>NC_080847.1:57952760-58256760 GCF_030435755.1 Ochotona princeps | reverse complement strand
GGGCACAGGGGGACATGGGACAGGGGGACGGGGAGACAGGGTGTCAGTAGGACAGGGGGACAGGGGGTCAGGGGTCAGGGGGACAGGGGTGCACGAGGACATGGGAACAGGGGACAGGGGGTCAGAAGACAGGGGGTAAGGGTGACGGGCACAGGGAGTCAGGGGGAGAGGGAACAGGGGGACAGGGGACAGGCGACAGGGGGACAGGTCACAGGGGGACAGGTCACAGGGGGACAGGGGGCAGGAGGTCAGGGGGACAGGGGGACAGAGTGATGAGGGACAGAGTGACAGGGGGACTGGGGACAGGGGGACGGGGGACAGGGGACAGTTCTCAGGGGGACAGGGGCACAGGGGCACAGAGGGACGGGGGACAGGGGTCAGAAGGACAGGGGGACACAGTGACAGGTGGACAGGGGCACAGGGGGATAGGGACAGGGGAATAGTGGGACAGGGAGACGGGGTCCTAGGGACAGGGTGACAGGGGACAGGGGTCAGAAGGACAGGGGGACAGGGGCAGAGGGGGACAGGGGGTCTGGGGGACAGGGTACAGATGGAGAGGGGCACAGGGGCACAGGGGACGGGGACAGGGGACCAGGGCGATAGGATGACAGGGCGATAGAGTGACGGGGGACAGGGGACGGGGGCAGGGGGACAGGGACAAGGGGACAGGGCACAGGGAGATGGGGGACAGGGGCAAAGGGGGACAGGGGACAGGGGGACAGGAGCACAGGGGGACAGAGTGACAGGGGGACATGAGCACAGGTTGACAGGGGGACAGGGCGATAGGGGACAGGCACAGGGGACAAGGCACAGGGGCACAGGGAAATAGGGGGACAGGGTGACAGGGGGACAGGGGAAAGTTGCACAGGGGTACAGGGGCACAGGGAGACAGCAGAGAGGTGACAGGGGGATGGGACAGCGGGACAGGGGACACATGGTTAGGGGGACAAGGGAGAGGGGACAGTGGACAGGGAAAAAGGGAACAGGGTCACAGGGGGACAGGAAACAGGGTGCAGGGGACAGGGGCACAGGGGGACAGGGGACAGGGGAAAGGGGTACTTGGGACAGGGGAAAGGGGGACTTGGGACAGGGGAAAGGGGGACTTGGGACAGGGGAAAGGAGACATAGGGGGACAGGGGGACAGGAAACATGGGGACAGAGGACAGGAGATCAGGGTACAGGGGGTCAGGGGGACAGGGGCACAGGAGGACGGGGGACAGGGGACACGGGGCACAGGGGGAAAAGGGGGGAGGGGGAGAGGGGACAGGGGGACAGGGGGATGGGGGACAGGGGAAAGGGGACAGGGGCACAGGGTCACAGTGGGACAGGGGACAGGGGCACAGTGGGACAGGGGACAGGGCACAGGGGCACATGGGAACAGAGACACAGGTGGTCAGAGGGAGAGGGGGACAGGGGGATGGGGGACAGGGGACCAGGCACAGGGTCACAGTGGGACAGGGAGACGGGGACAGTGAGACAGGGAGATGGGGACAGGGGACAGGGGACAGAGCACAGGGTAACAAGAGATAGGGGCACAGGGGGACTTGGGGAACGGAGGTAAGAGGGACAGGGAGACAGAGTGACGGGGACGGGGGCATAGGGTGACAGAAGACAGGAGACAGCGAGACAGCGAGACAGGGGGACAGAGGGTCAGAGGGACAGGGGACAGGGGCACAGGGGGACAGGGGGTGAGGGGGAGATGGCACAGGGGGACAGAGGCACAGGGGAAAGGGGACAGGGGCACAGGGGGACAGAAGGACAGTGGGAGAGAGGACAGGGGCACGGGGGACAGGGGTACTGGGGGTCAGGAGGACAGGGCACAATGGCACAGGGGGACATGGGCACAGGGGCACAGTGGAGAAGGGGACAGGGAGACGGGGACAAGGGGACAGTGGACAAGGGGACCGGTCACAGGGGGACATGGGCACAGGGTTCAGGGGGAAAGGAGGTAAGAGGGACAGGGGGACAGAGTGACGGGGGAGAGGGACACAGGGGGACTGAAGACAGGGGACAGCGGGCAGGGGGACAGGGGGTCAGGGGGACAGGGGCACAGAGGGACAGTTTACAGAGAGTCAGGGGCACAGGAGCACAGGGGGACAGGGGCACAGCGGGTCAGAGGGACAGTGGGACAGGGTGACGGGGACAGGGGAACAGGGGCTCAGGGGGACAGGGGACTGGGGGACAGGGGCAGAGGGGTCATGGGACAGGGCGACAGGGGGACAGGGGAGAGGGGAGAGGGGAGAGGGAGTCGGGGAGACAAAGGGCAGGGGGACAGCAGCACAGGGGACAGGAGGTCAGGGGACAGGGGGACAGAGTGACAGGGGGACAGGGGCACAGGGGGACAGGGTCAGGGAGCCAGGGCGACAGGGGGACAGGATTATGGGGACTGGGGGAGAGGTCTCAGGGGGACAGGATCACAGCGTCACAGGGGGACAGAGGACAGGGGGACAGTGGGTCAGATGACAGGGAAACAGTGACAGGGCAACAGGGGCAGAGAGGGACAGGGGGACGGGGACAGGGGGAAGGGGACAGGGGACAGGGGGAAGGGGACAGGGGACGGGGATGGGGGAAAGAATGACAGGGGGACAGGGGGACATGGGACAGGGGGACAGGGGGACATGGGACGGGGGACAGGGGCACGGGGGATGGGGAAGAGGGGCACACAGGACAGGGGACAGAGGCCAGGGGACAGGGGCACAGGGGCTAAGGGGCTCAGAGGGAAGGGAGGACAGGGGACAGGGGGACAGGGGAGACGGGCACAGCAAGACAGAGGATAGGGGAACAGGGGACACAGGGGGACAGAGGGACAGGGGGACAGTGACAGGGGGACAGGAGCACAGGGGACAGGGGACATGGGACAGGGGCTCAGAGGGATGGGGGCAGTGACAAGGGGACAGGGGCACAGGGGGACTGGGGACATGGGACAGGGGATGGGGAGACAGGGTGTCAGTGGGACAGGGGGACGGGGACAGGTCACAGTGGGACATGGGCACAGGGGGACGGGGGACAGGGGTCAGAGGGATGGGGGACAGTGAGACGGGCACAGTCGGAAAGGGAGACGGGGATAAGAGGAACAGGGGGATAGAGTGACAGGGGGACAGGAGCACAGGGGGACAGTGGACAAGGGGACGGGGACAGGGGACAGTGGGACAGGAGGACAGTGGGACAGGGGGACAGGGGACAGGGGGACAGGGGCAGAGGGGGACAGGGGCACAGGGTGTCAGGGGACAGGTGGTCAGAGGGATATAGGGACAGGAGTACAGGCGGACAGGGGACAGGGGCACAGGGCGACAGGGGCACAGGGCGACAGGGGCACAGTGGGACAGGGGACAGGGGAGAGGGGCACAGGGGACTGGAACACAGGCGGACCTGGGCACAGGGGGTCAGAGTAACAGGGGGATAGGGGCACAGCGGGACAGGGGGACAGGGGGACAGGAGCACAGGGGGACAGGGAACAGAGGAACAGGGGAACAAAGTGGACAGGGGATCAGGTGGACAGGTGTACAGGGGGACAGGGGGACAGGGGCACAGGGACAGGGGACAGGGGCCCATGGCACAGGGGGACAGGGGGACAGTGGGACAGGAGGACAGGGGGACAATTGGACAGTGGGACAGGGCGACAGAGGACACCCCGCTCCTGCCCCGCTGGAACAAGCCTCCTCAGCTTCCTCTTTGCTCCCTCTGTTTTCAGCTCAGGGTGAAGGAGCCCGCGGGGAGGAGAAGCGCGAGATTACATCACAGCCTTGTGCGGACAAAAACTCTAACCTGTTTAAAACGACGAAGGCGCCTGAGCCCTCGAGTGCCAGCGCAGGGGTAGAGAGGATGGCTGCTTGTGCCAGCTTGTGTGCACGGACTTTAGGCCCCGAAAGCTCTTCCTGTGCAGGGCCTGAGGCTCCCTGGCCTCCGTCGAAGCCCTCAGAGGCTCCCCAGCCTCCGTCACAGGCCCAGAGACTCCCCAGCCTCAGTCACAGGCCACACAGGCTCCCTGGCCTCCCTCACAGGCCTCAGAGAAGCCCCAGCCTCCCTCACAGGCCCCACAGACTCTCCGAACTCCCTCACAGGCCTCAGAGGCTCCCTGGCCTCCGTCATACCTGCTCATGACTTCTGCCTCCTGAAGTACAAGGTCCCAAGGTCCCAAGTGTGCTCCAAAGCCCTGACCATCTCCTCGCACTGCAACACGGACAAAGCATGGCAAGCTGGCTCAGCTATCCCTGCTCGGCTCCGCTCGGCTGTGCTCGGCCCTGCTCGGCCCTGCTCGGCCGTGCTCGGTCCTGATCGGCTCTGCTCGACTATGCGTACCTGCCCAGATGCCTCCCAGGACGGCAGAGGAAGGCCGAGTGCTGTATCACACTAACTGCCATCCCACACAAGCACAAACACACTAAGGCCTCTCCACAGCCCACCGTGAGCTGCTGCACTGGGTAAACAAAGCCCAGGCCTGCCCCTTAGGTGCTCTGTGAGGAACGGGGGTAGTGGAAAGGTTTCCGGGGATCTCATCTGCAAAAGATCAGTGCTAGTCATCCGGTGTGTAACTCCAGCTCCCAGAGGGCCTGTGGGGATATTGACTTGGGACTTAAACTCCCAGGGTTCTTTCGGTTCCCTGACATTGTACCCTGCTCTTAAAGGCACCCTGACAATTCCTATCACAGAAGCCCAGGCCGATGCTCGGTCCCAAGGGTCCTCCTTCCCTCCCGGGCCTTGGTATGAGGCCGTCCGGCCTTGGAGCCCTGATCTTCCAACCACATGTGTCCAGGATCACTGTCCGGGAACCCCACCTGAGCTTAGGACGGCTTGGGCTGGGCTGCCTGGAGCTCAAAGGCCTGAGCCATCAAAGGTGGCGCCGTCTTGTGGCCACCAGCAATCACTGCAGGACGCTCAACCAGACTCTCAAAATCAAGGGAAGCAGCCAGGCCCAGAGAGGCATTCTCTCTCAAGAACACACTTTTTAGAGCTTGCACACGAGTCCCATTACAGAAACCCTACCCACGCCCTGGGGGTCCGCATGGGCAGACAAAGCAGTCCAAGGCCACAGCACAGCACAGCACACAGCACACAGCACACTACCTCCCTCGCAGCAGGCCAGCAGCTTTCTCTTTCTTTCTGTATCTTCCTACCTGCCTGCCTGTCTCTCTCTGTCCTATTTGCTTGGAAGCACAGAGGAACAGAGAGGGAGAGACAGCAATTTTTCTGGCATCTGCTGGCTCACTTCCCCAAGGACCACCACCAGAGACAGCTGTGGCTGGGCCAGGACAAGCCTAGGAACCAGGAGCTTCCTCCAGATCTCCCACAGGGCCACAGGGGCACAGGGGCACAGGGGCACAAGCCTCTAACCAAGACCAGAACCCCTAACCCTAACCAAGATCCTAAACAAGACCCAGACATATTACCAAACTCTAAACCCTATACCTCAATTTAACCGATAAAACACTTACCTAAACCCTAACCCCTAAATAGCGCACACCCACCCGCCTTCCCAGAACCCACTTACCTTGTCATGTGCCCGGGTCTCCAGCCATTTGCACCAGCGAGTCGGCCAACGTGGGGCTTGAACTTGCGGAGGTCCTTGCAGCCAGGGTGACTTCATGTGGCAAAGCCCCTGGGCGTGCCCAGCACAGACACACACTGACACCACCCATGACCCGTCACACCGCCCTTTGCCCACATCCGGCCTCAGCTTCCCCCAATCACAGAGGACAGGGCCGACAGCAACGCCCCGATAGTGGAATGGGGTTTGCACAACACCCGTCGAGATCACACAGCTCCAGCTACAGGATTTTCACGTGATGCGTAAAAATCAACCAACACTGAGGACACAGCCCTGCACGAGATAGTCAAGACCATCTGGCCACAGTGCGATGTCAGGAACAGGCACCTGGGCCCGGCGCCGTAGCCTAGCGGCTAAAGTCCTTGCCTTGCATGCCCGGGATTCCATATGGGCACCAGTTCTAATCCTGGCAGCTCCACTTCCCATCCAGCTCCCTGCCTGTGGCCTGGGAAAGCAGTCGAGGATGGCCCAAAGCCTTGGGACCCTGCACCCTAGAGGGAGACCTGGAGGAGGTTCCTGGTTCCTGGCTTCGGATCGGCTCAGGTCCAGCCGTTGCGGCTCAGTTGGGGAGTGAATCATCGGATGGAAGATCTTCCTCTCTGTCTCTCCTTGTCTCTGTATATCTGACTTTGTAATAAAATAAATAAATCTTTAAAAAAGAAAAGAAAAACAGGAACGTGGCATGAAGGTTCAGCCCGAGCCATAAGTCAATCACAAAACACAAGAAAATGGACTGGAAAAAGATGGCTGAGTCAGAAACGAGGAGGCCAAAAGCGGGACAAGGCACAGGGGGACAGGAGGCTCCTGACCCCCATCACAGGCCTAGAGGCTCCCCGACCCCCGTCACAGGCCTAGAGGCTCCCTGGTCTCCCTCACAGGCCTAGAGGCTCCCCGGTCTCCCTCACAGGCCTAGAGGCTCCCCGACCCCCGTCACAGGCCTAGAGGCTCCCCGGTCTCCCTCGCAGGCCTAGAGGCTCCCCGGTCTCCCTCGCAGGCCTAGAGGCTCCCCGACCCCCGTCACAGGCCTAGAGGCTCCCCGACCCCTGTCACAGGCCTAGAGGCTCCCCGACCCCTGTCACAGGCCTAGAGGCTCCCCGGTCTCCCTCACAGGCCTAGAGGCTCCACGGGGCCTGTGACGGGAGTCGGGGAGCCTCTAAGGCCTGTGCTCACCACCCTGGGCTAAAGGAGCCTCCCCCGCCCCTCATCTGGCGCCCCTCTGCCTGAGGAGGGGATGCGGGTTTGGGGTGCTGCAAAGAGGCCATCGCTGCTGTTTCCAACCCAGCTTTCTTGGGGAGCAACATTCTTAAAGAAAGGGGAAAAAACCAAGATGAATTCTACGGAGGGTCGTGGGAGAGGGCAGGAGGGAGCAAGCTCGCAATCTCAAAAGGTCAAGGGGAGAAAAAAAAACATAAAAAGCACACCTAGAAACACAGTAACTGCAGCTCGGGCTGGGGCGTGGTGTTCCAGGTCTGCTACTCACCTTGCAACCTCTCTCTAGGTTCTAAATGCTCTCCCAAGCCAAGAGCCTCAGCCCACGTGGCTGTGCACACGTGTAATTTGTTCAGGCACCCTTGAAAGGCGAGACACGGGATCCAGGAGGCGAGCCTCGGAAACCCAGGCCCTGAGCTGGGTAGCGGGTGAAGCAGAAGCAACAACGCACACAGGCCCGGGCTCAGAGCAGCCAGGCAGAGTCTGCGGGGGTGAAGAGGGCAACTGGAAGGCTAGGAGAGCAACCATGACCTCCACAATCCTGCGAATTCAAGGGACCTGCTACCCCAGGCCTAGAGGCTCCCCGACCCCCATCACAGGCCTAGAGGCTCCCCGGCCCCCGTCACGGGCCTACAGGCTCCCCAGCACCCGTCACGGGCCTCAGAGGCTCCCGGCCCCTGTCACGGGCCTACAGGCTCCCCGGCCCCCGTCACCGGCCTCAGAGGCTCCCCGGCCCCCGTCACGGGCCTCAGAAGCTCCCCGGCCCCCGTCACACACCTCAGAGGCTCCCCGGCCTCTGTCTTACCTGCTCATGACTTCTGCCTCCTGCAGTACAATGTCCCAAGTTCCCAAGTGTGCTCCAAAAGCCGGACCATCTCCTCGCACTGCAACACGGACATAGCACTGCCAGCCGGCTCAGCTGTGCCTGCTTATCTCTGCTCGGCTGTGCTCGTCTCTGCTCGGCCCTGCTCGTCTCTGCTCGGCTGTACTCGTCTCTGCTCGGCTGTACTCGTCTCTGCTCGGCCCTGCTCGGTCTCTGCTTGTCTCTGCTAGTCTCTGCTCGGCTGTACTAGTCTCTGCTCAGCCCTGCTGGGTCTCTGCTAGCGTCTGCTTGTCTCTGCTCAGCTGTGCTTGTCTCTGCTCGTCTCTGCTCGGCTGTACTCGTCTCTGCTCGGCCCTGCTCGGTCTCGGCTCGTCTCTGCTCAGCTGTGCTTGTCTCTGCTCGTCTCTGCTCGGCTGTACTCGTCTCTGCTCGGCCCTGCTCGGTCTCTGCTCGTCTCTACTCGGCTGTGCTCGTCTCTGCTCGGCTTTGCTCGGCTGTGTATACCGGCCCAGACGCCTCCCAGGACGGCAGAGGAAGGCCGAGTGCTGTATCACACTAACTGCCACCCCACACATGCAGAAATACATGGAGGCCTCTCCACTGGGTGAGCTGTTCCACTGGGTAAACAAAGCCCAGGCCCTGCCCCTCAGTTGCTCTGTGAGGAACGGGGGTAGTGGAAAGGTTTCCAGGAACCTCAACTGCAGAATATCAGTGCTAGTCATCCGGTGTGTAACTCCAGCTCCCAGAGGGCCTGTTGACTTGGGACTTAAACTCCCAGGGTTCTTTCGGTTCCCTGACATTGTACCCTGCTCTTAAAGGCACCCTGACAATTCCTATCACAGAAGCCCAGGCCGATGCTCGGTCCCAAGGGTCCTCCTTCCCTCCTGGGCCTTAGTATGCGGTCGTCCGGCCTTGGAGCCCTGATCTTCCAACCACACGTATCCAGGATCACTGTCTGGGAACCCCACCTGAGCTTAGGACGGCTTGGGCTGGGCTGCCTGGAGCTCAAATGCTTGAGCCATCAAATGTGGCGCCCTCTTGTGGCCACCAGCACTCACTGCAGGATGCTCAACCAGACTCTCAAAATCAAGGGAAGCAGCCAGGCCCAGAGAGGCATTCTCTCTCAAGGACACACTATTTAGAGCTTGCACACGAGTCCCATTACGGAAACCCTACCGACGCCCTGGGGGTCCGCATGGGCAGACAAAGCAGTCCAGAGCCACAGCACAGCACAGCACACAGCGCACAGCACGCTACCTCCCAGCAGGCCGGCAGCTTTCTCTTTCTTTCTGTATCTTCCTACCTGCCTGCCTGTCTCTCTCTGTCCTATTTGCTTGGAAGCACAGAGGAACAGAGAGGGAGAGACAGCAATTTTTCTGGCATCTGCTGGCTCACTTCCCCAAGGACCACCACCAGAGACAGCTGTGGCTGGGTCAGGACAAGCCCAGGAACCAGGAGCTTCCTCCAGATCTCCCACAGGGCCACAGGGCCACAGGGGCACAGGGGCACAAGCCTCTAACCAAGACCAGAACCCCTAACCCTAACCAAGATCCCAAACAAGACCCAGACATATTACCAAACTCGCCATCCCAGAACCCACTTACCTTGTCATGTGCCCGGGTCTCCAGCCATTTGCACCAGCGAGTCGGCCAACGTGGGGCTTGAACTTGCGGAGGTCCTTGCAGGCAGGGTGACTTCATGCTGACGTGGCAACGCCCCTGGGCATGCCCAGCACAGACACACACACTGACACCACCCGTGACCCGTCACACCGCCCTTTGCCCACATCCGGCCTGAGCCTCCTCCAATCACAGAGGACAGGGCCGACAGCAACGCCCCGAAGTGGGACGGGGTTTGCACAACACCCGTCGAGATCACACAGCTCCAGCTACGGGGTTTTCACATGATGTGTAAAAACCAACCAACACTGAGGACACAAGCCTGCATGAGACAGTCAAGACCATCTGGCCACAGTGCGATGTCAGGAACAGGCACCTGGGCCCGGAGCCATAGCCTAGCGGCTAAAGTCCTCACCTTGAACGCACTGGGATCCCATATGGGAACTGGTTCTAATCCCGGCGGCGGCTCCACTTCCCATCCAGCTCCCTGCTTGTGGCCTGGGAAAGCAGTCGAGGACGACCCAAAGCTTTGGGACACTGTACCCTCGTGGGAGACCCAGAAGAGGTTCCAGGTTCCCGGCTTTGGATCGGCGCGCACTGGCCGTTGGGGCTCATTTGGAAAGTGAACCATCGGATGGTAGATCTTCCTCTCTGTCTCTTCTCCTCTCTGTATATCTGACTTTGTAATGAAATAAATAAATCTGTTAGAAAAAAAAAAAAAGGGCAGCTTTGCGCGCCCTCTCGTGGCCACCAGCACTCACTGCAGGACGCTCATCCCAGGCTCTCCTGCCAAATCAAGGGAAGCAGCCCAAAAGCTCAGAGAGGTATTTGCTCTCAAGGACATTCCTTTTAGAGCTTGCACACAAGACCCATGACCGGAAGCCCTACGCACGCCCTGGCGGTCTGCATTGACAGACAAAAGCAGTCTAGAGCCACAGCACAGCACACAGCACACAGCACACAGCACACAGCATGCTCCCTCGCAGGAGGCCGGCAGCTTTCTGTCTTTTCCTTCCTCCCTCCGGCCTCCCTCTGCCCCCTTTGCTTGGAAGCACACAGGAACAGAGAGGGAGAGACAGCAAGCTTTCTGGCATCTGCTGGCTCACTTCCCCAAGGACCACCACCAGAGACAGCTGTGGCTGGGTCAGGACAAGCCCAGGAACCAGGAGCTTCCTCCAGATCTCCCACAGGGCCACAGGGGTACAGCGGCAAAGGGGCACAAGCCCTGGCAGCATCCTCCGCTGCTCTCCCAGGAGGATCGGCAGGGAGCTGGACTGCAGGGGAAGCACCCAGGATTTGAAGCAGTACCCATACGGGCCATCCGCCTCTCAGGCTGAGGCTTGACCCATTCGGACAATACCCCGCACCAACACACCACACCACACCACACCACACCACACCACACCACACCAACCCTTGCTGGACCCTTCAGCAGCTCCTTCACCAGGCTGCTGAAGGTGCCTGTCCCCCTGGCTTGCACAACTTATGCCGTTGCGTGCTGTGAGAGCAGCCGCTACAGATGAGAGATCCAGGCATGTTGCTACTCTACCTGTCCTGGGGAGAAGGACCTCTGTGAAAAACAGACGTCAGCTGTTGGGATGTCTTGTGGAAGGTGGCACATCAGCGGCAGCCGACGGTCCACAGCTGACCAGCAGGAGAAAGAGTCTTGAATCCAGAAGGATCCCTGGAGGAGGGTGAAGTACTCCCTGGTGAACAAGAGGGCAGCAGCATCTGGCTGGAGGCTGTGAAGCCAAATTCCTGCCTCCAAAGCACATGACAGGGATGGCTGACCCCTCAAGTGCTAGCTGGAGGTAGAAAGGGCAGCTTTGTGCACCCTGTCGTGTGCAGGCAGCACAGGCCCTGAAAGCCCTCCCTTGTGCGGGCCTTGGTGGCTCGCCGGCCATCATCAGATGTGCTGGGCAGCAGGGCTGCATGTTGCAGGGTGCTCTCCGCAGCAGCTGGGGCCTGGGACTTCCTATTGCAGATGGCTGCTGACCTCTGGTGCCTACTTCTCCATCCACCTGCTCCTGGCTTAGGAGCCCACATGCCCAGACACCACCCAGCTAGGCCGAGGAAGGCCGAGTAGTGTATCACATCACCCTAACCGCCACCCCACACATGCAAAAATACATGGAGCCGGGGCCCATCAGCGTGGCCTAGCAGCTGTTCGGCCTTGGAGCCCTGATCTTCCAACAACACGTGCCCCGGAATACTGTCCGGGACCCCCACACGACGCTAGGATGGCTCGGGTTGGGCTGTCTAGAGCTCAGAGGGCCTGAGCCGACCAGGGGTAGAAAGGGCAGCTTGGGACCCGATGCCGTAGCCTAGCGGCTAAAGTCCTCACCTTGAACGCACTGGGATCCCATATGGGCACCGGTTCTAATCCCGGCGGCGGCTCCACTTCCCATCCAGCTCCCTGCTTGTGGCCTGGGAAAGCAGTCGAGGACGGCCCAAAGCTTTGGGACCCTGCACCCTCGTGGGAGACCCAGAAGAGGTTCCGGGTTCCCGGCTTTGATTCGGCACGCACCGGCCGTTGGGGCTCCGTTGGGGAGTGAATCATCAGATGGAAGATCTTCCTCTCTGTCTCTCCTCCTCTCTGTATATCTGACTTTGAAATACAAAAAAAAAAATCCATGAAGCCCTCTTGGCAGCCCATCGGGGAGCTGCTCCACTTGCCAAAGAACTCCCGGAGCCTGCATCTCAGGGTGTTCTTCGAGGAATGGGGGTGGCGGTAAGGTTTCCAGGGACCTGATCTGGCAAAGTACAACCCCAGTCGGCTTGTGTAACACCAGCTCCCAGAGGGCCTCTGGGGACGCAGGCGTGGGACTCCAACTCCCAGAGGGCCTCTGGGGACGCTGACGTAGGACTCCAACTCCCAGAGGGCCTCTGGGGACGCTGACGTAGGACTCCAACTCCCAGAGGGCCTCTGGGGCACGCTGACGTAGGAAGCCAGAGCCCAGAGGGCCTGTGGGCACGCTGACTTAGGACTCCAGCTCCCAGAGGGCCTGTGGGCACGCTGACGTGGTATTCCACCTCCCAGGCTTCTTTAAGTACCCTGCTATTAAAGGCACCCTGACACTTCCTATCTCACAGGCCCACGCTGATGCTAGGCCCCAATCTACCTCCTCCCCTCCCAGGCCTTGGTATGTGGGCTGTTCAGCATTGGAGCCCTGATCTTCCAACAACACATGCCCCGGAATACTGTCCGGGACCCCCACACGACGCTAGGATGGCTCGGGTTGGGCTGTCTAGAGCTCAGAGGGCCTGAGCCGACCAGGGGTAGAAAGGGCAGCTTGGGGCCCGGCACCGTAGCCTAGCGCCTAAAGTCCTCACCTTGAACGCACTGGGATCCCATATGGGCACCGGTTCTAATCCCGGCGGCGGCTCCACTTCCCATCCAGCTCCCTGCTTGTGGCCTGGGAAAGCAGTCGAGGACGGCCCAAAGCTTTGGGACCCTGCACCCTCGTGGGAGACCCAGAAGAGGTTCCAGGTTCCCGGCTTTGGATCGGCATGCACCGGCCGTTGGGGCTCCGTTGGGGAGTGAATCATCAGATGGAAGATCTTCCTCTCTGTCTCTTCTCCTCTCTGTATATCTGACTTTGTAATGAAATAAATAAATCTGCTAAAAAAAAAAAAAAAAAAAAGGGCAGCTTTGCGCGCCCTCTCGTGGCCACCAGCACTCACTGCAGGACGCTCATCCCAGGCTCTCCTGCCAAATCAAGGGAAGCAGCCCAGCTCCAGCTCAGAGAGGCATTCGCTCTCAAGGACACTCTTTTTAGAGCTTGCACACAAGACCCATGACCGGAAGCCCTACGCACGCCCTGGCGGTCTGCATTGACAGACAAAAGCAGTCTAGAGCCACAGCACAGCACACAGCACACAGCACACAGCACACAGCACACAGCACACAGCATGCTCCCTCGCAGGAGGCCGGCAGCTTTCTGTCTTTTCCTTCCTCCCTCCTGCCTCCCTCTGCCCCCTTTGCTTGGAAGCGCACAGGAACAGAGAGGGAGAGACAGCAAGCTTTCTGGCATCTGCTGGCTCACTTCCCCAAGGACCACCACCAGAGACAGCTGTGGCTGGGTCAGGACAAGCCCAGGAACCAGGAGCTTCCTCCAGATCTCCCACAGGGCCACAGGAGTACAGCGGCAAAAGGGGCACAAGCCCTGGCAGCATCCTCCGCTGCTCTCCCAGGAGGATCGGCAGGGAGCTGAACTGCAGGGGAAGCACCCAGGATTTGAAGCAGTACCCATACGGGCCATCCACCTCTCAGGCTGAGGCTTGACCCATTCGGACAATACCCCGCACCAACACACCACACAACACCACACCACACCACACCACACCACACCACACCAACCCTTGCTGGACCCTTCAGCAGCTCCTTCACCAGGCTGCTGAAGGTGCCTGTCCCCCTGGCTTGCACAACTTATGCCGTTGCGTGCTGTGAGAGCAGCCGCTACAGACGAGAGATCCAGGCATGTTGCTACTCTACCTGTCCTGGGGAGAAGGACCTCTGTGAAAAACAGACGTCAGCTGTTGGGATGTCTTGTGGAAGGTGGCACATCAGCGGCAGCCGACGGTCCACAGCTGACCAGCAGGAGAAAGAGTCTTGAATCCAGAAGGATCCCTGGAGGAGGGTGAAGTACTCCCTGGTGAACAAGAGGGCAGCAGCATCTGGCTGGAGGCTGTGAAGCCAAATTCCTGCCTCCAAAGCACATGACAGGGATGGCTGACCCCTCAAGTGCTAGCTGGAGGTAGAAAGGGCAGCTTTGTGCACCCTGTCGTGTGCAGGCAGCACAGGCCCTGAAAGCCCTCCCTTGTGCGGGCCTTGGTGGCTCGCCGGCCATCATCAGATGTGCTGGGCAGCAGGGCTGCATGTTGCAGGGTGCTCTCCGCAGCAGCTGGGGCCTGGGACTTCCTATTGCAGATGGCTGCTGACCTCTGGTGCCTACTTCTCCATCCACCTGCTCCTGGCTTAGGAGCCCACATGCCCAGACACCACCCAGCTAGGCCGAGGAAGGCCGAGTAGTGTATCACATCACCCTAACCGCCACCCCACACATGCAAAAATACATGGAGCCGGGGCCCATCAGCGTGGCCTAGCAGCTGTTCGGCCTTGGAGCCCTGATCTTCCAACAACACGTGCCCCGGAATACTGTCCGGGACCCCCACACGACGCTAGGATGGCTCGGGTTGGGCTGTCTAGAGCTCAGAAGGCCTGAGCCGACCAGGGGTAGAAAGGGCAGCTTGGGACCCGACGCCGTAGCCTAGCGGCTAAAGTCCTCAACTTGAACGCACTGGGATCCCATATGGGCACCGGTTCTAATCCCGGCGGCGGCTCCACTTCCCATCCAGCTCCCTGCTTGTGGCCTGGGAAAGCAGTCGAGGACGGCCCAAAGCTTTGGGACCCTGCACCCTCGTGGGAGACCCAGAAGAGGTTCCGGGTTCCCGGCTTTGATTCGGCACGCACCGGCCGTTGGGGCTCCGTTGGGGAGTGAATCATCAGATGGAAGATCTTCCTCTCTGTCTCTCCTCCTCTCTGTATATCTGACTTTGAAATACAAAAAAAAAAATCCATGAAGCCCTCTTGGCAGCCCATCGGGGAGCTGCTCCACTTGCCAAAGAACTCCCGGAGCCTGCATCTCAGGGTGTTCTTCGAGGAATGGGGGTGGCGGTAAGGTTTCCAGGGACCTGATCTGGCAAAGTACAACCCCAGTCGGCTTGTGTAACACCAGCTCCCAGAGGGCCTCTGGGGACGCAGGCGTGGGACTCCAACTCCCAGAGGGCCTCTGGGGACGCTGACGTAGGACTCCAACTCCCAGAGGGCCTCTGGGGACGCTGACGTAGGACTCCAACTCCCAGAGGGCCTCTGGGGCACGCTGACGTAGGAAGCCAGAGCCCAGAGGGCCTGTGGGCACGCTGACTTAGGACTCCAGCTCCCAGAGGGCCTGTGGGCACGCTGACGTGGTATTCCACCTCCCAGGCTTCTTTAAGTACCCTGCTATTAAAGGCACCCTGACACTTCCTATCTCACAGGCCCACGCTGATGCTAGGCCCCAATCTACCTCCTCCCCTCCCAGGCCTTGGTATGTGGGCTGTTCAGCATTGGAGCCCTGATCTTCCAACAACACATGCCCCGGAATACTGTCCGGGACCCCCACACGACGCTAGGATGGCTCGGGTTGGGCTGTCTAGAGCTCAGAGGGCCTGAGCCGACCAGGGGTAGAAAGGGCAGCTTGGGGCCCGGCACCGTAGCCTAGCGCCTAAAGTCCTCACCTTGAACGCACTGGGATCCCATATGGGCACCGGTTCTAATCCCGGCGGCGGCTCCACTTCCCATCCAGCTCCCTGCTTGTGGCCTGGGAAAGCAGTCGAGGACGGCCCAAAGCTTTGGGACCCTGCACCCTCGTGGGAGACCCAGAAGAAGTTCCAGGTTCCCGGCTTTGGATCGGCATGCACCGGCCGTTGGGGCTCCGTTGGGGAGTGAATCATCAGATGGAAGATCTTCCTCTCTGTCTCTTCTCCTCTCTGTATATCTGACTTTGTAATGAAATAAATAAATCTGCTAAAAAAAAAAAAAAAAAAAGGGCAGCTTTGCGCGCCCTCTCGTGGCCACCAGCACTCACTGCAGGACGCTCATCCCAGGCTCTCCTGCCAAATCAAGGGAAGCAGCCCAGCTCCAGCTCAGAGAGGCATTCGCTCTCAAGGACACTCTTTTTAGAGCTTGCACACAAGACCCATGACCGGAAGCCCTACGCACGCCCTGGCGGTCTGCATTGACAGACAAAAGCAGTCTAGAGCCACAGCACAGCACACAGCACACAGCACACAGCATGCTCCCTCGCAGGAGGCCGGCAGCTTTCTGTCTTTTCCTTCCTCCCTCCTGCCTCCCTCTGCCCCCTTTGCTTGGAAGCGCACAGGAACAGAGAGGGAGAGACAGCAAGCTTTCTGGCATCTGCTGGCTCACTTCCCCAAGGACCACCACCAGAGACAGCTGTGGCTGGGTCAGGACAAGCCCAGGAACCAGGAGCTTCCTCCAGATCTCCCACAGGGCCACAGGGCCACAGGGGTACAGCGGCAAAGGGGCACAAGCCCTGGCAGCATCCTCCGCTGCTCTCCCAGGAGGATCGGCAGGGAGCTGAACTGCAGGGGAAGCACCCAGGATTTGAAGCAGTACCCATACGGGCCATCCACCTCTCAGGCTGAGGCTTGACCCATTCGGACAATACCCCGCACCAACACACCACACAACACCACACCACACCACACCACACCACACCACACCAACCCTTGCTGGACCCTTCAGCAGCTCCTTCACCAGGCTGCTGAAGGTGCCTCTCCCCCTGGCTTGCACAACTTATGCCGTTGCGTGCTGTGAGAGCAGCCGCTACAGACGAGAGATCCAGGCATGTTGCTACTCTACCTGTCCTGGGGAGAAGGACCTCTGTGAAAAACAGACGTCAGCTGTTGGGATGTCTTGTGGAAGGTGGCACATCAGCGGCAGCCGACGGTCCACAGCTGACCAGCAGGAGAAAGAGTCTTGAATCCAGAAGGATCCCTGGAGGAGGGTGAAGTACTCCCTGGTGAACAAGAGGGCAGCAGCATCTGGCTGGAGGCTGTGAAGCCAAATTCCTGCCTCCAAAGCACATGACAGGGATGGCTGACCCCTCAAGTGCTAGCTGGAGGTAGAAAGGGCAGCTTTGTGCACCCTGTCGTGTGCAGGCAGCACAGGCCCTGAAAGCCCTCCCTTGTGCGGGCCTTGGTGGCTCGCCGGCCATCATCAGATGTGCTGGGCAGCAGGGCTGCATGTTGCAGGGTGCTCTCCGCAGCAGCTGGGGCCTGGGACTTCCTATTGCAGATGGCTGCTGACCTCTGGTGCCTACTTCTCCATCCACCTGCTCCTGGCTTAGGAGCCCACATGCCCAGACACCACCCAGCTAGGCCGAGGAAGGCCGAGTAGTGTATCACATCACCCTAACCGCCACCCCACACATGCAAAAATACATGGAGCCGGGGCCCATCAGCGTGGCCTAGCAGCTGTTCGGCCTTGGAGCCCTGATCTTCCAACAACACGTGCCCCGGAATACTGTCCGGGACCCCCACACGACGCTAGGATGGCTCGGGTTGGGCTGTCTAGAGCTCAGAAGGCCTGAGCCGACCAGGGGTAGAAAGGGCAGCTTGGGACCCGACGCCGTAGCCTAGCGGCTAAAGTCCTCAACTTGAACGCACTGGGATCCCATATGGGCACCGGTTCTAATCCCGGCGGCGGCTCCACTTCCCATCCAGCTCCCTGCTTGTGGCCTGGGAAAGCAGTCGAGGACGGCCCAAAGCTTTGGGACCCTGCACCCTCGTGGGAGACCCAGAAGAGGTTCCGGGTTCCCGGCTTTGATTCGGCACGCACCGGCCGTTGGGGCTCCGTTGGGGAGTGAATCATCAGATGGAAGATCTTCCTCTCTGTCTCTCCTCCTCTCTGTATATCTGACTTTGAAATACAAAAAAAAAAATCCATGAAGCCCTCTTGGCAGCCCATCGGGGAGCTGCTCCACTTGCCAAAGAACTCCCGGAGCCTGCATCTCAGGGTGTTCTTCGAGGAATGGGGGTGGCGGTAAGGTTTCCAGGGACCTGATCTGGCAAAGTACAACCCCAGTCGGCTTGTGTAACACCAGCTCCCAGAGGGCCTCTGGGGACGCAGGCGTGGGACTCCAACTCCCAGAGGGCCTCTGGGGACGCTGACGTAGGACTCCAACTCCCAGAGGGCCTCTGGGGACGCTGACGTAGGACTCCAACTCCCAGAGGGCCTCTGGGGCACGCTGACGTAGGAAGCCAGAGCCCAGAGGGCCTGTGGGCACGCTGACTTAGGACTCCAGCTCCCAGAGGGCCTGTGGGCACGCTGACGTGGTATTCCACCTCCCAGGCTTCTTTAAGTACCCTGCTATTAAAGGCACCCTGACACTTCCTATCTCACAGGCCCACGCTGATGCTAGGCCCCAATCTACCTCCTCCCCTCCCAGGCCTTGGTATGTGGGCTGTTCAGCATTGGAGCCCTGATCTTCCAACAACACATGCCCCGGAATACTGTCCGGGACCCCCACACGACGCTAGGATGGCTCGGGTTGGGCTGTCTAGAGCTCAGAGGGCCTGAGCCGACCAGGGGTAGAAAGGGCAGCTTGGGGCCCGGCACCGTAGCCTAGCGCCTAAAGTCCTCACCTTGAACGCACTGGGATCCCATATGGGCACCGGTTCTAATCCCGGCGGCGGCTCCACTTCCCATCCAGCTCCCTGCTTGTGGCCTGGGAAAGCAGTCGAGGACGGCCCAAAGCTTTGGGACCCTGCACCCTCGTGGGAGACCCAGAAGAAGTTCCAGGTTCCCGGCTTTGGATCGGCATGCACCGGCCGTTGGGGCTCCGTTGGGGAGTGAATCATCAGATGGAAGATCTTCCTCTCTGTCTCTTCTCCTCTCTGTATATCTGACTTTGTAATGAAATAAATAAATCTGCTAAAAAAAAAAAAAAAAAAAGGGCAGCTTTGCGCGCCCTCTCGTGGCCACCAGCACTCACTGCAGGACGCTCATCCCAGGCTCTCCTGCCAAATCAAGGGAAGCAGCCCAGCTCCAGCTCAGAGAGGCATTCGCTCTCAAGGACACTCTTTTTAGAGCTTGCACACAAGACCCATGACCGGAAGCCCTACGCACGCCCTGGCGGTCTGCATTGACAGACAAAAGCAGTCTAGAGCCACAGCACAGCACACAGCACACAGCACACAGCATGCTCCCTCGCAGGAGGCCGGCAGCTTTCTGTCTTTTCCTTCCTCCCTCCTGCCTCCCTCTGCCCCCTTTGCTTGGAAGCGCACAGGAACAGAGAGGGAGAGACAGCAAGCTTTCTGGCATCTGCTGGCTCACTTCCCCAAGGACCACCACCAGAGACAGCTGTGGCTGGGTCAGGACAAGCCCAGGAACCAGGAGCTTCCTCCAGATCTCCCACAGGGCCACAGGGCCACAGGGGTACAGCGGCAAAGGGGCACAAGCCCTGGCAGCATCCTCCGCTGCTCTCCCAGGAGGATCGGCAGGGAGCTGAACTGCAGGGGAAGCACCCAGGATTTGAAGCAGTACCCATACGGGCCATCCACCTCTCAGGCTGAGGCTTGACCCATTCGGACAATACCCCGCACCAACACACCACACAACACCACACCACACCACACCACACCACACCACACCAACCCTTGCTGGACCCTTCAGCAGCTCCTTCACCAGGCTGCTGAAGGTGCCTCTCCCCCTGGCTTGCACAACTTATGCCGTTGCGTGCTGTGAGAGCAGCCGCTACAGACGAGAGATCCAGGCATGTTGCTACTCTACCTGTCCTGGGGAGAAGGACCTCTGTGAAAAACAGACGTCAGCTGTTGGGATGTCTTGTGGAAGGTGGCACATCAGCGGCAGCCGACGGTCCACAGCTGACCAGCAGGAGAAAGAGTCTTGAATCCAGAAGGATCCCTGGAGGAGGGTGAAGTACTCCCTGGTGAACAAGAGGGCAGCAGCATCTGGCTGGAGGCTGTGAAGCCAAATTCCTGCCTCCAAAGCACATGACAGGGATGGCTGACCCCTCAAGTGCTAGCTGGAGGTAGAAAGGGCAGCTTTGTGCACCCTGTCGTGTGCAGGCAGCACAGGCCCTGAAAGCCCTCCCTTGTGCGGGCCTTGGTGGCTCGCCGGCCATCATCAGATGTGCTGGGCAGCAGGGCTGCATGTTGCAGGGTGCTCTCCGCAGCAGCTGGGGCCTGGGACTTCCTATTGCAGATGGCTGCTGACCTCTGGTGCCTACTTCTCCATCCACCTGCTCCTGGCTTAGGAGCCCACATGCCCAGACACCACCCAGCTAGGCCGAGGAAGGCCGAGTAGTGTATCACATCACCCTAACCGCCACCCCACACATGCAAAAATACATGGAGCCGGGGCCCATCAGCGTGGCCTAGCAGCTGTTCGGCCTTGGAGCCCTGATCTTCCAACAACACGTGCCCCGGAATACTGTCCGGGACCCCCACACGACGCTAGGATGGCTCGGGTTGGGCTGTCTAGAGCTCAGAAGGCCTGAGCCGACCAGGGGTAGAAAGGGCAGCTTGGGACCCGACGCCGTAGCCTAGCGGCTAAAGTCCTCAACTTGAACGCACTGGGATCCCATATGGGCACCGGTTCTAATCCCGGCGGCGGCTCCACTTCCCATCCAGCTCCCTGCTTGTGGCCTGGGAAAGCAGTCGAGGACGGCCCAAAGCTTTGGGACCCTGCACCCTCGTGGGAGACCCAGAAGAGGTTCCGGGTTCCCGGCTTTGATTCGGCACGCACCGGCCGTTGGGGCTCCGTTGGGGAGTGAATCATCAGATGGAAGATCTTCCTCTCTGTCTCTCCTCCTCTCTGTATATCTGACTTTGAAATACAAAAAAAAAAATCCATGAAGCCCTCTTGGCAGCCCATCGGGGAGCTGCTCCACTTGCCAAAGAACTCCCGGAGCCTGCATCTCAGGGTGTTCTTCGAGGAATGGGGGTGGCGGTAAGGTTTCCAGGGAC
This sequence comes from Ochotona princeps, assembly GCF_030435755.1. NCBI lineage: Eukaryota > Metazoa > Chordata > Mammalia > Lagomorpha > Ochotonidae > Ochotona > Ochotona princeps. The sequence continues at coordinate 58,236,008 of NC_080847.1, read as the reverse complement.
CTGATCTGGCAAAGTACAACCCCAGTCGGCTTGTGTAACACCAGCTCCCAGAGGGCCTCTGGGGACACAGGCGTGGGACTCCAACTCCCAGAGGGCCTCTGGGGACGCTGACGTAGGACTCCAACTCCCAGAGGGCCTCTGGGGACGCTGACGTAGGACTCCAACTCCCAGAGGGCCTCTGGGGCACGCTGACGTAGGAAGCCAGAGCCCAGAGGGCCTGTGGGCACGCTGACTTAGGACTCCAGCTCCCAGAGGGCCTGTGGGCACGCTGACGTGGTATTCCACCTCCCAGGCTTCTTTAAGTACCCTGCTATTAAAGGCACCCTGACACTTCCTATCTCACAGGCCCACGCTGATGCTAGGCCCCAATCTACCTCCTCCCCTCCCAGGCCTTGGTATGTGGGCTGTTCAGCATTGGAGCCCTGATCTTCCAACAACACATGCCCCGGAATACTGTCCGGGACCCCCACACGACGCTAGGATGGCTCGGGTTGGGCTGTCTAGAGCTCAGAGGGCCTGAGCCGACCAGGGGTAGAAAGGGCAGCTTGGGGCCCGGCACCGTAGCCTAGCGCCTAAAGTCCTCACCTTGAACGCACTGGGATCCCATATGGGCACCGGTTCTAATCCCGGCGGCGGCTCCACTTCCCATCCAGCTCCCTGCTTGTGGCCTGGGAAAGCAGTCGAGGACGGCCCAAAGCTTTGGGACCCTGCACCCTCGTGGGAGACCCAGAAGAAGTTCCAGGTTCCCGGCTTTGGATCGGCATGCACCGGCCGTTGGGGCTCCGTTGGGGAGTGAATCATCAGATGGAAGATCTTCCTCTCTGTCTCTTCTCCTCTCTGTATATCTGACTTTGTAATGAAATAAATAAATCTGCTAAAAAAAAAAAAAAAAAAAAGGGCAGCTTTGCGCGCCCTCTCGTGGCCACCAGCACTCACTGCAGGACGCTCATCCCAGGCTCTCCTGCCAAATCAAGGGAAGCAGCCCAGCTCCAGCTCAGAGAGGCATTCGCTCTCAAGGACACTCTTTTTAGAGCTTGCACACAAGACCCATGACCGGAAGCCCTACGCACGCCCTGGCGGTCTGCATTGACAGACAAAAGCAGTCTAGAGCCACAGCACAGCACACAGCACACAGCATGCTCCCTCGCAGGAGGCCGGCAGCTTTCTGTCTTTTCCTTCCTCCCTCCTGCCTCCCTCTGCCCCCTTTGCTTGGAAGCGCACAGGAACAGAGAGGGAGAGACAGCAAGCTTTCTGGCATCTGCTGGCTCACTTCCCCAAGGACCACCACCAGAGACAGCTGTGGCTGGGTCAGGACAAGCCCAGGAACCAGGAGCTTCCTCCAGATCTCCCACAGGGCCACAGGGCCACAGGGGTACAGCGGCAAAGGGGCACAAGCCCTGGCAGCATCCTCCGCTGCTCTCCCAGGAGGATCGGCAGGGAGCTGAACTGCAGGGGAAGCACCCAGGATTTGAAGCAGTACCCATACGGGCCATCCACCTCTCAGGCTGAGGCTTGACCCATTCGGACAATACCCCGCACCAACACACCACACAACACCACACCACACCACACCACACCACACCACACCAACCCTTGCTGGACCCTTCAGCAGCTCCTTCACCAGGCTGCTGAAGGTGCCTGTCCCCCTGGCTTGCACAACTTATGCCGTTGCGTGCTGTGAGAGCAGCCGCTACAGACGAGAGATCCAGGCATGTTGCTACTCTACCTGTCCTGGGGAGAAGGACCTCTGTGAAAAACAGACGTCAGCTGTTGGGATGTCTTGTGGAAGGTGGCACATCAGCGGCAGCCGACGGTCCACAGCTGACCAGCAGGAGAAAGAGTCTTGAATCCAGAAGGATCCCTGGAGGAGGGTGAAGTACTCCCTGGTGAACAAGAGGGCAGCAGCATCTGGCTGGAGGCTGTGAAGCCAAATTCCTGCCTCCAAAGCACATGACAGGGATGGCTGACCCCTCAAGTGCTAGCTGGAGGTAGAAAGGGCAGCTTTGTGCACCCTGTCGTGTGCAGGCAGCACAGGCCCTGAAAGCCCTCCCTTGTGCGGGCCTTGGTGGCTCGCCGGCCATCATCAGATGTGCTGGGCAGCAGGGCTGCATGTTGCAGGGTGCTCTCCGCAGCAGCTGGGGCCTGGGACTTCCTATTGCAGATGGCTGCTGACCTCTGGTGCCTACTTCTCCATCCACCTGCTCCTGGCTTAGGAGCCCACATGCCCAGACACCACCCAGCTAGGCCGAGGAAGGCCGAGTAGTGTATCACATCACCCTAACCGCCACCCCACACATGCAAAAATACATGGAGCCGGGGCCCATCAGCGTGGCCTAGCAGCTGTTCGGCCTTGGAGCCCTGATCTTCCAACAACACGTGCCCCGGAATACTGTCCGGGACCCCCACACGACGCTAGGATGGCTCGGGTTGGGCTGTCTAGAGCTCAGAAGGCCTGAGCCGACCAGGGGTAGAAAGGGCAGCTTGGGACCCGACGCCGTAGCCTAGCGGCTAAAGTCCTCAACTTGAACGCACTGGGATCCCATATGGGCACCGGTTCTAATCCCGGCGGCGGCTCCACTTCCCATCCAGCTCCCTGCTTGTGGCCTGGGAAAGCAGTCGAGGACGGCCCAAAGCTTTGGGACCCTGCACCCTCGTGGGAGACCCAGAAGAGGTTCCGGGTTCCCGGCTTTGATTCGGCACGCACCGGCCGTTGGGGCTCCGTTGGGGAGTGAATCATCAGATGGAAGATCTTCCTCTCTGTCTCTCCTCCTCTCTGTATATCTGACTTTGAAATAAAAAAAAAAATCCATGAAGCCCTCTTGGCAGCCCATCGGGGAGCTGCTCCACTTGCCAAAGAACTCCCGGAGCCTGCATCTCAGGGTGTTCTTCGAGGAATGGGGGTGGCGGTAAGGTTTCCAGGGACCTGATCTGGCAAAGTACAACCCCAGTCGGCTTGTGTAACACCAGCTCCCAGAGGGCCTCTGGGGACGCAGGCGTGGGACTCCAACTCCCAGAGGGCCTCTGGGGACGCTGACGTAGGACTCCAACTCCCAGAGGGCCTCTGGGGACGCTGACGTAGGACTCCAACTCCCAGAGGGCCTCTGGGGCACGCTGACGTAGGAAGCCAGAGCCCAGAGGGCCTGTGGGCACGCTGACTTAGGACTCCAGCTCCCAGAGGGCCTGTGGGCACGCTGACGTGGTATTCCACCTCCCAGGCTTCTTTAAGTACCCTGCTATTAAAGGCACCCTGACACTTCCTATCTCACAGGCCCATGCTGATGCTAGGCCCCAATCTACCTCCTCCCCTCCCAGGCCTTGGTATGTGGGCTGTTCAGCATTGGAGCCCTGATCTTCCAACAACACGTGCCCCGGAATACTGTCCGGGACCCCCACACGACGCTAGGATGGCTCGGGTTGGGCTGTCTAGAGCTCAGAGGGCCTGAGCCGACCAGGGGTAGAAAGGGCAGCTTGGGACCCGACGCCGTAGCCTAGCGGCTAAAGTCCTCACCTTGAACGCACTGGGATCCCATATGGGCACCGGTTCTAATCCCGGCGGTGGCTCCACTTCCCATCCAGCTCCCTGCTTGTGGCCTGGGAAAGCAGTCGAGGACGGCCCAAAGCTTTGGGACCCTGCACCCTCGTGGGAGACCCAGAAGAGGTTCCGGGTTCCCGGCTTTGGATCGGCACGCACCGGCCGTTGGGGCTCCGTTGGGGAGTGAATCATCAGATGGAAGATCTTCCTCTCTGTCTCTCCTCCTCTCTGTATATCTGACTTTGAAATACAAAAAAAAAATCCATGAAGCCCTCTTGGCAGCCCATCGGGGAGCTGCTCCACTTGCCAAAGAACTCCCGGAGCCTGCATCTCAGGGTGTTCTTCGAGGAATGGGGGTGGCGGTAAGGTTTCCAGGGACCTGATCTGGCAAAGTACAACCCCAGTCGGCTTGTGTAACACCAGCTCCCAGAGGGCCTCTGGGGACGCAGGCGTGGGACTCCAACTCCCAGAGGGCCTCTTGGGACGCTGACGTAGGACTCCAACTCCCAGAGGGCCTCTGGGGACGCTGACGTAGGACTCCAACTCCCAGAGGGCCTCTGGGGCACGCTGACGTAGGAAGCCAGAGCCCAGAGGGCCTGTGGGCACGCTGACTTAGGACTCCAGCTCCCAGAGGGCCTGTGGGCACGCTGACGTGGTATTCCACCTCCCAGGCTTCTTTAAGTACCCTGCTATTAAAGGCACCCTGACACTTCCTATCTCACAGGCCCACGCTGATGCTAGGCCCCAATCTACCTCCTCCCCTCCCAGGCCTTGGTATGTGGGCTGTTCAGCATTGGAGCCCTGATCTTCCAACAACACATGCCCCGGAATACTGTCCGGGACCCCCACACGACGCTAGGATGGCTCGGGTTGGGCTGTCTAGAGCTCAGAGGGCCTGAGCGGACCAGGGGTAGAAAGGGCAGCTTGGGGCCCGGCACCGTAGCCTAGCGGCTAAAGTCCTCAACTTGAACGCACTGGGATCCCATATGGGCACCGGTTCTAATCCCGGCGGCGGCTCCACTTCCCATCCAGCTCCCTGCTTGTGGCCTGGGAAAGCAGTCGAGGACGGCCCAAAGCTTTGGGACCCTGCACCCTCGTGGGAGACCCAGAAGAAGTTCCAGGTTCCCGGCTTTGGATCGGCATGCACCGGCCGTTGCGGCTCCGTTGGGGAGTGAATCATCAGATGGAAGATCTTCCTCTCTGTCTCTTCTCCTCTCTGTATATCTGACTTTGTAATGAAATAAATAAATCTGCTAAAAAAAAAAAAAAAAAAAAAAAGGGCAGCTTTGCGCGCCCTCTCGTGGCCACCAGCACTCACTGCAGGACGCTCATCCCAGGCTCTCCTGCCAAATCAAGGGAAGCAGCCCAGCTCCAGCTCAGAGAGGCATTCGCTCTCAAGGACACTCTTTTTAGAGCTTGCACACAAGACCCATGACCGGAAGCCCTACGCACGCCCTGGCGGTCTGCATTGACAGACAAAAGCAGTCTAGAGCCACAGCACAGCACACAGCACACAGCATGCTCCCTCGCAGGAGGCCGGCAGCTTTCTGTCTTTTCCTTCCTCCCTCCTGCCTCCCTCTGCCCCCTTTGCTTGGAAGCGCACAGGAACAGAGAGGGAGAGACAGCAAGCTTTCTGGCATCTGCTGGCTCACTTCCCCAAGGACCACCACCAGAGACAGCTGTGGCTGGGTCAGGACAAGCCCAGGAACCAGGAGCTTCCTCCAGATCTCCCACAGGGCCACAGGGCCACAGGGGTACAGCGGCAAAGGGGCACAAGCCCTGGCAGCATCCTCCGCTGCTCTCCCAGGAGGATCGGCAGGGAGCTGGACTGCAGGGGAAGCACCCAGGATTTGAAGCAGTACCCATACGGGCCATCCACCTCTCAGGCTGAGGCTTGACCCATTCGGACAATACCCCGCACCAACACACCACACAACACCACACCACACCACACCACACCACACCACACCAACCCTTGCTGGACCCTTCAGCAGCTCCTTCACCAGGCTGCTGAAGGTGCCTGTCCCCCTGGCTTGCACAACTTATGCCGTTGCGTGCTGTGAGAGCAGCCGCTACAGACGAGAGATCCAGGCATGTTGCTACTCTACCTGTCCTGGGGAGAAGGACCTCTGTGAAAAACAGACGTCAGCTGTTGGGATGTCTTGTGGAAGGTGGCACATCAGCGGCAGCTGACGGTCCACAGCTGACCAGCAGGAGAAAGAGTCTTGAATCCAGAAGGATCCCTGGAGGAGGGTGAAGTACTCCCTGGTGAACAAGAGGGCAGCAGCATCTGGCTGGAGGCTGTGAAGCCAAATTCCTGCCTCCAAAGCACATGACAGGGATGGCTGACCCCTCAAGTGCTAGCTGGAGGTAGAAAGGGCAGCTTTGTGCACCCTGTCGTGTGCAGGCAGCACAGGCCCTGAAAGCCCTCCCTTGTGCGGGCCTTGGTGGCTCGCCGGCCATCATCAGATGTGCTGGGCAGCAGGGCTGCATGTTGCAGGGTGCTCTCCGCAGCAGCTGGGGCCTGGGACTTCCTATTGCAGATGGCTGCTGACCTCTGGTGCCTACTTCTCCATCCACCTGCTCCTGGCTTAGGAGCCCACATGCCCAGACACCACCCAGCTAGGCCGAGGAAGGCCGAGTAGTGTATCACATCACCCTAACCGCCACCCCACACATGCAAAAATACATGGAGCCGGGGCCCATCAGCGTGGCCTAGCGGCTGTTCGGCCTTGGAGCCCTGATCTTCCAACAACACGTGCCCCGGAATACTGTCCGGGACCCCCACACGATGCTAGGATGGCTCGGGTTGGGCTGTCTAGAGCTCAGAAGGCCTGAGCCGACCAGGGGTAGAAAGGGCAGCTTGGGACCCGGCGCCGTAGCCTAGCGGCTAAAGTCCTCAACTTGAACGCACTGGGATCCCATATGGGCACCGGTTCTAATCCCGGCGGCGGCTCCACTTCCCATCCAGCTCCCTGCTTGTGGCCTGGGAAAGCAGTCGAGGACGGCCCAAAGCTTTGGGACCCTGCACCCTCGTGGGAGACCCAGAAGAGGTTCCGGGTTCCCGGCTTTGATTCGGCACGCACCGGCCGTTGGGGCTCCGTTGGGGAGTGAATCATCAGATGGAAGATCTTCCTCTCTGTCTCTCCTCCTCTCTGTATATCTGACTTTGAAATAAAAAAAAAAAATCCATGAAGCCCTCTTGGCAGCCCATCGGGGAGCTGCTCCACTTGCCAAAGAACTCCCGGAGCCTGCATCTCAGGGTGTTCTTCGAGGAATGGGGGTGGCGGTAAGGTTTCCAGGGACCTGATCTGGCAAAGTACAACCCCAGTCGGCTTGTGTAACACCAGCTCCCAGAGGGCCTCTGGGGACGCAGGCGTGGGACTCCAACTCCCAGAGGGCCTCTGGGGACGCTGACGTAGGACTCCAACTCCCAGAGGGCCTCTGGGGACGCTGACGTAGGACTCCAACTCCCAGAGGGCCTCTGGGGCACGCTGACGTAGGAAGCCAGAGCCCAGAGGGCCTGTGGGCACGCGGACTTAGGACTCCAGCTCCCAGAGGGCCTGTGGGCACGCTGACGTGGTATTCCACCTCCCAGGCTTCTTTAAGTACCCTGCTATTAAAGGCACCCTGACACTTCCTATCTCACAGGCCCACGCTGATGCTAGGCCCCAATCTACCTCCTCCCCTCCCAGGCCTTGGTATGTGGGCTGTTCAGCATTGGAGCCCTGATCTTCCAACAACACGTGCCCCGGAATACTGTCCGGGACCCCCACACGATGCTAGGATGGCTCGGGTTGGGCTGTCTAGAGCTCAGAAGGCCTGAGCCGACCAGGGGTAGAAAGGGCAGCTTGGGACCCGGCGCCGTAGCCTAGTGGCTAAAGTCCTCACCTTGAACGCACTGGGATCCCATATGGGCACCGGTTCTAATCCCGGCGGCGGCTCCACTTCCCATCCAGCTCCCTGCTTGTGGCCTGGGAAAGCAGTCGAGGACGGCCCAAAGCTTTGGGACCCTGCACCCTCGTGGGAGACCCAGAAGAAGTTCCAGGTTCCCGGCTTTGGATCGGCATGCACCGGCCGTTGCGGCTCCGTTGGGGAGTGAATCATCAGATGGAAGATCTTCCTCTCTGTCTCTCCTCCTCTCTGTATATCTGACTTTGTAATGAAATAAATAAATCTGCTAAAAAAAAAAAAAAAAAAAAAAAAAGGGCAGCTTTGTGCGCCCTCTCGTGGCCACCAGCACTCACTGCAGGACGCTCATCCCAGGCTCTCCTGCCAAATCAAGGGAAGCAGCCCAGCTCCAGCTCAGAGAGGCATTCGCTCTCAAGGACACTCTTTTTAGAGCTTGCACACAAGACCCATGACCTTCGGAAGCCCTACGCACGCTCAGGCGGTCTGCATTGACAGACAAAAGCAGTCTAGAGCCACAGCACAGCACACAGCACACAGCATGCTCCCTCGCAGGAGGCCGGCAGCTTTCTGTCTTTTCCTTCCTCCCTCCTGCCTCCCTCTGCCCCCTTTGCTTGGAAGCACACAGGAACAGAGAGGGAGAGACAGCAAGCTTTCTGGCATCTGCTGGCTCACTTCCCCAAGGACCACCACCAGAGACAGCTGTGGCTGGGTCAGGACAAGCCCAGGAACCAGGAGCTTCCTCCAGATCTCCCACAGGGCCACAGGGCCACAGGGGTACAGCGGCAAAGGGGCACAAGCCCTGGCAGCATCCTCCGCTGCTCTCCCAGGAGGATCGGCAGGGAGCTGGACTGCAGGGGAAGCACCCAGGATTTGAAGCAGTACCCATACGGGCCATCCGCCTCTCAGGCTGAGGCTTGACCCATTCGGACAATACCCCGCACCAACACACCACACAACACCACACCACACCACACCACACCAACCCTTGCTGGACCCTTCAGCAGCTCCTTCACCAGGCTGCTGAAGGTGCCTGTCCCCCTGGCTTGCACAACTTATGCCGTTGCGTGCTGTGAGAGCGGCCGCTACAGACGAGAGATCCAGGCATGTTGCTACTCTACCTGTCCTGGGGAGAAGGACCTCTGTGGAGAACAAATGTCAGCTGTTGGGATGTCTTGTGGAAGGTGGCACATCAGCGGCGGCCGACAGTCCACAGGCTGCCTCCCCGAGAAAGAGTCTTGAATCCAGAAGGATCCCTGGAGGAGGGTGAAGTACTCCCTGGTGAACAAGAGGGCAGCAGCATCTGGCTGGAGGCTGTGAGGCCAAATTCCTGCCTCAAATGCACATGACAGGGATGGCTGACCCCCCAAGTGTTTCCTAGGAGGCCCTAATGAACACAAAATATTCCTCATGAACCCCTGCCAGGAGATGGAATGGGAGGCTGTTGCTCTTCCCCAGGTATGGATTCATGCACGGAGCCTATAATAACACACGTGGACTACTGTCTAATGATCAATAGTCAAAGTTTATTAACAGCACCAGACTTTTAAAGAAAGGTTGTCATGCAGATCTGCAGGGAGGAGGGGCTTGAGCCATTTACAGACAGAGACTAATAAAAGTCAGCTAGTTGATTATCACTCAGCCTGTACCTTACTGATCAGGCTTCCTATTTGGCTTTTCAGATAGACAGAGAGACACTGATATAGAAAGTTTGGAACAGCCAGGAAAAGGGCCCTATTTGCTTTTTCTGGACTTAGGATGCATGGTTAATTTCTTCCTCACTATGTTGTTGGAGATTTTCCTGCTAACCTGCCTAAGATTTTCCTATTTTTCAATTGTTAACATATGAGTTGTTAGGATTATAACATTGTTTTTGGGCCTGGCGGCGTGGCCTAGCGGCTAAAGTTCTCACCTTGAATGAGCTGGGATCCCATATGGGTGCTGGTTCTAATCCCAGCAGCTCCACTTCCCATCCAGCTCCCTGCTTGTGGCCTGGGAAAGCAGTCGAGGATAGCCCAATCCTTTGGGATCCTGCACCCACATGGGAGACCTGGAGGAGGTTTCTGGCTCCTGGCATCGGATCGGCACAGCACCAGCTGTTGCGGCTCACTTGGGGAGTTAATCATCTGATGGAAGATCTTCCTCTCTATCTCTCCTCCTCTCTGTATATGACTTTGTAATAAAATAAATAAATCTGCTAAAAAAAAACAAACAACCTGAGATGTTAAATGCACCTGAGCTATTCTAAAGCTGTCCTTCACCAATGCAGCGCTTCTGGCATGGCAGTGCCCTGCGTCATCCGACCGCTCCCTTCTTTATCACATATTCCATCTGGAGCTCTCTGCATCACCTCTTTTCCATCTTAACCACTTTACCAAAAATCCCTTCTATGAGACAAACATAAGGATATAGTGCTTTTTTCCTTCATTATGTCAAGAAAAATATCTACTGTTACTTCACAATGCAGCTCCTTGAAACATTCTCTTCCCCTCTGTGAATAAAACAAATGTAACATTCAATTACTTTAAAAAAGAGAGAGTGAGAGAGGTCTGGGAGCCAAAGCTGGAACTAGGTAAGGACAAGAGAAAACACCTCTCTCCTGAGTCCTGAAGGAAATTTACAATCCTTTTGTCTCTGAGAACCACCCCCAGGGCTCCTGGCTGTAGTTCTGATGTCACCAGCCCCTATGACGAGGGTTCTGGGCTGCTATCATCCTGTGTGGGAAATCCAATAGGAAATGACTGACCTCAGAGTTCTCAGCCTCCAAGGGCATTCACATTCCCTTGGGTCTCTTTGGCTGTTGGGATATGGTTCTTGGTGTCCTTACCAACAATTCTTGACAAAGTATCCACTGCTTCTGTGGCGAAAGCACTTGGGAGGCCTCTAGGGGTCTCTGGAACTAGGATATAGACCCCCTCTTATCCTCCTGCTCCGCCCTGGGATCCCCTCCTGCTCTGTACACACAACCTCCTTTTAAGAGGGTATCAGCGTTGCTCTTGGATCCCACTGCAAATTTCTATAGGTTTTCTAATGCCTAAGGCAGTTAAGAATTTGTTCTCTATAAATCACCTATTACAATCTTAATAAATTACATTTAAAGTCTTCCTCAAACATTCTAAGGAGGTGGAAGATTTCTCTGTACTCCTGACCTGTAGTGAAACAAAACATTAAGAAACGAATCAGGCCCGGCAGCGTGGCCTAGAGGCTAAAGTCCTCGCCTAGAACATGCCGGGATCCCATATGGGCACCGGTTCTAATCCCGGCAGCTCCATTTCCCATCCAGCTCCCTGCTTGTGGCCTGGGAAAGCAGTAGAGGATGGCCCAAGGCTTTGGGACCCTGCACCCACGTGGGAGACCCGGAAGGAAGTTCCAGGTTCTCAGCTTCATATCGGCTCAGCACCAGCCATTGCATTTACTTGGGGAGTGAATCATCGGACGGAAGATCTTCCTCTCTGTCTCTCCTCTCTGTATATCTGACTTTGTAATAAAGATAAATAAAAAGCTTAACTTAAAAGAAAAAAAAAAAAGAAACGAATCTGGTTTACAGTCCTTAGAGGCAGCTCCACTGGGAATTTCATCCTCCCCAGGGGCAGCATTGTATTCACTGGAGTTGCTGCAATTCCAAGGCCGGATGAGCCATAGGGAAACCCACAGTGTTGAGGATCCATCAGGGAATTCTAGAGACAAGAGTATAACCTTCTCCATGGGTTATTAGTGTCCTAGAATATTATTTTGTTTTATATACACAGGAATTTATCAGAGAATATAGAAAATGTTTATCAGCAGGAGTATTAATGTCTCTTTGAGGAAAATTTTAAAAGGCAAATTTTGCAAGTTAAGTATTAGAAATATTATAAAGTGTCTCAGTAGGGAATCCCCCCCTTTTTATTTATTGTTTTTCTAAACAATTGGCGTTTTAAGGTGTGGCATGTGCATTCAACAAGTCTGAGCCACCAGATTGCTTACTCTCAGAAAAAATTATCAATAAAAAATATCAAATAACAACTTCAGCAAACATTAACCAAAAGTCCAATGTCTGCTGTGGATTTGGAAACTACAGCATTGGTTAACAATTAAAACTAAATTGTATTAACGATTTTAAACAACTTTTACAAAAGACAAATGCTAAGATATACATGTGCGTGTGTGTACACACATACACACACACACACATTTTTGGGGGCCTGGTGGCATGGCCTAGCGGCTAAAGTCCTCACCTTAAAAGTCCTGGGATCGGATATGGGCGCTGGTTCTAATCCCGGCAGCTCCACTTCCCATCCAGCTCCCTGCTTGTGGCCTGGGAAAGCAGTTGAGGATGGCCCAATGCATTGGGACACTGCACCCACGTGGGAGACCCGGAAGAGGTTCCAGGTTCCTGGCATCGGATCGGCGCGCATCGGCCGTTGCGGCTCACTTGGGGAGTGAATCATCGGACGGAAGATCTTTCTCTCTGTCTCTCCTCCTCTCTGTATATCTGGCTGTAATAAAATGAATAAATCTTAAAAAAAAAAAAAAAAAAAAAAAAAGTCCTGGGATCGGGCCCGGCAGCATGGCCTAGCGGCTAAAGTCCTCCCCTAAAGCCCCGGGATCCCATATGGGCGCCGGTTCTAATCCCAGCAGCTCCACTTCCCATCCAGTTCCCTGCTTGTGGCCTGGGAAAGCAGTCGAGGACGGCCCAAAGCATTGGGACACTGCACCCTCGTGGGAGACCCGGAAGAGGTTCCTGGTCCCGGCATCGGATCGGCGCGCACCGGCCCGCTGCTGCTCACTTGGGGAGTGAATCATCGGACGGAAGATCTTCCTCTCTGTCTTTCCTCCTCCATGTATATCTGACTTTGTAATAAAAATAAATAAATCTTTAAAAAAAAAACTGAACACTGACAAATTATTTCTCCCACAGAACTATAACCACACATTCCCAGACAGTATAAATATATGGTTGAACTAACATTAATACACATCACCATTTTATCAATTACATAATTAAACAAATTATCAACTATTCAAATAAATTTAAAAAAAAAAGAATTTAAAGCTACAGCAAAGCATCTCTACCTCTTACAAATATTTACTAAAGAGCGTATTTTACATGTTCTGCACAAGACAAAGGCAACATTTTACTAAAAATAGTAAAAATCTAATAGCCTCCCCCATTCTTTTTTTTTTCATGCCCTGCCTGTTAAGCTGCGCCTCTGAGTACAAACATTTAATTAACTATAAGGCTCTTTTTTTTCTGAAGACTTTAAAGACATGTGCTTCTGTACAATGTAGATTTTTAAAACAGATGTTTTTGTATTAACAGCAAAAAAATAAATTTATAGAAACATATTAAATAAGAATTGGTTAAAAAAAATCAGTGGTTAAGCAAACCTTATGTGCACTGGTATGAATGTGGGAGATGTAAACATAAAGTAAAAACAAGCAAATAACCAGATAGTCCCTACTTTCAATGTCTGAATTGACTGAAGGAAGAAACCACACAAGGTCGAGGGTTCATTGTTCCTGGGATTTTAATTCTGTATGATAGTAAAATATACAAGTATTATGCTGGATATTTTGGCACCTATTTTTCTACATTTCTTGTGTAGTGATAGGATTCTGGCATGGAATAAACTTAGAATATAACTCAATACTGCATGACTTCAGGAAAGGCCAACTGGTACAAATGATAAGCACATTTTAAATGCTAAACAGCAAGAATCTTTTGCTAAATGTCCAAACAGGTTGGTTATGATCTGAACATGGCACTTGCGATTCTGTCAAACTTGTGGACTGCTGAACTGATACCATTACCCTTAGAAGGCATCATTAAACTTATTCACCAAAATGTTGGCTAGTATGTGTGTCAGATTAGATCCCATCTCAACTTTTACTTCCAAGGCAACAGCATTAGGCACCCCATTTTTATTGAATGCAACTGTTGTTTCTATGACCATTGGAATCTTCAAAGTGCAGCCGAATCTTAGTAGGGTATTTTTCCAAATACAAAAGTTGTTTGCTGTTAAAAGCTCCACACCGCTTTTGTCTTATGAACTGTACTGCATCTTCATACTTCATTCCACCCTCAATCAACGCTAATGCAACAGGCACGGCAGCTCTTCCAACTGCAACACAATGAACAGCAATACAACAACAAGGTTCTTCACAAAATTTAATTTTTACAAGACTTAACCAGTCCTCAACAATCTGATTGAACGGTGGTGCACCGTCATCAAAAGGCCAATGAAGAACATAGATGCCTCCTTTTTCCACAAGAGTAGTGTCATAAGTCACTTCACACACTCATACGATTGTGGTAACTCTATATTTCTTAAGTTCCTAAATAAAATTGTTTCATGTTGCATTGGTTGGATTATGTGTAATAAGAAATCTCATGTTCTTGTATGTGACTTCCCCACGAGCAGAGCGGTTCACTCGAACCGTGTTAATTTACTTAAAAAACACATTTACTAGGGTAACGAAACAATTTAAAAACCTGAATACAGAAATTACATAAAGAAACTGAAAACTACTATCCTCCACTTGCCACTTGCAATTCTCAGTGCTTGAGTATGAAGTTGGAAGTAATGCGAAATGAAATGAACCTCCCACAAGCAGCAGCAATTCTTAAACCCAGTAATAATGAGGCAGCAGAAAGGAAGTGCATTGAGGTTTACCCCATCCAGGTCAGAACTCTTCTAAAATGCTCTGGGAATTTCAATTCAACCCATCTGTGTCCAGGTTAACCACTTCTATTGGGACAGATTGCCGCCGTGGCAAATGTCGGGCTTAATGTGCCGAACTCTCCCACTGTCTTTTAAATGCCCGCCAGGCCGAGCCCGTCTTCACGTTACCATGGCGACCGTCCTACTCCTGCCGGCCAAGGACCAGCGCCGCTTTGCGTAGGCGTGCGCGGAGGTCCGCCGCCCGCTCCCGCGGGCGCAGAGCCCGGCCTGTCTCCCTCGGGCGGAGGAGCCACTTCCGGGGAGGGAAGCGGAGTCCCGGCGAGGGCTGCGATTGGTACAGAGTCCTGCCCGTCCCGGGAGGGCCGGCAGGGAGCGGGCAGAGTGGTGAGGGGCGCGGTCCCGCAGTCAACTGTGCGCGCCGACGGGGCCGGATGACTGGACCATCGCTGCCCTCAGGGAGACCGGCTGCGGACCACGTGGCGACGCCGAGGGCGGAGCGCGGCATTCTGGGAGACGTAGTGTGGTGAGGGCCGAATGGCGCGCATGCACGCGGGGCGGCCCGCCGGGCGCCGAGGTAAGGCTGGGGGCATCTCCACCGGGAGGGCTCGGCCGGGGACTCGGGTTCCGACTGCCCGGCGAGACAGGGAGCCAGAATTCGCCGCGGATGAGCTTTGCGCTACTGCGCGAGGACGCGCGTTGCCAGGGCGACGGGCTCCAGGAACCCCGCCCCCGTTGCCATGGCGCCGCGGGGACCGGCCTCTCGCCTAGACTTTTGGGAAATGTAGTTCCTGACCCTCCGTAGGGCCTTGCTTCCTTGAAGGTGACAACCTTTTCCCAGGGTTTCAACCTTGCGGAGCGGACTTGTGACTCACGATTCAAGGTAGCCCTTGAGATTGCTGTCACCTATGGGTATGGGGACGGTGAGTGTGACGCCACCCTCTTAATCAGTAGGTTCCTTCACAAAACCCCAGCTGCCAGCAAGGAGGGAAGCCCCGTTTGCAGGTGGGATCGCAGAGCCACGACCTGAAAATGTGCGGAATCAGAATCTTAGACCTTTACTGTCCTGGCCCAGTGGCCTTGGGCCTTTGCGGGCTGCTGGAAACTTCATCACCTCTTGGCACCACCTAATTCGAAGTTTTACATACAAGAGCATTGTGTGGTATCACAAGTTCAGCTCAGCAAAAGGACCAGGTAAGAGAGGCTGGGCTGCATAAGTTATAAATTGAGGTGGGAGGAAGCAGGCAGCAGTGGTGCTAACACTGCTGTTACAGGTGGCATCCACACCATAGAGGGAGAGCCAAGGAGCGGGGATGAGATGGTTCATATAGATGGAAAGACAGATGGTACCTTCGAGGGCTAAGAAGCAGCCTGTGCATGGAGACAAGGAGCTACCAGAGACTCCACACACGCCCAGGTAAAAAGAAGTGGGTCAGTGAGCTCCAGCACCACGGATGTTGGCTCCCTCCACTGCCTTCCAAGTGGGACAGGTTGGAGGATGGGACAACATGGCATACAGGAGGCATTCTGTGTGCATTGTGGCCAGTGTTCCTTCCCCAGCAGCAGACCACGCCCTAAGACCTGTCCTGTCACACTCAATGAGAACTACTGAGCTGGACTCCCAGGGTGGCACACTCCCAGAAGACAAGGTATTTTTCACCATGGAGCTGGAGGACTCTGAGAAGGAAGGAGAAGCAGGCTTGTGGGGCCCAGGGCCTGAGCCTGTGCACCGGCACACCTGCGCTTCTGGGGCTTTCACTAAAAGGCACTGATGGGTCCACTGGAGGCCCTGGCCCGGCTCTGCGAGCTGTGCCGCCAATGGCTGCAGCCCGAGCTGCACTCCAAGGAGCAGATGCTGAAGCTGCTGGTGCTGGAGCAACTCCTGGGCACACTGCCCCCCCACCCGAGATCCAGGCCCACGTGCAGGGGCAGCAGCCAGGCAGTCCAAGGAAGCTGCTACCTTGGTCTACAAGCTTCACTGAGACCCAGGCATGCCTCGGTGAGTCCACGGCCCTGAGCACAGTCCAGCTCTGCCTTACTCTGTGGGTGCCATGATCAGTGAGATAGACATACCCCTGGGGTGCAAAAGGGACCATGCTGCAACAGACTGCGAGGCTGCCCAAGGCAGGCAGGGTTCCTAGGCCAGCCTCACCAGCCTAGGATAGGACAGAGGAGGGTCCCAGGTGGCCCTATGTGTCAGCAGCAGGAAAGCAGTGGTGGGTGGTTCCTTCACTTCCTGCTTGGAACCCAGAGGAGGTAGGTCCGTGAAGGACTTAGTGTTTACTAGGCAGATTTGTGGGGTCCTGTAATGGGATGGGTGTCCCTAAACTTAGAATTGCACCCAACCTTACCACCTGCTCGGGCCTCTGATGGTGAGGACATCTCCACAGGTCACAGTCCAGGTGCCGGGCCAGAAGGTCCTATTGGAGAAGATGGAACCATCCAGCTTCTAGCCCCTGCCTTAAACTCCACAGCCTGGGCCCAGGACACTGCCGAGGCCATGCTGGCATCACCACTTGGTCTTCAGGTGAAAAAGGAGCCAGAAGTTACGGAGGACCCAGGTGATGTGGGCACGGATGAAGGCCGGCTTGGGTAGACCAGAGTAGCCTGGACTGAGTAGTCAGAGTCCACCAGATTATGCCCCTTTTGGTGGAATGATTCCCAGGTACCAATTGCTCCCATTGCCCACCCAATCGGGTCTCTCCCCAATTCAATCACAGCTCAATTTCCACAGCTGTCCTAACATGGCACAGGCTACTGAGCATGGAGTCCACCTCATACCACTGCAACCCAACCCCTAGCCCTCCAGGGTGTTCTGCTTTGCCCCACCCCCAGCCCCAGGCTCACACCCAGGACTCCCCCTACCTAAATTCTGACACATGGCATATGAGGGAGAAGGGCTCCAGGAAAGGCACTCCCTCCAATTATCTGACCCACTTTGCTTCTCCAGAGCTCCTGCAGTCTGGGCCTCTAGCTGTCACCCAGGAGGCTGCACCCACCCCACCCCCACCTGAGGAGGCCCAGGTGAGCCCTGCAACAGCCCATGTCCCTTCCCTGCTCCAGATACATCACTGGGTAGGGGTGTCAGGGAAGTCTCTCCCTGGGGCTAACTGGGCACAAATGAGCAGTGCCACTGTGGTTTCAGGGCTATGTGACAGCATTGGACCAGGCCTTGTCACCAAGCAGGACTGGGACGGAAGGACCCTTGTGGAAAGACCATGCTGGGGCCCTTTGGCCTGAGGAAGCTGGAGATGTCTTCTCCCCAGGTGAGTGGAACGGAACATGATGGGCTAGGTTCTCCTGGCAGGACAGCACCATGTCCACTGACCTTGTTGCTACCCCCAAACTCTCACTGCCTAAGCCATCCCCTGCAAAGTTCAACTTGCTCTAGTGTCATGTGCCCTCAAGAGCCAGCCACTGACCCATGACTCCCCTAGCTACTGTTCCCCAGCTCAGTAAAGACTGGGAATAGGGTCTGTTTCCTACACCCACAGCTTCTGCAGGCTGACATACTGGATGGCAAGATTAGCACAGGGCGGTGCAGGACCTGGTTAAGACAGCCCAGGAGGACCCTGGTACAGAATGAGAAAGACCAAGATCTTGCCCAAGCACCTAGGCGTCACAGGCCAAAGGCACCCTGCTATCTGCCTCAGCCACAACCTTTACCTGCTAATATCCATGCTCCTCCCATACCCCATTTTCTGTTCTCTAGATACAAGGTCTTGGGCCCGGCGGCGTGGCCTAGCAGCTAAAGTCCTCGCCTTGAATGCCCCGGGATCCCACATGGGCGCTGGTTCTAATCCCGGCAGCTCCATTTCCCATCCAGCTCCCTGCTTGTGGCCTGGGAAAGCAGTAGAGGATGGCCCAAAGCCTTGGGACCCTGCATCCATGTGGGATACCTGGAAGAGGTTCCTGGTTCCCGGCTTCGGATCGGCGCAGCGCCAGCCGTTGCATTCACTTGGGGAGTGAATCATTAGACGGAAGATCTTCCTCTCTGTCTCTCCTCCTCTCTGTATATCTGACTTTGTAAAAAAAATAAAATAAATCTTTTTAAAAAATAGATACAAGGTCTTCTCATTCTTGATTTACTACCATTTGGCAGGGGTGGAAGTGTGGAGTGTGAGGTGTGAAGTTTCTATTTATTAGAGACAGGGCCCCCTTCTGCTGATTGACTGCTCAGGTGCCTGACACTGCTAGTGTTGGGCTTGGCCTATATTGCAGACCTGCAATTCAGGTCTGCAATATGGGTGGCAGGGACATCTGGCCATCATATACCACTTCCCATAGTTGGCATTGACAGGAAGCTGGAATCAGAGCTGCAGCTAGGGAAATGAACCCAGGCACTTGCACTGGGTAGAGGTTAGGGGGCTCTCACCAACTCTGTGTCAGATTGTTTTTTAATCCCTTTTCACATGTGAGCCCTTTTCACACATCAGTTGTGGAGAACTACCTTGAAACATTTCTTTGATTTCCTTCTGTTCCATTGTTGTCAGGATGTTTGTTATTCAGCTATTGGCCTCTGAGACAAGTCTTCTAATATTATCTTTTTATTCTCACTTCCCATCTCTTTGCCTTTCTGCTCTACTTTCCACAGAATTTTCTGACTTGTATCTCCCAGGCCTTCACTTGAAATTTTCATTTGTGTTAGCATATTTCTAATTTCCAAGTATGTTTGCGTTCTCGGAATATTCATTCTTTAGCCTCTTTCTGTTCTTGTACTTAGAGCAAATTTTCTTATTTCTCAGGACAGCAATACGTTTTTTAAAAAAATTTTGTTCTCCCAGTTATTTGCTTATGCGTAAGACAAAAAGACCACAAATGTGGCTGGCAGTAGCCGCTAAGGCATTTTCTGATGCAGCAGCCTTCAAGTGGATTCTCTCAGAATCCACAGCTACCCCAACACTACTGCCTCAAGCACCTGGGCTACCTTCTCAGTAACCTGTTCTCAGGTTGCTTTCCATGTAAATGACCACACCTCCTCCTGCCACAGTTCCACTGGCTATTCCTGTGTCTGCCCGCTCCACCCCACACTATGACTCTGCATCCTGAAAGCTCAATGTTTTCTTGTCAAATTCCAACACAGTATACACTGGAATGCCCCCTCCTTGTTTGTACCACATGGTCCAGCTTCTTAACGCCAACACTACCAGTTTGTTTCCTTCCAGAAACATTCTGTATGTAGAGGAGCAAACACCTATGTAGGAATGTGCCACATAACATTTTGGTCAACAATAGACTGCACAGATACACAGCAATGGTCTTTTGGGAATCCCATGAATTTATCTGGCCTTACCAATTTATTGTAGCCCTTAGGAGGTTATTTAGCCCTTTCCCTCTGGAGAGTTTTTCAGATTGTTACATGTCTTGACTCTGGGATAGTTTTTGCTGATTTTCTTTGACTCACTCCATTGTAAATCAACTTTGTCTTGATGGCTTGTAGATTTTCTGTTGCCCATTGAGGCACTCGCTACTGTCTCAGTATTCTTAATTTAAGCTCCTCCAAGGTTCCCAACGTCCCAGCCCCTGCTTCTCAGCTACCCTTGCTGATGCCTGCTCCCTCATGTACCCAGCGCCTAAAACCAGTGTCCACATGAGGCTAGGACCTGCTTCTTTTCATCACTACTTCCCCCCAATGTTAAGGCCAAACAGGTCCAGCACTGTGCCACACATTGCCCAACACCCGACATAAAGTGTATAGGCACAGCTACACCCTAGACCAAAGCCCAGGAGCCCACATCCCTTGCTGCTCCCCACCCCATCCCTTCCTGTGACCTCCAGCTCCAACATACCCACCACTCTCCTGCCTGTGCAGACAGCATCACTGCCCAGGTCAGGTGTTGCTGTCCCCTTCCAACCCCTTACTCCCCAGTTGCTTACAGCTTATTTGGGTCATAACAGAAAGCTTTTTCACCCAACACATGATGTAACACTCTACCACTGCCACCTCTTCCAAGTAGTCCACACAAATGGAAGGCCCACCCCTGCCCACGTCACCATTGTCTGCCTCATTAGTCCGCTTCAGGTCCCTCTGGTTCCCTAAGGCCTAAGTGGATCTAGGCACAGTGGGTACTCCATCACAGACGAATGGGTCCACTTGTGTATGCAGGCTTTGTGCTCCGGATGGACAGGGACCCTTGCAGACCCAGGTGCTGTGAGCGCTCACCTCCATATCCCCTGGGACCTCAGTATGGCCAGCCTCTTGGGCCAAATCCAGTCACCTTCCACCTCCATGCGTGCACTTGTGCTACTCAACATCCTGGAAGGTGAGCAAGACCCTGCAGGAACCCAGCCAGCCCACTCTGGTTGCCACCATATGGCACGCCCCCAGAGGTCAGGGTCGAGGCCACCCTAGCACTAGATCTGGGGAAGTTCCGGGCAGCTGTTGTGACATGTGTGGCAAAGTGTTCAGCTAACGCAGCAACCTGCTGAGGCATCAGAAGATCCACACAACCATTCGTGAGCGACCATTTGCGTGCAGTGAGTGTGGCCGCAGCTTCAGCCGCAGCTTGCACTTGCCGCACCACCAGCTCACACACACTGAGGAGTGTCCGTTTGTATGCTGTGACTGCAGCCAAGGCTTTGTGCACAGCAGCTGCCAGGAGGAGCACCGCAGGATGCACACGCAGAAGCAGCCCTTTCACTGCACAGGGTGTGGCCAGAGTTCCCGGCAGTGCTCCAACCTGCTGCAGCATCAGCGTATCCCAGCCCTGGTACCACACCCCCTGCCCTTCCGAGTGTGCCCGAGCCCCCAGGTCCCTTCCCATGCAGTGAATGCTGCGAGAGCTTCACGCGATGTGCTGTGCTGCCCAAGCATCAGGCAGTGCACCCTGGCAACAAGTCCTTCAGCTACATGGAATGCAGCGAGCACTTCAGGCGCTGATTGGTGCTGCTGCAGCACTGGCAAGCCCACAGTGGCGAAAGGCCCTTTACCTGCCCAGAATGCAGCCAGAGCTTCCGCCAGCACTCCAATCTCACCCAACACTGGCGCATCTACACCAGTGAATGGCCCTTTGCCTGCTCTGAGTCCGGCAAGACCTTTTGCCAGCAGCCCACGCTCAAGCAGCACATGCTTGTGCACACAGGTGAGAAGCCCTTTGCCTGCCCCGAGTGTGACTAGTGCTTTAGCCAGCACCTCAAGCTCACACACCACCACAGGACACACACACAGGGGAGAAGCCTTACCACTGCAGTGAGTGCAGCCTGGGCTTCACGCAGGTGTCACGGCTTATCGAGCACCGGCGCATCCACACTGGGTAATGGCCGTTCGCCTGCCCCGAGCGTGGTCAGAGCTTCCGGCAGCATGCCAAACTCACCTAGCACCGGCGCATCCACACTGGGTAACGGCCCTTCGCCTGCCCCGAGTGCAGCAAGACCTTCCGCCAGTGGTCTACACTCACGCAGCACCTGCACACCCACTGGCAGAAGCCCTTTGCCTGCCAGTACTGTGGTCGCTGTTTCCACCAGAGCACCAAACTCATCCAGCACCAGCATGTGCACATCGCCAAATAGCTCCAGCCCACACATACTGCATCCCTCCAGGGCACAGCACGTGGTCACCAGTGGGTGCTCCCATGCTGGTATGTTCCCTCAGTGCCGATGCGGTTCCTGTGTGGGTGGCACAGCACCTGTGAGAGGCTCCTGGATCATATCTCTGGTTTGCCCTAGGCAGTCCAGCCTCGGCCTTTCAGGAGCAGTAGTCCTTAGTACCCCAGAACCAATGCCGAGACTAGTATGGTGTTTCACTTGAGCCTCAGTTAGGGTCTATGCAGATGGGGATGGGTGCTTGTCCCAATCAGGACAGCTGCATTCAGGATGACCTCGGTTTGATCCCCAGCTCTGGCTTCTGACTTCAGAGGAAAAGATATGGCTCAAGGAACTGCATTCTGCCACTCATGAGGGAGACCCAGACTGAGCCCCCTGGCTCCCAACTCCAGAGCCCTGACCTTTGCAGGCATTTGGGAAAGGAACGAGCAGATGGCAGCTCCCCTGCTGTGTGTCTCTGACTCCCAAATAGGAGACAGTCATAGCACACGCTTAACTGATGTGTCCATCAGCTGTCAGATGACCGATGAGTGACTGACAATAGTAAGTAAACCTGTAGAGGAGGTGGGGCTCTGGAAGCCCCATGGAGTTTCCCATGGAGATAAGACAGAGGCTGTGCTGTTGGGTTGTCCACGAGGACTCTGTCAGCCATCAAGGAGATGCCATGCATCTGGGACCTACAGCCCGCATGAGGGACAGTATTCACTTGGTCCTGGGTTCTCTGGGCACAGACTTCTGAGGAGGGAGCTCTGAGAGGCCAATGAACCTGTTTCTGAGAAGAATCTGACGCAGCCAGAATAGACACTGCTGCTCTGCTGGAGGGACCAGTCCTTTCTCTCTCCAGCACTGCGGCAGTCCCTCCCTGACACCTGCAGGGAAAAAGGTCCTGGCCTGCACAGCCCTACCCAGCTGGACAGTTTTAGAACCAAGAAAGGAGCTGAATGAGTAACCCAACCCCTTGTCTGGTGAGACCCCAAGACCATTCCCCAACACTGGGAGAACACTCAGTCCTTAATCTGGTTACCATAACACTGTCTCTCCACTCACAGCGACATTCCCAGCTGACTGTCCCATCATCCTCACCCTAACAGCATCCCACCAGTTTCTTTAATGGTCACAATCATCCAGGCTTTCCTCATCAGGGCCTCTTGACCTTCCCTAGTGGGACACTGGTAACAGTAATGAGCCTGGCATCCCATGTGGGCCCACCAGGACTGCACCTAGCTCCCCAGTGTGTTGGGTGGCACTGTGCCTGGCCTGTGGTGCCTGCAGCCTGCCCACCTGCTCCCCTTCAGGCTGTCACCAGGGCCAAGGCCCAGAGGAGAGCCCAGGCTGGCCTGGTTCTCCCCAGCCAACAGGATCATCAGATGCAAGAGAAATAAATGGCACAGGGCAAGCCACATCACACATAAGAATGTGTTCATAAAACTGCTTCATACCGGGCCCAGCACAATAGCGCAGTGGTTAAAGTCCTTGCCTTGCACGCTCCAGGATCCCATATGGGCACCGGTTCTAATCCCAGCAGCTCCACTTCTCATCCAGCTCTCTGCTTGTGGCCAGGACAGCAGTTGAGGACAGCCCAAATCCTTGGGACCCTACACCGGCGTGGGAGACCCAGAAGAGGCCCTTGGCTCCTGGCTTCGGATTGGCACAGCACCGACTGTTGTGGTCACCTGGGGAGTGAACCATCGGACGGAAGATCTTCCTCTCTGTATATCACTTTTCCAATAAAAATAAATAAATCTTTAAAAGATATATATATAAATGACGAAAAAACAGCTTCATTACTAGCAACTTTAGGTTTAAATGCTAAAACGTTCTACCTGGAGACTCAGCTGTCCCAGGACTTTCCTGTTCCCACATGTTTACAACCAGCAGGCGTCAAGGCAGAGGACCCTTGCTAGTCTGGAGAGCAGTGGCACTGTAGCCAGTTATCCCTCCTGAGAGGTGGACCAGATTCAAGTAGTATAGGATAAAAGGGTCCTTATGTAGAGAGGTCCAACTTGAGTCTAAACCCCAGTCAAGCTCACTGTGGGCAGGTGTCAACCTGGTCTTGGCCTGGGTGTTGCCAGGAACACTGACTTGAAGGCTGTGTGTCCAAGCTTTTCTTGGCTTGTAGTTCGACTTGCCCTCCTCCTTTGTGTCAGCCTGATCCCCAAGACCGGGGCCCTGTCCTCAGGCAAAGAGAAGCCAACTTTGGCCAGAGGTCACTGCTGTGTGACACAGGGCACGGCTTCTGGGCCTGTAGCAGCACCATCCCCCTCACCAGCAGGTGAATCCTCAGCAGGCAAATACCCACTCAGCCATAAAAGGAATATCTGAAAAAAACATTCAAGGTCCTTGTGAGCTGTGTACCTGGCAACTTTTTCTTGGCTAGCCTGGCCCTGAGGCCACACTGTTAAAACCAACCCCAGCCTCTCTCATTCTGTTTTCCTTTCTGAGTTCTGCTTCAGTCCTGCTTCTTATCTAGGTTGATGAACTCCAGCACCTCTCCTAGGCAGCCCCTCCCTCCCTGCTTTGGCCCCGTCCCCTCCAAAACCAGCCGTATATTCTCAGCATCTGCTCCCAAAAGGTACAGTGATGCCCATGGGTGTAGTATCAGCAACACCCCTGCTTCCGCTCAGCCACCCTCTTGACTGGTCTAGAAGCCACAACCCTCTTCTTCCCAGCAGGTTGTATGGTTGACAGTCCTTCCCACTTCCTGGTAAGCCATGGATGGACCAACTTTGAGGAGTCCAGCACACTGCCCTGGGGGGACATGCTTAGGATGCACTTTTGGATCAGTAAGCGCCCAGTAGCAACCACCCCTGAATCTAGAATTAAGCAGCAGGTGGTCCTCAATTACATCTGGAGGATGGCTCTAAGAAACTGGTAAAGAGAAACAGGTCTAACACTGCTTGGGATGCCTGCATAAAAATGAAAAGAAATCCCACATAAAAGTAAAATGTAAAATAATAATCACAGCATAGAGGGGCTGAGAAGGGGCCTGAAAGGCCCTTTGAGTCCCAGGACCAACCAGGTGTGAAGCGCAACAACTGTGATGGTTGGCTGCAGTGGCATCCAAGTCAAGCCACTTCCTGCTTCGGAGCAGAGACGGTCACTGCCACAGCTCACAGACCTAACCAGCACTGCGCAGGGGTGCTGGGATTGAAGGCTGGGACAGCCAGAAGAAGCCTGGCAGGGTCTCTGGGGGCCGGTCTGAGCTCACCCATAGCTATCGGGTCAGGGAGGAGCAGCAGCAGCAGCGACTGGCCAGTAGTTATCAGCTCCTGGGGCCCAAGTTTCCAAGGGTACTGGACAGGCACAGGGCAGGGCCTCTGACCGCCAGACTGGCTGAGGTCAGAATGGGGCTCTATGCAGGTCCAAGAAAGGCGGTGAAGGAATGGGGCAGAGGACTGGTGGGAGATGGGCGACAGGCGCTGAGAGGGCGCCAGTGCGGCTGCGGGGGGCCAAGCAGCAAACCCCACCGAGCTGGTCTCCACTAGACCGCCGATATTACCAAGCACGCTTACCCCGGAGCAGTGCCCAGGGAAGCCACTCAAGGAACGACCGTCTCCGTGGTGATGAGCGGACGCCACGGTTCGGACCACACTAGCGACCCAGCGTTGGAGACAGGCTGAGGCTGCTGTGCCGTGTCCTTCACTGGGGAACGTTCCATCCAGACTGGAAAACCTCCACCATGTTTACCACTCTGCGGGACAAAACGTTTTATTGTTAGTTTTCTTCAGTCTCCACCAGCTGAGATTTCTGGGCTAGCAACTGCTAACTCCAAGGCTTGGCCCGCTGTATCCGCCGGATGTTTCCCTGTGACCTCTGGAAAATGAGCTTGTCTGACTCACCCCCGCCGCGCTCAGCACGAATAAAACCTCGGATGGACAGACCGTGGGGGAAGCGGTCCACATCTGCCCCACTCAAACATGGAGGCCAACACCTCCTCCTCTCCGGCTCACCGAGCGTCCCCGGAAGTGACCACAGCACTGCCGAATCGTCATCCCAAACGGAAATACCCGACAGGCGCCGAAGGAGCACGAACCCCAAATCCCATCGCCGAGCAACGCAAGGCTGCAGGGCTGCGCAGGCGCACAGCGCAAGCAAGGCAGAAAAACCGAAGCCGGCGGGCGACGGAAAGAGCCGAAGCGGTAGGGCGCCCGAGGCCGTTGCGGACCTCCGCGTCCGAGTCGCTGCTGCCGTGGAGGCCGATGCTCCAGGACCCAACCGCCGCCTCCGTGGCTGCCGCCGCTGCCTTCCACCCCGAACCCCGGCCGCTCGTGAAGTGAACGCCTCGTGAAGTGAAGCAAACGCGGCCGGGACTCGGGTGTCCGGAGCCGGCGAGAGGGAGGAGGGAGCAGCCGGCCTGGTGGGGGCGGGGCCGAGACCAGCCGAGTCGGCCCGAGCGTTGCCGAGCGGGACCGAAGAGCGGGGCCGGGTCGGAGCCGGACTACGGGAGCCGACGCGGGCCGCGCGGTGGGCGCGGAGCGGCGCGGGAGGCCGGGCGGGCGGCTGCAGCTGCAGAGGAGGCCGCGGCCGCGGATCCAGGAGCGGAAGCGGCTAGGAGGCGGTGGGGGCCGGGTGGCCGGGGTCCCGGGCCCCGCGGCGGCGGCAGCGGCGGCGGCGGCGGCAGGATGATCAAGCTGTTCTCGCTGAAGCAGCAGAAGAAGGAGGAGGAGTCGGCGGGCGGCACCAAGGGCAGCAGCAAGAAGGCGTCGGCGGCGCAGCTGCGGATTCAGAAGGGTACGGAGTCTGAAATAGGGTTGGACTCGGGGTCGGAAGTCCCAGCACAGGGTCGGGTAGTGAGGTCGCCGAGGATCAGGAATAGGGACCGGGGTTGCGGGGGTGGGCAGAGGTCAGGGCTTGAGGCTTGGGTACGAGCCGGAGGCTAAAAACCGGGGGAAGGGGGTCCTGATGTTTAGGGACCCAGAAACTGAAGGTTCAGCTGGGAACCTGGGTTCGGAATGACAGAAGAGGAGGGACTAGGAGACCTAGGGTCAGTGTAAGTAAGGAAGGACATATCTAACCTGTCAATGTAGGTTCCTGAGTTTGGCAGACAAGCGGGCAGCGGCGGTCACAGTGGGGAGGCAGGGTCGGGGCACTGTCTCAAATGGTCTTGGAGCTGTAGACTGGAAGGTGTTGGAATTTAGGCTGGACCATGGCTGAAGGTGTGCGTGGAGGTGTACTGTTAGCGGAAAGAGCCCCCCAAGACTGGGAAATAGGAAAGCAGGAAGATGGTTGCACCCTACGCGGCACTCGGTGCAGGAGGAGCCTCGGAGGCCAACAGGAGGCTGACCCCTGCTCAGAGGGCCATCTCTCTCCACTCCCTCTCCTGCATGCCCTTTCTCTGCTGTTAAAATCCAGACATAAACGAGCTGAACCTGCCCAAGACGTGTGACATCAGTTTCTCAGACCCGGACGACCTCCTAAATTTCAAGCTGGTCATCTGTCCTGATGAGGTGAGAGCACCTACCTGTGGCCACACCTGAGGGGCAGGGTGGCGGCAGCCCCGCAGCAAAGGTCTGGTCTGCCGTGGTCCTGCAGGGGCAGGACCTAATGCCTTCCTTGCTTCTCTCCTCCCAGGGTTTCTACAAGAGTGGGAAGTTTGTGTTCAGTTTTAAGGTGAGTCCCAAGTGGGCAGAGGTGGCTCCAGCGACTGAAGAGACAGAGCTGAGGCCCTGCCAGGCACCTACCCACCTCCCCTCTCTTTTCTTGGAGCCAGGTGGGCCAGGGTTACCCACATGACCCCCCCAAGGTAAAGTGTGAGACGATGGTCTATCACCCCAACATTGACCTCGAGGGCAACGTCTGCCTCAACATCCTCAGGTGAGAGCCTGGCCCACCTCTTCCCACCCATCCCTGCCTGCCAGGCCCCTCACAGCTTTGTGGTCACTCGTTTGTCCCATCCCTTGCCCTGTGGTCTGTCTCTATCCCTTCATTTCCAAGTCATACACCAGCAGGCTGACCTTGGCCTTCTCACTGTTTCACTCCTCACTTGTCCTGCTCACCCCTAACTCCCATTCCCTGGTCCTGGCTTGTGCGGTGACTGTGGGGCCTATGAGCCCCGGTCACCCACCAGCTGGTGACCCAGGTGCTTTCTGCCCACAGAGAGGACTGGAAGCCAGTCCTTACGATAAACTCCATAATTTATGGCCTGCAGTATCTCTTCCTGGTGAGTAGGGTGGCCATGTGGGGCAGGTGAGCACCTTGGCCCTGTGCCCAGCTAGCCTGATGACCCCCACCTGTACTGGCCACAGGAGCCCAACCCTGAGGACCCACTGAACAAGGAGGCCGCCGAGGTCCTGCAGAACAACCGGCGGCTGTTTGAGCAGAACGTGCAGCGCTCCATGCGAGGTGGCTACATCGGCTCCACCTACTTCGAGCGCTGCCTCAAGTAGATTTGCTATATACCTGCCCTGGCCAGGGCCATCCGTCCTGGCATCCCCTGCAAATATTTATTGGGGGCCACAGATGGAGGGGTGGGGGGCAGCCAGTGGGGAAATCCCTGCCTTGGCCACCTGTCCGCTCCCTGCCACCTGCCCTTAGTTATTTTTTTTTAACCACCACATGATTATAGTTGGCATTGTCCACTCAGCAATGGGAAATGAATTGGCTTGTCTAGCCCCCCTCCTCCATGCTGGGTGCTGTTCAGCCCCCCTACTCTGGGTTGTGAGATGGGTGGGCAAGGGGCCTCTGTAGCTGGGTCCAGGCACCCCACCCCACACCCCCAGAGGTCCCACCAGGCTATTAAAGGGGAATGTTACTGCATGGCCTCTGCCTCTTCCTTCTATGTGACGCGGGTGAGGGGGGGAGGCGAGGCAGCAGGACAGCCCGGGGGGCGGGGGGGAGGCGGCTGGGCACAGAGCTTCAGGTCTGGGAAGGGGTCACGATGAAACCCAATCGTGGTGGGGTCCTGCCGCCACTCGACCAGCGACATTACTGCCTCGGGTCTCAGGAATCAGGGTCCTGCAGAAGGGCTGAGCCCTCCAAGGGCCGGGAGGCGTCCACAGGTGCTCGGCTCGCTCGGGCGGGACTTGAACCGGCGGCACCTTACCAGACCTTACTCAGAGAGCCGGGAGCTGGCGCGCATGCGTCTGAGCGCCGGCCCGGCTTGTGCCGGATGCGCACGCGCGCTACGGTCACCTCCCAGCATTCCTGGGAAGGGTGTGACGTCAGGTAGTTTGATCCGGAAGCGACGGCAAAAGCGACCACCGGGGGCCGTAGTGGGTGGGCGCGCCGAACCATCAAGCCAAGGAGCGCGACCCGGAAGCGGAAGCGGGGCCCCTGCTCAGCTGTGGTGAGTGGCCTTGTGTGGGCCGTAGGTCCGGGGCAGCGGGCTCGCGGGCGGCGGCTTCCCAAGGCGTCCCTAGTCCCTGCTTGGGATCCTTCCCTCGCCGGCGGGGCTCCCCTGGCGCCCCCAGGTCCGGTGCCGTGTTCCCCGAGCACTGGAGGCCCCCCTACACTCACCCCGACGGCTCCTGACGCCGGTGACAGCGTTCAGGGCCTCCACTCCTGCCGCCGTCCCCACCACAGTGTGCCCACCCGTTCCCTGCCGGTGCCTCCCCGGGTAACCGCTGCAGGACCACATCCCTGGGTATGCAGAGCATCTGAGAGCCAACTTCCATCCCTAATCGCCTGCAGAGCCTAATGACAGGACTTGGGCTGCATAGGATGGGTGTTCGTTTATCTGAAAGGCAGAGGCAACTTTCCCGTCTGCCAGTTTCCATCTCACATGCCCACAACATCCGCGACTGAGCCAGGCCAAAGCCAGGAGCCTGGAGCTCAGTCCCAGCCTCCCACATGGGTACAAGTCACTGCTGAGGTGCACGGTAGAAAAACCTGGAAACGGGTGCCAAGGCAGCACTCAAACCCCAGCACTGATGCAGAACACTATCCCCAAGATAGGTGATGTTAAGGTCTGCCTATCAGCGTCTCTAGGGTTAGCTTTCTGGCTTTCATTCCTGCCCTCAAAGGCCCCTCCTTTCCTGTGACCCAGTTGTTTCCTCTCCACACACCCTACAGCACACCAACACGCCTGCCTCAGGCTTGCCAGGAGGCACCCCCCACAATGGACCTGCTGTTTGGGCGCCGGAAAACGCCAGAAGAGTTGCTTCGGCAGAACCAGAGGGCCCTGAACCGTGCTATGCGGGAGCTGGACCGTGAGCGGCAGAAGCTCGAGACCCAGGAAAAGAAGATCATTGCAGACATCAAGAAGATGGCCAAGCAGGGCCAGATGGTGAGTGTGCTTCATCCGGGGCTGAGGGGATGGCAGACTGCCACCATTCAGCTGTTCACTGCTGCAATGGTGATAAAACAGGAAAGACACCAGGTAACAAAGGATGGCTACACTTCCTTAGTTTGGGAGTTTGGAAAGGACACCTGTAGGGTCAACGCTTGAGAATGAACCTGTAGAAATTTGGGCAGGGAAGGGTTAAGGAATGTTGATATACAAGAGGTGATCATGGGCCAAACTCCCAAGAACTGTGGCCATGCTAGATTGATGCCAGGTTCAAGAGGCCGCTGCAGCCAGAACCAGGAGAGCAGAGCCCGTGGTGGGTGATGAGCATCATTGGCAGGAGAGGCATCTGAAGCCTTACTCAGACCAGGTGAAGGAAAAAATGTAAATTGTCTTGGCTCAGGCTAGAAACCCAGTGACTATAGGGTCAAGCCCATCCTTGGTGTTCACCCTGCAGGATGCCGTGCGCATCATGGCCAAAGACCTCGTGCGCACCCGGCGTTATGTGCGCAAGTTTGTGCTGATGCGAGCGAACATCCAAGCCGTGTCCCTCAAGATCCAGACACTCAAATCCAACAATTCCATGGCACAGGCCATGAAGGGTGTCACCAAGGCCATGGGCACCATGAACAGACAGGTATGTCTATCCAGCTTTTATTCCCCCTCTGCCAATCCTAACTGCCACAAGGATCAAGGTCATCTCCCCTCCCTGCTTTCTAGCTAAAACTGCCCCAGATCCAGAAGATCATGATGGAGTTTGAACGACAGGCAGAGATCATGGACATGAAGGAGGAAATGATGAACGATGCCATTGATGATGCCATGGGTGACGAGGAAGATGAGGAAGAAAGGTACTGGAGAACTGGGCAGAAGCGGAAAGATGCTTGCCTGTTCCCTCTCCCATGTGTGACCCTGAGTTCTTCCCTTTTATAGTGACGCTGTTGTATCTCAAGTTCTGGATGAGCTGGGACTGAGCCTGACCGATGAGCTGTCAAGTGAGTGCCCCAAACCATCCTTTGCATTTTCTGCCTAAAACCCAGCCACAGCCACCCCATCACGTTCCTTCTCTCTCCTTGCAGACCTCCCCTCCACTGGAGGTTCACTCAGTGTGGCTGCTGGTGGAAAAAAAGCAGAGGCCACAGCCTCTGCCCTGGCTGACGCAGACGCAGACCTGGAAGAGAGGCTCAAGAACCTGCGGAGGGACTGATCTGCCATCCACTGATGCCATGGGGCTGGGGAAAATGGATGCACAGGGCCTTGGCCATGGTCTGTTTAATAAAGATTGGACACTAGTTCATGGAACTGTGTGACTGCTAACCTCATACAGAGCCAGGCTTGTAACTTTAGGGTAAAAGTACCAGATTTGGGAAGATCTGGCTCAAGTATGGGCAAGCCAATCCTATTTGTTTTATTTACTTTGATGCCATTTAGGGTACCAAGATACCAGCCTCTGCACCAAATACCTTGGTTGATTCTTTTCCCAGCT
This sequence comes from Ochotona princeps, assembly GCF_030435755.1. Classification (NCBI taxonomy): domain Eukaryota; kingdom Metazoa; phylum Chordata; class Mammalia; order Lagomorpha; family Ochotonidae; genus Ochotona; species Ochotona princeps. Next base: position 58,204,653 of record NC_080847.1, on the reverse strand, counting down.
GGCTTGCTGGTAAACTGCCATGGCAGCATCATCGAAGAGGTTCGGTGTCTAACCTTGAGATACCCACTGTTCACAAATTCCCAATTCACTGTTCTAATCCTCGTGGTACATGGTTTTAAGCCTAAATCACACAGACTCCCCACTACCCCACTTCCCAATTAAGTGTGCAATGTAACTAGGGCCACAGTAAGTAGCTAAACCTACCCATAGGCTGCATAAGGGTTGTTTGGTCTATGGCAAGCCAATTTCTGAAAATCTTGTGTGGCTTGTGACTGCTATTAATATCGCAATGGCCATTCACAGCAACAGCTGCAACCCCTGCTCTGGTGGATCGTCCTTTACTCTGTGACCTGCCCAACACCAGCCCCAAGGACAACACTCTCCTTAACTCCATGAGCACTCACAAGTAACAAGCATTAGTATACAACAAAAACCAGTATCATGTTCCCTCCCACTAGTAAGGGCCTGAGGAACTGGTGAAGTTTTTATTAAATCCACAAAGTAAAAACCATTATCGTGAAGGGCTGGGGAATGGGGCACCAGGGAAAAGGAGTCAGGCCACCAGGGGTGGGCAGAGAGTGAAGGAGAGAAAAGCCACGTTAGGCTGGCCATGGGGGGTCCCCAGCCTCAGGGACCATCACCAGGGCCAGACAGCTCCTGGGAACTTAGGCCAGCCCCAGGCAGGCTCAGCGGCGGAGGCTCCACCAGCACAGCAGAGAACTTGGTATCCCCGAAGGCCTCATTCATGCGTGTCTCGAAGAAGCGCTGCAGGCCGATGATGGACTGCACATCCGCCTTGTCCTGGGCAGGGCAGGGCAGGGCAAGGCAAGGGAAGGAAAGAGTGCAACAGATGGTTTCATCCTGGCTCTTTTTCTTCCATCTCCCTCAATCACTACAACCCATTCTCTGGGCTCACCTCTGTCAACTTGTTAAACTGCTTGAACATGCGGCCCACATCCTGGGCAAACTCCTGTGGGGAACTGTAAGGGGGCGACAATTTCTCCTGGAGACGGGCACGGATCAGTGTCAGGTCCAAAGTGCCACCAGGCTGGTCCTACAGGAAAACCACAAACATTTAGGTGTTAAGCAACAGCCTCCATCTTTCCAGCCACACCACCCCCTCGACAAGACTAACCAGGGAAAAGGTGGAGTCAGTGGCCAGCTGGTGCAAGGGACGACAAGGCTCATGGCAGAACAGGGCCAGCAGCACGCGCTCACATTTCTAAATACAAGGGCAGATGATGTCAGAGCTGCCCAGGGTAAGAAAGCAAAAACTTCTGGGAAACCCCACGCAAGCAGCCTCAAGACCTCACCCGCTGATTGGCTGGCGAAAGCTTTGCTACCACACTAGTGCTGTCTGCACCATCCAGGTTGAGGCTGCCATCCTCCTCCTTCAGATCAGGGAGCACATGGCAGAGTGAACAGCTCCACTCCTCCCTGGGGTGGAAAGAGTAACAGGTGCTTTGCACAGGAACCTGCCTGACTCTGAACCCTGCCCAGCTTTATACATACCCTGGCACATCCTGCAAGGCAGGCAGGTGGCAGTCCAGGTGGAAGCAAAACTCACACTGGTTGCACATGACCAGGTCACCTGGCTTCTGGCAGACACGGCAGATGGTAGCACTGTCATCCAGGGTGCCCGGGCCACCAGCTGGGACTGAGGAGCCCTCAGGAGCCACCACCTCCAAGCCTGAGCTGGTGCTGCCACTCGGTGAGGCCAGGCGAGGACCCTCTGCACCTGAGCCCTCTGCCAGAGCCATCAGCACAGGCTTAGTCTCAGGACCCTCAGTGGCAGCAGGAGGCGCTCCAATGGCAGCTTCTGTTTCTTCCTCCTGCAGAGGGGTCAAATGTTCAACACGGTTAAATACTAGGAGGATGAGAGACATCATCCATCACCCATGGTGTTGGGGCAGACTCACCTTGACAATGGCCATGCCAGGCAGCGGTGGAGCAGTCCCAGGCTGGCCAGCCGTTGCAGCACCAGCACCACGTTCAATAACAATGAGGTTATAGTCCTCAGTAGTGCTGCCTGGGAACACCTTGAAGACAGGCGGCTGGCTATCAGCTGTGAGGTCCAGATCCAGACGTTCTAGGCTCACTCGTGGCACCTTGCGCATGAGGCCGCTCACCTCCCCGTCACCTGAGCGGGACCTGTAGGTGCACCCTGGTGTGAGACCCCCATCACTCCATGCTAGCCCATCTGCACCACAGAGGAATCTGTCACACTTACCGCTTCACACCTGATACATGGGGCTCTGCACTTGAATAGGGATCATCTGCTCAAAAGATGGGAAATGAGTGACAAAGACTGCTGTGTGTACAGGGCACCCTGCCCAACCTCCCATCCACCAGGCAGACACACTCACCTGACCCAAAGCCATAGCTTTCCTGCACCTCCATGGGCTGCACACAGAACACAGCATGCGAACCTCAGTGGGGTAGCCACCTCAAGGGCCTCCATGCACTTCCCCTCCCCCGATCTGTGTTCCTCTGCTCACCTGGTTACTGCCAGAGCCCTGCTTGCTCAGGGGACCTGGGGCCCTTGGAGGTGCCATGGGTGTAGGGCCCGTAGAGTTGGTACCAGGACGCTCTGCCACAATCTTGCCTAAAAAAAAAAGACGACTATTGTGGGGTACCAACGAGGATGGTGACAAGGTAGAGCAGAGACAAAAACTGTGACCTACCAAAGGCCTCGGCACTCTTGGTCCAGGCATTGAGGTCCCACTGAAACTTCATCTCGCCATGTGGCTCCACTGGATCCACAATCATTTTGAGGGCCCGGTGCAGCTGGAAATAGATCTGGTGGTACAAGAGGAATAGGCATGAAGCAACATGACAAAAGAACAGCGGCTTCAGGGTGCTGGGGTTGCTATCTGAGAACCCACCAACACATACCAGCTTCTTAGAGAGTAACAGGGCTGTGTTGTTGTCACTCTCCAGAGCCCAAGAGGCAAAACGCAGGATGTGCTCCTGGTGCTTCTGGATCTTAGTCATGGTCCAGTGCTGCCGCTCCAGACGCTCCTGCTGACCTTCAGTCACCTTCTGCAGATGGGGAGAGGAAAGGTCAGCGCAGTAGACAGAGCTGGGACCCACGCTCCTTCTGGATGGCTTCATCAGCCAGCAGAGACCATCAAAGGCCTTCCCATCCCCACAAGACTTACTTGGGCATCATTGACCAGCACACGGCCCCGCTTATTCAATTCCTTCATGATCTGTAGGATGGCCATCTTGACATCCACCTGCACACGCTTCTGCACATCAGACACTTGGCGGATCCTAGGAAAAGAGGCAGGTCAGGACAGGCAATCTCACCTGCAGAACCCAACTCCTGGTACCTACACTTACGAGCTGCGAACCTCCTTGGTGCTCTTCTGCAGTGTGGCATGTTTGTCCCCCAGGCGCTTCACCAGTGAGGCCAGGAGCTTACGCTGGTTTCTCACTGCATCCTCTAGGAACTGATACCTGAGAACAAACGTCGATCTGGGTACCGTACCTGGGAATGGGGCAGTACCCACCCAGTTTGCCCCGGGACTCACTGGTGGTCCTTATGAGCGTTAAGTTGGCAGTCTCGGCAGGTCAGAGTGTCACAGCTCTCACAGAACAGCACGAGAGGCTCATGCTTGTGCACATTGCAATAGACGGTACGCTCACCATCCCGAGACTTAGCTGGCCCTGGGGAGTAGAAACCAGGAGAATTTTACCTTGTCCTTGTACACCTCCAATTCAGGCAGCAGTCAGGGCATGAGGCTTCATTTCCTATTTGGCCTGTCACACCTGTAATGGTAGGACCTGGTAGGCCAGGGGCAGTAGTCAGATCTCTGTCCCAACCAGTCAAAGAAAATACTATTCTAGGAGCCAGCATCTGGCACAGCAGACTAAAACCTCCACCTAAAATGCTATTCTAACTTCCAGAAAACTCCAGTCACATCACCACTGTTCCCTCTACTGGAAATATTGACAGACAGTTATGTACAAGCACCCTCTATTTGTCTTCCTTCTCATTTTAGGCAATTACTCTTTACCCTCTCCCCTTTTGCTTGAAGGATGGATGTCAGTATCTTACCAGCCTTGGGCCCAAGAGACCTTGGAGAACCATCTCAAACTTAGGAGACAATAACAAACTCTACTTTGAGTCATGGTTCTGGTGCTTACAGTGACATCACCCAAGGACCCACATCAATAATTCTGAGAGCCTGTCCCTCAAAATAAAACGTAAATATGTGGGTTCCTTCCCTCCACTCCCACTCTACATAGGCAAAATATGTAGTATCAGAGCACAATTCAGCCAGCACTTGGCTTCCACAACTGATGCTCACCTTTTCCTTCGCCACGGACTGTGCAGACCACAGTCAATTCCACCTTCGGTTCTCAGGCACGCCATAAAGCCACCACCTCTTATCCTCAACTTTCAAAAATCTTACGGACTGGATCTTAGTACCACAATTCAGGAGACTTAATCTCCTTTCCAAACCAAACTCAACACAGGCAGTCTAAACTGAATTCACAGGCCCGGCGCCATGGCCTAGCGGCTAAAGTCTTTGCCTTGAAAGCCCTGGGATCCCATATGGGCGCCGGTTCTAATCCCGGCAGCTCCACTTCCCATCCAGCTTCCTGCTTGTGGCCTGGGAAAGCAGTCGAGGATGGCCCAAAGCCTTGGAACCCTGCACCCGCATGGGAGACCTAGAAGAGGTTCCAGGTTCCTGGCTTTGGATCAGCGCAGCACCGGCTGTTGTGCTCACTTGGGAAGTGAATCATCGGGCGGAAGATCTTCCTCTCTGTCTCTCCTCTCTGTATATCTTGACTTTGTAATAAAAGTAAATAAATCTTTAAAAAAAAAAAAAAAAACTGGATTCACAGCTAAAACACAGGACCCACCAGTACTGACAGGCCGAGAGTCTAAAGGAACTGTCAAACAGCCCAGTTATAGAAGCCTCCCTTCTCTTAACATTCTGAAGCCAACAGCCAGAAACCCCAAACCATAGGCACTCTCCCTCGTCTTTTTCTATCTGCATACCCTTGAGTCTCCACCACTGGTATTCCCTGGGTTTCCCCAATAATGTCCTCAAGTCCTTTGTACCAAAACATCCAGTCAAGGCCCCCTCCAAATGGACCTCCCTCTCCAGCCTGTGGCCTTAATGCCCAGGGACACTGCTTTTTGGAGTTCTACCCTCAGGCTCTTTAGATGGTCAAGACTTAAAGAGAACCATCCTAAGACCTGTACATCAAATGCAATCAGCAACTGAAGGCGCCCCATGGGAAGGCAGGTGCTCTGCCTCATGTACCAGTGGAGCGCACGGTATGGTCCTTGGTGTACTTCACGCGCTGGTGTGCCTCCACGCATGTCTCACACAGTGGCTCCGAACACTCCACGCAGTAACTGGTAGCTGGGGCGTTATCCTCACAGCTAGTGCAGCACTGTCAGGGAAAGGGTGGGTCGGTTGAGCAAAGACAAGCCTGACAGACCGGCATTTACAACCTGACACCAACCTGGAGAGCCCACCCCAGGACAGTGCTGGCGCCGCATCGCCAAAAACCCAGTGAGGCTGTTGGGTTGGGACACACCTGGTTTGCATCTTGGGCATCGGAGGCAGACTTGTTGCCACTGTCGCGCATAAAATAATTCTCCACGATGTCTTTAGAGAAGCACTGCTGCTTACACACAGGGCAGTCCACCACTATGGGGAGGCAGGATGCAAGGTAATCAGGGCAGGCCACCTCCACGTCGTTCACCCCAGTGAAAAATCACTTCAAAACCCAAGCTCGCGGTCCCCCACACAGGGCCCAGAACCCCTTCCCGACGCCCTACCCCGATGCCTAGTGGTCCCTCCCCCGCCTCGCACCCCCCTCCAGGAATCCCGATGAAAGCTGGGAAGGGGGAGGGGCGGCCCCGGGCCACAACGTACTCACCAGCGCCGTCGCCCGCCGCGCCGCCATCTCCCGAGCTGTTGGCAGCGGCAGGGACTGCAGGCCCGAGGCAGGCGCTGCAGGCCGAGTGCAGGCAGGGAAGCAGGCGCGGTTCTCTCTCCGGCCGCAGGCGCTCCCGGCAGACGCCGCAGTGCTCCAGCAGCTCCAACGCCTCTCCGCCGCCCCCCGCGGGCGACGACGCGGAAGCCGAAGCTGACGCCGAAGCCGAGGAGGCAGCGGCGCGCTTCTCGCCGCCCGCCGAGCCCTCGCTGGGGCCCGGGCTGCCAGAGGCAGCCGAGGCGGCCGATGCCGCCGCCGCCGAAGCCGCCATTCACACGCCGCCGGGGGCGCCGGGGAGGAGGAGACGCGGGGCCCGCCGCGCAGGCGCACACGCGCTCGCCGCCAACGGCTGGGCCGCCGCCGCCGCGAGGCCAAGCGCTGCCACGCGTCTCCTGGGTCGCCGCCCGCCGCGAGTGGGACGCTCCCGGGCGCTGTTTCCTCGCCTTCCCACCACACCACCCCGCGCTTCCTTCCCACACGCCGCCCGAACCTCACGCTACGAGAACAACGCCTGCCCGCGCGCTCGCCCTCAGAAAGAGCTGCGGCCTGGGGGCGGGACAGAAATAACTGGCGCCGACCCTGACGCGCACGCGCAGCGAGATCCGCACGCCCGGGGACGGGACCTGGCCGTTCGCCGCGGGCGAGGCCGCGAGTACGCACGCGCCCGCCGGCCAGGGGCGTGAGGTGAGGGGCGGGGCCTCCGCGACGCCAACGACGGAGCTGAATCCCTGCGCGGGGCGTGGCCTCGAGTCCTGCAGGGTGACCCCTCCCCCGCCCGGCCCCAGCAGCCCAGCCGGACGGCGGCGAAAGCGCCTGCGCAGGACGCTGCGCCCCCCCCCCCAAGTCCCAGCCCCTTCCGGTGTGCGGGCCCCTGCAGTCCGGATGGGTAGGCGAGGCCCGGGGAGAGGCGAAGGGGCGTCACCGGAGTAGGGTGGAAGCTCCTGTAGGAACCCGATTTTAACATCTTATCGTTGAAATTGAGAAACAAAAACTTGCTAAAGTTGCGAGCTGCAGAAGCCTTGCGTCTACAAAATACCTCCTAGCCCCGCAAGAATTCCTTCCCCATGTTTTGCCCACACTGTGCTAACTCGAAGCTAGTAACAGATGCATCTAGTAATAGATGTGCCAACTGAACCGAAAAAGTGCGGAATCCTAGAGTGAAATAGGGTCGGTGTGAGAACCGGGAGCGGGGAGTTAGGGTTGGGTTCCAGTCAGACGAAAGAAGCAAGGGGAGGAATCCATCAGGAAAGCGGTCTGAGGAGAGGAGCAGGGCGGGAGAGAATTCCAGGAACAGGAGAGCTGGACCTGAGGGGAGGCAGCAGTCTGAGGGTGTGGGGCAACTTAAGGAGAGGATCAGGGCCGGGGCAGGAACCCTTAAGGAAAGCAGGGCCTGCGGGAGGAATCCCGATAGGGAAGTAGGATCTGAAGACGGCAAACAGTCTAGGTGAGGAGTGGGGGTACTGAGAGAGGAATCGGGGACGGGAGGACAGCAGAATCCACCCCCTCAGGGTTTAAAAAAAAAAAAAAGCGGATCGACCCTAAACTGTTTAGTGGCCCTCTGATCCCGAGGTCTCGATACACAGAGGAGGCGGGAGGCCGCGAGGACCGGTGGCCACAGCAGTGAGACACCCAGTCTCCCCGGCCGGACAAAGGTGGCGAATGGGAGACCAGGGCCCAGCCTTCTACCCAAGTGCGGTAAAACTTGGCCAGACCCTTTTACCGGTGTGGCCTTTGTTCCCGGCGTGGACTGGGGGCCACAAGGCTTTGTCCCCGCCCCTGTCTTTGTTCCAAAGGTGGCGCGCAGACCCCCAAATCCGGGCCCCGCCCCCTTAGCAGAGGGGGCTGAGGCGCACACCGTCCTTGTCGGGCCACGCCCCCAAGCCCGCCCCTTCCATCCACCAATCCCCCAGGGCCAGAGCCCGGGATGGATCACTTCCTTCCCTGGAAACTCAGGTTGACACCTATCAGTAAACTGAATGAACTGTGGATGTACGATGGTAAGATGTGGATATCTTGCTGAACGCTTTCAACCGCCTCACCTAATGCTAAAATCCAAAGTCATTCAGGACAGAGGGCGCATGACCCTTACCTCCCTTGTTCCTTGACAGACACTAGGAAATACAGGACCAGAAGGTCAAAGTAAGTAGATGGTAGCTGAGTGGCTCTCCCAGGGGTCACACCGCAAACACCCACAGAACAGTTCACTTAGAAAATGCAAAGGCCCAAAGCCAAAGAGGTGGTGCAGCCAGCAAATCTGCCCTGTGGCACCAGCATCCCATCTGGACAGCGGTTTGGTTTGTATCCCCGCCTTCCCCTGTACTGTTCCACTTTCCCATCCAGCTCCCTGTTTATTGCCTGGGAAAGCAGAGGGCGATGGCCCAGGTTCTTGGGACGTTGGGACACACAGAGGAAGCTCCTGGCTCCTGGTTTCAGATTGGCTCAGTTCTGGCTGTCGTGGTAATCCCTGCATGTGCAAGGCGAGGACTTTAGCTGCTGGGTTACCATACCAGGCCCTATTTTTAAATACTTTTAAAGATATGTATTATTTAAAAGGATACGTAAAAGAGAGAGAATGTTTTCCATCTTCTGGTTCACTCCCGAAATCGCCACAACATGTTGGGAAGAAGCTGTAGATTCCTGGTTCCAGATCGGCTCAGCTCTAGCCATTGCAGCCACTTGGGGAGAAAACCAGCGAATGGATGATCCTTATGTCCCTCTCTAGAAATTTGCCTTTCCAATAAAAATAAATACATCTTAAAAATATTTAAAAATGGGGCCCGGCGGCGTGGCCTAGCGGCTTAAGTCCTTGCCTTGAACGCCCTGGGATCCCATATGGGTGCAAGTTCTAATCCTGACAGCTCCACTTCCCATCCAGCTCCCTGCTTGTGGCCTGGGAAAGCAGTCGAGGACGGCCCAAGGCTTTGGGACCCTGCACCCGCGTGGGAGACCCGGAGGAGGTTCCTGGTTCCTGGCTTCGGATCGGCGCAGCACCGGCTGTTGCGGCTCAGTTGGGGAGTGAATCATCGGACGGAAGATCTTCCTCTCTGTATATCTGACTTTGTAATAAAATAAATAAATCTTTTTTAAAAATATTTTTTAAAAATATTTAAAAATACAAATTTTATGCAATGGCGTATCCAACCAAGTGACTGAGACTATCACAGGTGATTGCTACGTGGGCAGGGATTAGGGGGAGGGGCCGCAAGAAATTGGCAGGTGGAGTTCTCAGGTACTATGCCATGAGGTTACATCTCATTGGTGAATGACCAGACTGGCACAAATTTCAGGAGCTGTGGGAAAGGGGGAAGCCGGACAAAATGACTGAGGTCTTTATGGAGGTATTTGAGTCACTCTGCACACTCCCTGCAGTATTGGCATACCATGGGGGGCCTAGCTGCTCCACTTACCATGCAGCTCCCTGCTAATGTGCCTAGAAAACCAAGAGGATGACCCAAGTACTGGGCCCCTCTGTGAGAGACCCGGAAGAACTTTCAAGCTCTTGCCTTCACATTGGCCCAGCTCCAACTATTTTGGAAATTTTCAATGTGTGTGTGTTTATTCTTTTTTTAAGATTTGTTTATTTTGGGCCCGGCGCGATAGTGTAGTGGTTAAAGTCATCACCTCGCACTTGCTGGGATCCCATGGAGTTACCGGTTCTAATCCTGGCAGCACCGCTTCCCATCCAGCTCCCTGCTTGTAGCCTGGAAAAGCAGTCAAAGACAGATCAAAGCCTTGGGACCCTGCACCTGCGTGGAGACCCAAAAGAAGCTCCTAGCTCCTGCCTTCAGAAAAACAGCCAGGTTCAGCGAAATCATGCTTCTTTGCTATAAACTGCTAAAGACTAAAATTAAAATAGGCATGAGACAGCTGAATAGCAATCTAAGCCATTTTAAGGTGTATAGAATACGGTTGAATGTAAACCAAAATTGAAATGTCTATGAAGAAGTCACAGGTTGTGGTTGAGAACCTGCATTTTCCTATTAACATATTGGTTAATCAATACCATGTCAATTAATGCCATAATGTTGTAAATGGTTGGAAATATTATGTTGGGACTTTTAATTGATTGGAATGATACTCTGCTGGCTCTAACTTCAGACTAGAGATGGTCTCACCAAGAAACCATTAAACTTACCAGGACAATAAGATGCTGGACTTTATGCTTGGTAAATACCTCCAATGAAAGAATGTCAACTGAATTTGAACTATGGAAATGCAACAAGGTGGAGCAATCCACCGTGGGGGGAGGGTTTTGGGAGGGGCGGGGGGAATCCCAGTGCATAAAAAAATGTATCACATAATGCAATGTAATTAGTTTTTTTAAAAAGGAAATGCAATAAAAATATATGCTTAAAAAAAAAAAAGAACTGGCATGCATATGGGATCCCAGAGTGTGCAAAGCAAGAACTTTTGCTACTAGGCTACCATGCCAAGCCCGTGTGTGTGTGTGTGTGTGTTTTAAGATTTTATTGTTATTGGAAAGCCAGATATACACAGAGGAGGAGAGACAGAGAGGAAGATCTTCCATCCGATGTTTCACTCCCCAAGTGAATGCAATGGACCGGTAAGCGCCAATCCAAAGCCAGGAACCAGGAACCTCTTCTGGGTCTCCCATGCGGGTGCAGGGTCCCAAAGCCTTGGGCCGTCCTTGACTGCTTTCCCAGGACACAAGCAGGGAGCTGGATGGGAAGTGGAGCTGCCGGGATAAGAACCGGCGCTCATATGGGATCCCGGGGCTTTCAAGGCGAGGACTTAAGCCGCTAGGCCATGCCCCTGGGCCCGTGTTTGTGTTTTTAAAGATGTATTTGTTTTTATTAGAAAGGTAGATTACAGAGAGAAGGAGGGACAGAGAAAGATCTTCTGTCCACTGGTTCAGTATCAGAGTGTCTACAACAGCCAAAGCTAAGCCAATCCAAAGCCAGGAGCCAGGATCCTCCCACGTAGGCCTCCCACGGGAATGCAGGGTCCCAAGGCCACTTGGGGAGTGAATCATCGGTCAGAAGATTTTTCTCTGTCTCTCCTCCTCTCTCCATATATCTGACTTTGCAATAAAAAAAAATAATAATTTGGGCCCGGCACGATAGCTTAGTGGTTAAAGTCCTCGCCTTTCATGCACCAGGATCCCATATGGTCGCCGGTTCTAATTCTGGCAGCTCCACTTCCCATCCAGTACCTGCTTGTGACCTGGGAAAGCAATCGAGGATAGCCCAAAGCCTTGGGACCCTGTACCTGCGTGGGAGACCCAGAAAGAAGTTCTGGCTCCTGGCTTCGGATTGGCTCAGCTCCAGCCATTGCGGTCACTTGGGGAGTGAAACATCAGACAGAAGATCTTCCTCTGTCTCTCCTCCTCTCTGTATACCTGCCTTTCCAATAACAATAAATAAATCTTTAATAAATAAATAAATCTTTTAAAAAAGCAAAAAACTCTACGCAGCGTGGTAGCCATTGACTAAAGTTCTTACTTTGCACACACTGGGATCCTATATGGACACCAGTTTTTTTTTTTAATGATTTATTTTATTTTTATTGTAAAGTTGCATATACAGAAAGGAGTAGAGACAGAAAGGACAATCTTCTGTTAGTGATTTACTTCCCAAGTGATCCAAATGGCCGAAGGTGAACCAATCCGAAGCCAGGAACCAGGAACTTAATCTGGTTCTCCTACGCCAGTGCAGGGTCCCAAGGCTCTGGGCCATTCTCGACTGCATTCCCAGGCCACAAGCAGGGAGCTGGATGGGAAGCAGGGCTGCCGGGATTAGAACCAGTGCCCATATGGGATCCCGGCGCGTGCAAGGCAAGGACTTTAGTCGCTGGACCACGGTGCCGGGCCATGGGCACCAGTTCTAATCCTGACAGAAACATTTCTTTTCCAGCGCCTTGCCTGTGGCCTGGGAAAGCAGTGGAGAATGGCCAAAAGCCTTAGGATCCTGCACCCACGTAGGAAATCCAGATTAAGCTCCTGGCTTCGGATTGGCAGTTTCGGCCCATTCACTTGGGGAGTGAACCTCGGGGAGTGGATCTCCTTCTCTCTGTAAATCTGCCTTCCAATAAAAATAAATAAATCTTTAAATTTTTTTCTCAAAGTTATTTGGCAGCAATCATTAAATAATGCATATAAAATGCGGAAATCTTGAGGGAGTTGGTTTCTGGAAGTTGGAAAGGCGGCATCTGGAAGAGTATGAATGAAGGTTGGGTTCAAGTTCACTTTCCATTTTCCTCACTGTGGATTCCAGAAACAGCAGCAGATAGAGGAGGAAGAAGTTAAGTTAGGTTAAGTTGCTTCCTCAGGCCTGTCCAGCAAGTGTCTTTTACATGTTAAAGGTCATTAACTCTTTTTCTCTCTTGCAAATATTCCTCATTCTACCCCCTTTTGTTGAGGACCCTTAATGTCTTTTTAGGTAATCCTTAAAGGTATTTTGCTTAGACCCACCCAATGCTTCTACCACAATAGGCTTCTTGTAGGCCTGGGTAGGTCCTCTAGCATTCTCCAGAAACCAAAACCTCACAGGCCTTTTTGGAATGAAAACAAGTCTTGTGACTACCCTTTCTCCACTTTCTGTGGCCCTTCTTCTTCTTCTTCTTCTTTATATTTATTTATTTTTATTTGGAAAGCAATTTTTCCAGAGAAGGAGATAGAGATCTGTCGTCTGCTGATTCATTCCCCCAAAATGGCCACAGTGCCCAGAGCTAGGCTGAATTGAAGCCAGGAACCAAGAACTTCCTCCAGGTCTCCCACACGGATGCAGGGTCCCAAGGACTTAGGCTACCCTCTACTGCTTTCCCAGGCCGTAAACAAGGAACTGGTGGAAATGGAACACAAACTGGTACACGTATCAATCCCAGCACTTGCAGGTAGAGGATTAGCCTGTTGAGCCACCATGCTCACAACCATCTCTCTCACTTTTTTTTTTTTAAAGACAATTTATTGTATTGGAAACAGATTTATTTATTTACGGAAAGAGAAGAGTATATGGAGAGATCTTCCATTTGCTTGTTCACTCCCCAAATTGCTCCAACAGCCAGAGTTGAGCTGATCTGAAGACGGGAACCAGGAGCCTTTTACTGGTCTCCCACATGCGTAAGGGTTCCAAGCACTTGGGCAATCCTCCACTGCTTTCCCAGGGTCGCAGAGACTGTGACACGAAAGATAACAGCAACGCAGATTCTTGTCTCACACCAAAGAATTTTCATGCAAACAATTTCAGTGTAGAAGGTGAGATTTATATAAGACAGAGAGGGGGAGGAGAAAGAGAGGTCACCTGCCATAGTGACACAAGGGGGCGCCAAGGAAAGAAAACCCCTCTATTTTTTAAGATTTATGTATTGGGGATCCAGCACGATGGCTCAGTGGCTAAATGCTTGTCTTGCATACGCCGGTGTCCCATGTGGGTGCCAGTTTATTTTCCCAGCTGCTCCACCTCTCATCTAACTCCCTGCTTGTGGCCTGGGAAAGCAGTGGAGGAAGGCCCAGAGCCTTGGGAACTTGCATATATGTGGCAGACTCAGAAGAGGCTCCTGACTCCTGGCTTTGGATTGACTTAGTTCTGTCTGATGCAGCCACTTGGGGAGTAAACCAGTGGACAGATCTTCCTCTCTGTATCTGCTTGTTTCTGTAAATTGTTGGGGTCTTAAGCAAGTTCGTTTGGGTAATGAACTAGGAATTTGAAAGCCACACTTTCCACACCCATGTAATATTTTCTGCCCACCTGTGACGGTCACCCATCGTCAACTGGAACCTGAGAGGGGGCAATACTACGTTGTTGTATACCCACTTCTCTCACAATCCCCATACAGAAGATCTTCCTCTCTGTCTCTCCTCCTCTCTGTATATCTGACTTTGCAATAAAAATAAAATAATAAATCTGCACCGATCTGAAGCCAGGAGCCAGGAACTTCCTCCAGGTCTCCCATGCAGAAGCTCCTGGCTCCTGGCTTGGGATTGGTGCAGAACCGGCTGTTGTGGTCACTTTGGGAGTGAATCATCAGATCTTTAATAAATCTTTAAACAAAATAGAAGAATTGCTTGTAGCTGTTATTTGGAGCACAGATACGTATTTCAACGCATGTCTCCTCAAGGGGGAAAAATCACCATTGCTTATACAATTTTTTATACAGATTTTTAAAAAACATTTATTTATTTTTGTTGGAAAAGCAGACATACAGAGAGGAGGAGAGATAGAGGCGAAGATCTTCCATCAGATGATTCACTCCCCAAGTGGCCGCAACAGCCAGAGCTGAGTCAGTCTGAAGCCAGGAGCCAGGAGCTTCCTCTGGTTCTCCCATGTGGGTGCAGGGTCCCAAGGCTTTGGGCCATTCTTGACTGCATTCCCAGGCCACAAGCAGGGAGCTGGAAGGGAAGCAGGGCTGCCGGGGTTAGAACCAGTGCCCTTATGGGTTCCTAGCACATTCAAGGCGAGAACTTTAGCTGCTAGACCACTGCGCTGGGCCCTATTTGTTCATTTTAATTTGACAGTCAGAGTTCCAGGGAGATCTTCCATCTGCTGATTCACTCCCCAAATGGCTGATTTGGGCAGAGCTGACCTGGTCCAAGCTGGTAACCAGCAGCTTCTTCTAGGTCTCCCAGGTGGGTGCAGGGTCCCAAGGCTTTGGGCCATCCTCTGCTGTTTTCCCAGGCCACAAGCAGGGTGCTGGAAGGGAAGTAGAGCAGCTAGGACTCAAACTAGCATCTATATGGGATGTCAGTACCGCAGTCATTGGTTTATATACCATCGTGTCAGCTCCTAACTTCATTTATTTTAAATGCAGAAAATGAGGGCCCTGCGCGATAGCATAATGGTTAAGGTCCTCGCCTTGAATGCACTGGGATCCCATATAGGCACCAGTTCTAATCCCAGCAGCTCCACTTCTCCAAGTTGCTGCAACAGATAAGGCTGGGTTCAGTCCAAGTATTCTCTGGAAACTCGGTCCAGGTCTCCTGAGTGGCTGGCCGAGCATCACCTACCGTCCCGGTTTGGCATTTGGCAGGTGTTTTCCCCTCCCTGACCTCCAAACACAAGCACAGCCCAACCTGGAACAGGCACCCGGCCTGCTGGACTTCATACCTGGGAAAGCCACATGGCAGTTAGGGTTAGAGTGGACTTGGACAGTCCTGCCCTAGCACAGCCCTTCTCACGGCCTGTCCTCTCAGGAGGCGGCGCAGCACACCCAGCACGGCCCTTTCATTCATTTGCCCACACTTCTCTGGGGCAGGTGGGCGCTGTGGTCCCAGAGTCAGGCTGCGACCCAGGCCCACTGCCGGCAGGTTGGGGCCAGGGCGAGGGCCCGCCCCCTCATTCCCCCCTTCATTCTGCTTCCTGCGGGGTGAGTAAAGGCCTTGGCGCTCGCGCCTGGGAGGGCTTGGGCCCGACAGGACAGGGGTCAGTGCCTCCTGAGCTCCTGTTGGGGAAGAATGCCGGTTCCCCGAGCGGCAGTGGGGGAAGCATTGGGCGCCCGGCTTCCTACTCTCGGGGCAGGAGCGCTGACTGGCGGCTAAGGCCCGGTCCCCGCCTGGTCACCTGGACACCACAGCCTAGGCGAACTCGGTTCCAACCCCAGTGACAGTCGGAAGCGCATCTCGGCGGCCGCGACTCATCTCCATAGAAACGCCGGAAGCGTGCTTTGCCGGAACGCTCCCCCCGGCGCCGCAGCGGCCGAGGCTTGGGTTCCGCCGGCGTAGCGGCCCGGAAGCGTGGCCTCGGTGCTGCAGAGCCGGAGGCAGTCGCGGCGGGGTCTGTGCCCAAGGAAGAGCCGGAGGTGGGGTCGGGCGCGCATCCCCTGCTGCAGGGCCTAGGGGAAGGCCTGGCGTGCCCGGTGGGGCGCCCCGGCTAGTCTTGGAGCTCATGTGGAGAACGCGAGAGGGCGCTACAGCATCAGGGCGCCGTGCGGGCCAGGGTACTGAGGCGGGAGGATTAGGTTGGCGGAGACTGGAGCGGGGGGCAGACAGGGGGCTATGGGCTCGGGCTCGGGACCGATCTGTGGCGCGGAGGACGGGGCTGGGTGTTTGGAGCAAAGTGCATGGCGTGGGCGACATCGTGGCGGCAGGTATTCGGTGCCAGGCCTGGGAGGGCAGGCCTGGGTGCCTTTGTTCTGAGACGGCCACGAAGGCCCTGTTGTCCCCGGACTCTGGAACGGGGGTCCTGCAGGGAACAGGGCGAGCGAGGGGCAGAAAAGGTAGGGCCTCAGCCCCGGAGTGTCCGCCCGCTGTCAGTGGCCCGGATCGGAGTCCCTGCGGAAGCACCTGCAAAGCTCGAGCCGTAGGAGGAATTCCCGGCCGTCGAGGTCTCTGAGCGGAGGGTTGGCCTCTGACGGCCGCGCAGGCTCCCTCTGGCTGCGGCGGGATCAATAGGCCGGCAGCCGCCCGGGTAGTTCAGGTGTGTGGATTGGGACGGATCTGGCGAGAGCATATGGAAGGTGCCCCAAGGATTGAGTCTGACACCCCATGAGTCCTGAGAGTGCAGCACTAGGAGTAAGGGGAGCACCTCACTGGAGCCGGGGGGACTGGTGGGCAGAGGACACGTCTCAGGGTACATCCTAGGTCCCCATTCTCCTCCTTTAGACTTTGGGTATGGGCATTCTGGAAGATGATCCCTGCATGCACTTTCTTTGTTTAAAGGCAGAGAGCGGGAGAGAGCGCACTTTACGTCTGCAGGTTCACTCCTCAAGTGATAAACAACAAACTGGGCTAAGTAGAAGCTGGGAACTGCAGACCCCATTCCAGCCTCCTCTGTGGGTGGCAGGGACCCAAGGCCTGGAGTCGTTGTTTGCTGACTCCCCATAAGCGGAGCACAGACTCAGCCTCAGGCGCTTAGATACATGGTATGTGTGCGGGGAGGGAGAGAGCTCACCTCCCACTCCTGGCACTCCTGAGTCCCAGCCAGCACTGGTCATTGGCCTCACAGGTAAAGCATCACAGTTTCTCAAATTCCCAGAGTACTAGAAGTGGGGGCTCCCCTCTTTCTGGTGCAGTGCTGGGATTATGTGGCCACAGGTTTGTAAGAGGCGGGGGCATTGTCCAAACTTGCTCATCTTGTGGCCTGCTGGTGCTCCACTGTGAACCATTTGTCACACACCCTTGGGAGCGTCCCCGTGTGCCCTCTTCCCTGTGCCATACCCACCCCCTGAGTCCCATAGGCCCTATGGAGATAGCTAGCACCACCAGGGCTGAAGGAGGCACCTCCATGCCTGCTGGCCTGAGGCATGCTCGGAGTCATGTATGGCCACTCTTGGGACACCTTCTGGGCTAATGCATGCCAAGCTAATGCCTGACCTTCTACCTCAGCCCTTTGCTAATGAGGCACCTCCCAAATAGCTCTGCCCAGGGGGCAGATGTGCCTACGGACACCAGTTAATGTTGAGAGATGTGGCCGCCAGAATTCAGGGGTGGCAGGAGTCACAGCCGGCCAGTGGATATTGGGGGCCAGTGTTTCTGCAGTGAGTCCTGCTCAGGGTGAGGTGGGGCTGCCAGTTACACGTGAGGGTCTCTGGGGTCACTTGGAGTTGGGAACAGGGTGGGCAGGTCCAGATGGGGCAGGGTGCACTGTGGGGAGATGAACAGGTGTGAGTAGGGACAGACCCTAAGTATTCCCACCCTCTTCTAGGGGTTTTATGGGGGCTGACCCCTGCTTATCCCCACCCACTCATCCCACACAGATGGCAGCGGCAGAGGCAGTACACCACATCCACCTCCAGAACTTCTCACGCTCTTTGCTGGAAACCCTCAATGGGCAAAGGCTGGGTGGGCACTTCTGCGATGTGACTGTGCGCATCCGTGAGGCTTCCCTGCGTGCACATCGCTGTGTGCTGGCTGCTGGCTCGCCCTTCTTCCAGGACAAGCTGCTGCTTGGCCACTCGGAGATCCGCGTGCCGCCCGTGGTGCCCGCACAGACAGTGCGTCAGCTTGTCGAGTTCCTCTACAGTGGCTCCCTGGTAGTGGCGCAGGGCGAAGCGCTGCAAGTGCTCACTGCTGCATCTGTGCTCCGCATCCAGACCGTCATTGATGAGTGCACGCAGATTATCGCACGCACCCGTGCGCCGGGCACGCCCGCGCCCGCGCCCCTTCCCGCTCCCGTGCCTCCACCGCTGGCTCCAGCCCAGCTGCGCCACCGTCTGCGCCATCTATTGGCCGCCCGCCCTGCAGGGCACCCGGGCATGGCGCACAGCCGTAAGCAGCGCCAGCCTGCGCGCCTGCAGCTGCCTGCGCCTCCAGCACCAGCCAAGTTGGAAGTATCTGACATCGACCCCACACTGGCCCTGCCTCTGGTCCCCGAGGACAGAGGTGATGACGATGAGGAAGAGACGGATGAGAGCGAAGGCGAGGACGGCGAAGGCAGTGGTCCTGGAGAGGGCCAAGCACCACCTTCCTTTCCCGACTGTGCTGCGGGCTTCCTCACCACCACTGCAGACGGAGCGCGGGAGGAACCCCCTGTGCCCACCGGCCTCACTGACTACAGCAGTGCCGGTAGGGACTTCCTTCGAGGGGCTGTAGTGACTGAGGACGTGTTTCCAGAGAGCTATGTATCCGCTTGGCATGAGGAGGACAGTGCCACTACCGAGAGCTGCCCTGTGGAGGCCCCTGTTCCGCCTGACTGCGTCCTGGCTGGATCTCATACTCCCAGCGTGAAGACCCCAGGGCCGCCTGTTCCTCTCTTCCCCTTTCACCTGGGTGCCCCTGGGCCACCTGCACCAGCCCCTCCCACACCACCAGGGCCAGCGCCGGGGCCTCCCCCTACCTTCTACCCCACGCTCCAGCCAGACGCTGCCCCCAACATTCAGCTGGGGGAGGCTCCAGCTCAGCCTGCCCCTCCAACCACCGCGCCTTCAGTCACACCTGTTCGAGCCCCTGGTGGTGAGCCGCCAGCCTATGAGTGTAGCCATTGCCGTAAAACCTTCAGCTCCAGGAAGAACTACACTAAGCACATGTTCATCCACTCAGGTGAGCCAGGGCTGCAGGTTGCAGGTGGGAAGGTGGGGTGGGATTAAGGAGACAATTCCATTGACCCACAGGCTTCCAAGCCCATTGGTCTTTGGAGAGCCAAAGCTAGGGAAGGGCTGGGGACTGGTGGAAAGACACTGGCAGAGTTGTGCTCCTCTGCAGTAACCCTAGAGAGCCTGGTGGTCAGATTCTCCAAGTGCCAGGACATATGGGCAGAGAAACCCCGAATGGGGTCCTCGCTTGGGGAGGGGGGAGCTCTTGAGACTGGGTTAGGGAGTAGAAACCCTGCCAAGAACCTTTGGAAAGCTGATGACAGGGTCTTGACAGAGGGGATGTTACTGGGATGGGGAGAAGTGCTTTGGAAGTCAGTGGGCCTGATGAGGGGCTTCAAGCCTCTCAGAGGTTGAGGGGAGACCCATATGGGCAGCTAGGATAAGCACCCGAAGTTCCAGACAGGTGTAACCCAGTGCTGGGAGGGTCCCTGTGAGATTGGGTAGGGAGGGGATGCCTGTCTGTGACCCTCAGTGAGACGGCATGGGTCTTGGGGGGATGGTGTGCATGTGTGCATATTGCACATGGTGTGTGTGTGCATTCCTAAGGGGCAGGGGATTCCAAAACGAGGAGGGAGGTTCCCTGACAGGCGGGAGTTCCCAGGATGGTGGCTGGTTCTGGAGAGAATGGAGGCTTCTATCAGATAAGCCCCTTAACCCCCCAAGCTTTGTGGACTAACATCTGCATGGGCTGGTCCTGTCATCTGCAGGGGAGAAGCCGCACCAGTGCGCCGTGTGCTGGCGATCCTTCTCTCTTCGTGACTACTTACTCAAGCATATGGTCACACACACCGGAGTGCGTGCCTTCCAGTGCGCAGTCTGTGCCAAGCGCTTCACGCAGAAGAGCTCCCTCAATGTGCACATGCGCACCCACCGGCCGGAACGTGCACCCTGCCCAGCCTGTGGCAAGGTCTTCTCCCACCGCACACTGCTGGAGCGCCACCTGGCCACACACCCTGCACCCTGATTTGGGCTTGGATCCTGGCCACTCCAGTCTGGGAATCCACGTACCCCTTCATGGTGGACTATACCTACTGCATGACTGGTTGTCTGTCCATTGGAGCCTGGCAGCTCCAGCAGCCACAGCTTGACTCTGTTCCTTCCATCATACCAGGCCCTTCTCGGAGCATAGGCTCTCCTCCTTCCGACCCCTTTTCCTACACCTGACCTTGAGTGAGTCCAGCCCCACTGTGCCTCTCCTCTTGGATACTAGGAGGAGGGGCATTCGGCCTCCTCAGAACTGGATGCCCTGATCCCTGCAGCTGGTTCTGGACTTGTATTTCTGGTAATGGTTTGTGTCTGCTCTGTTCCCTGGTGGGGTGGGGTGTGGAATGTTCCCCTACCCCCATGTCTGGCTGGTGATGTCCTGAGCAACTGTCTCTCTTGGGGGGTGCTTCAGAAGGCTCGTATGTGCACCTATCATGCGATGGGGCTGGCACTAGGATTTCCCTCGCTGTAATAAACAAGGTGAGCTGTGAGACATACCTGTGTGGCATTGAGCTCAGTGCTAAGCTATGGTTACTGGCACTCAAGGTGCCCATCCCTGGGCAGTACCACTGCCACCACACCCACCTCCCTGGGTGTTTCTTGAAGCATGCAGGACTCAGTTCTGGGCACTGTGGCAGCCCGGGTATGTGACCACACTCAGTTCTCCTGTAGCATTTGATCCTGTGGGTGGGAGGGGCACAGGACAGCTCTTTTGAAGTGGGCCATGAGAGAGACCCCAAACCCAGTCACCAAGTATATTTTAGACCCCCACCCAAGATGTCCCAACCTCGCATGCAGATGAAAAACTTTGATTCTGGCATTCCAAGAGCCTTGGTATCACTTTACCTGCCTCTGGTGCACTGGCAGCTCCTGACCCAGGCACCCGGCTCTGAGGATGAGGAGTTGGTGAAGGGGACTCTAGTCTTGAGGGACTCAGAGGCCTGAGGTGGCTCCTGAGATCTCGCTCTGTGATTGCATCCCAGTGGTGAGGGGATGTCTTGTTCCAGCCACACATGTGAGGGCGAGTTCAGTCTCCCCAATTCCAGCACTCAATCTCCACCAGTGCCAAGGGTGGAGTCAAGAGAATGGGAACATGAGTAAGGACAGGGCTGCATCTGAATTCAGGCAGTGCGAATTTTCCTGCAGATATTTTGCTGCACAGGTGCTCTGTACCTGGAAGGAAGCCAGGCTCCTCTCCATCATTGGAGAGAAGTGACATAGTCCAGTTAGGTCTCTCCTCACAGATGAGGCGATGTTTGGGGTCAGCTCTACCTTGTCCTGTTGTTGCTGTCCTATTTGACTTGCAGGAACATGTCAAAAGGGCAAGGATTCTTTTATCTCAGGTTCCTGCCACAAAACAGGTATGGATGGGAGGCAGCTGCCAGCCCTCGGGGGAGGACTGAGCCAGCTGGACACCAGGAAGATTGGTGGTGGTGACCAGGGGACAAAGACCTGCGGGTACAGAGAGGGGGATGGCGCTCTGGGGAAGAACAGGGTTGATAAGGTAGGTAAACAGGCAGAGCAAAACAGAGGAAGAGAAGAGCTGGGGGCAGAGTTCTGGACCCAGAGCAGCCACTGCCAGCAGAGCTGGAGCCACCGCCTCCTGGGCAGAGGATGGGCTGGACATAAGAGCCAGGGGGCATTGAGACAGAGTAAGCCTGTGCATTCACAACCACTCGTTCCAGAAAAGAGTTGGTACTATGGGTGGCAGGCAACAACTCGCTGGTCTTCTGCTGCTGTTATTTCTGCTGTGGGTCCTAGCACAGCCCTTGTGGCCCGCAGCCGTGGCCCTGGCCCTGCGTTGGCTCCTGGGGGACCCCACATGCTGCATGCTGCTTGGCCTGGCTGTGCTGGTGCAACCCTGGCTCAGCCCCTGGATGCCCCACTGGGTGAGCCTGGCAGCTGCGGCCATTGCACTGATGCTGCTACCCCCGCGGCCACCTCCAGGTCTACGCTGGCTGCCTTCAGACATTACCTATGTGCTCAAGGTTATCTTCTTAGGCCTGCGGGTTAGGCAACGCTTCAATCGGCAGCCTCCTGATACCTTCGTGGATACCTTTGAGTGGCAGGCACAAGTACACCCTGGCCGTGTGTCTTTGGTGTGGACAGGCCCTGGGGCTTGCTCTCTCACCTTCAGTGAGCTGGATGCCAGGGCTTGCCAGGCAGCATGGACTCTGAAGGATCATCTGGGCGGCTCCACTGGCCTAATTGCTGGGGAACCTGTTGCCCTCCTGGTACTGGCCTCTCATGCCATTCCTGGTCTGAGTCTGTGGCTGGGGCTGGCCAAACTGGGCTGCCCAGTGGCCTGGATCAACCCACAGGTCTGTGGGCCTCCACTGGCGCACTCTGTGCTGGCTTCTGGGGCCAAGGTGCTGCTGGTGGACCCAGGTAAGGGCCCCTGGGGCCAGTAGAAGCTGGAAGGGCATAGGGGCAAGGGGTGGTTTGTAGGACAGGGGTCCAGGTTTGTGGGGAAAGGCTGGACAAAGAACCCTTTGCTTCTATCCATTACCACTAGCAATGGTGACCTGAGGTGTACAGTTTTAAAATTTTCCTTCCCTTACAATGGCCATTTTAACCCTTTTTACTCACAATGGAGAAGTCCTGTCTGCTGAGTACTCCTCTGTCCTGTTTCTGGCCTCAGGTGCCCCTGTGGCCTCCAGGGTGAGCCTTGTCTCAGTTTCCTCTCTACCCGTGCAGATCTCCAGGACAGCCTGGAGGAAGTGCTTCCCAAACTGCAGGCCGAGAACGTCCATTGCTTCTACTTTAGCCCTAGCTCCCCTACACCAGGGGTGGGGGCTCTGGGAGCTGCCCTGGATACTGCATCGTCCAAGCCAGTGCCTGCTGACCTGCGTGCCAAGATCACCCGGAAGAGCCCTGCTGTGTACATCTACACTTCAGGGACCACCGGTGAGGGCGCCTGCAGCCCTGGCCCTAACCTTTGCATGCTCACCCTGACCTAACCCCAGCCTTGTCCTGTGTTTCTGGGAACTTGTGAAATCTACACTGCCCTCTGACAGGGACCTTGGACTCGCAGTGTGACCTGCGTGCCTGGGGCCAAGATCCCACCTCTGCCCACAGAACAGCTACTGAAATCCTCACTGAACTTTGGTGTTGACCCATTCCTTTCCACCAGAAACCAACAACATGTCCCCATAGCTGCCTACCCTCAGAGGCTCACCCTACACACAGGCTTATGAAGACCCACCCCTCTTACCCCCTCACCATTCTCATCTGTCACTCCTCAGGGCTCCCAAAGGCGGCTATTGTCACACATGAGAAGATCCTGCAGATAAGCCAAATGCTATCCTTGTGTGGGGTCACACCTGATGACATCGTGTATGTGGTCCTGCCTCTGCATCACACAATGGGCCTTATTCTTGGGCTCCTGGGCTGCTTAGAGCTTGGTAAGCTGTTCTGTGGGAATCCCTTCAGTTGGGGTCACTGGAGTGTCAGGGTGAGGTGGCCAAGACAATGCCATAGGAGAACCCAAGGCTATTGTAGGAGTCACTGTAGAATCCAAGAACTGGAGGCCAGCATGTGGCTCAATAGGTTAGTCCTCCATCTGTAAACATCGGCATCCTATGTGAGCACCAGCTCAAATCCTGGCTGTTCTACTTCCCATCCAGCTCCTTTTTTTATGGCCTGGAAAAGCAGTGGAGGGTGGCCCATGGCTTTGGAGTACCTGGAAGATGCTCCTGGCTCCTGATCAGCTCAGCTCTAGCTGTTGCAGCCATTTGGGTAGTGAGCCAGTGGATGGAAGATCTGTCTCTGTCTCTCCTCTCTGTAAATCTGCCTTGCCAATGAAAATCGATAGGTCTTTGAAAAATAAAACCAGAAACAAACCCCCCAAGCTGGCTCCACTTGCCTAGCTCACAGTCAGCAGTCACTGGCATCAGGCTGGTGGATGGAGCTGGGCAGCCCTTGACGAATCCCTTGACATGACTCTTGGGGTTCCAAACTGGGGTGAAGAGTACCTGACTAGCTCATTCATGGGTTTCAGGTTTGTGTGCAATTTGTGGCCCAAGGTCAGTGTAAGGGCTGGTATGTTTCTTTTGGAATGGCAAAAGGTAGGCTCTTGTCTGGGTACCTGGGTAGAGTGGGTATCAATTTTCTTTGATCGAGTCTTGAAGTTCCTGAAAATATCTCAATTTTAGACTAACATAACAGAGTTAGTGACAGTAGCAATGAACATATTTTCAAGCCTGCCATTGGGAGTTCTGCCGGAGAATTAAAAAAAAAAAGATTTATTTTATTTTTATTGCAAAGTCAGATATACAGAGAGGAGGAGAGACAGAGAGGAAGATCTTCTGTCTGATGATTCACTCCCCAAGTGAGCACAACAGCTGGAGCTGAGTCAGTCCGCAGCCAGGAGCCAGGAGTTTCTTCCAGGTCTACGCGGGTGCAGGATCCCAAAGCAGTGGGCCATCCTTGATTGCTTTCCCAGGCCACAAGCAGGGAGCTGGATGGGAAGTGGGACTGCCTGGATTAGAACTGGCATCCATTTGGGATCCCAGCTCATTCAAGGTGAGGACTTTAGCTGTTGGACCACCGTGCTGGACCCAGGTACAGGGATTTTGATATTTAGTCGGCAGGGCTTTATAAAAGTATTGTTTATTTTAATCTACGTGTGTGTGTGAGAGAGAGAGAGAATCCTCTATGGTTGCTACATTCCCCAGATGCCCACAATAGCTGGACTTGGTCAGGCCAAATCTTGGCTCTAGAAATTCAATCCAGGTCTTTCCCAAGGATGGCAGGGTTCCAAGCATTTGATCATCATCTGCTGCTTCCCAGGGTGTACGTTCCCAGGAGACTGGATTACAACTGAAGCTGGGATTCCAACCTAGATGTCACGGATGACAGGACACCCAGGCCTCGGCTGGGGCTATTCCAAACCACTCCCTTCACATGGGAAAGAAGACAAGTTGTAGAAATAAAGGTGTGCAGGCAAGGAGGGTTTATTTAAAAGAAAGGAGACTGTATACTCAAAAAACAACTGCAGGGAGCCCAACCTTGTGGCACGGTGGGTTAAGTCGCCACATGGGACAGCAGAGTTTGTGTCCTGCTTGTTTCTGTCTCAGCTTCTGGATGATGTTGTCTCTGCCTGCTAAGTAGGAAACCAGGATGGGCTTCTTGGTTCCTGGCCAAGAACATGCCGGGCATGTTCAAGGTGAGGACTTCAGCCGCTAGACTATCACGCTGGGTCCTAACTCAATCTTTTGAAAAATAACATCCAGGGCCCGGCGCCGTGGCGTAGCGGCTAAAGTCCTCGCCTTGAACGCCCCGGGATCCCATATGGGTGCCGGTTCTAATCCCGGCAGCTCCACTTCCCATCCAGCTCCCTGCTTGTGGCCTGGGAAAGCAGTCGAGGACGGCCCAAAGCTTTGGGACCCTGTACCCGTGTGGGATACCTGGAGGAAGTTCCTGGCTCCTGGCTTCAGATCGGCGCGGCACTGGCCGTTTTGTTCACTTGGGGGAGTGAATCATCAGACAGAAGATCTTCCTCTTTATCTCTCCTCCTCTCTGTATATCTGACTTTGCAATGAAAACAAAATAAATCTTTTAAAAAAAGAAAGAAAAATAACATCCAAAGTCCTTAGTTAGCAGTGATCACTTTGTTTCAGCCACTGAACTTTCTGCATAGTATGCAGGCAGGACTTTAGCACAGTCCTGACTGTGATGTTCTGATTAGGGAAGGGCCAGGGGCTTAGAGGGAAACTCCACTTGAAAGACAGAGAATCAGAAAAAGGGGAAGAAAGAGACAGAGAGAGGTCTTCCAATTGCTGTTCTACAACAGCCAGGGCTAATGAGAGCAGAAGTCAGGAGTCTAGAACTCAATCCTGGTCTCACCAGCAGGTGGGAAGGACCTAAGTGCTTGAGCTGTCATCTGCCCCCCCAGTGTGTACTAGCAGGGAGCTGGGATGAAAGGGGAACCAGGACTGACACCCAAGTGGCATCTTAACCTTTGTGCTAAGCACCTTGCCAGCGACTGATGTTTCATCAGCAGTCTGCTGATTACAGCAGCTTCTCACAGGAAGCGTAACTTGACAACCCCTCCTCTTCTTCCTCCCAGGAGCCACCTGTGTCCTGGTCCCCAAGTTCTCCGCCTCCAACTTCTGGAGAGACTGCCGGCAGCATGGCGTGACTGTGATTCTGTATGTGGGCGAGGTTCTGCGGTACCTGTGTAATGTTCCCCAGGTGAGGCACCATGACGAACACCTGAAGGAAGAAATCCCTGATGCCACCAAGAGTAAAGGTCTAAAGTCAGGGCCACGAGTGGGGTCCTCCCCAATGATGAGCTCCACACAAGCCTTCTCCTGGGGATTCCTCTGACAACTAACTGTGCTGCCTTGGGCAGGTGATGCTTTTCTCACTCCCAGTATTCTTCTCTGGGAAAAAAAAAATGAAAAGAGGTACTGCCCAGAAGAGAAACACAAAAACAAAATGAATTAAATAATTGTAGTGACTAGAACAGGATGTGACTCAGGACAAATTTACTAGAGGTACACTGAAGAACCATCCCCATGAAAGGTTCTTGGGAACCTGTCTAGGGAAAGGCTTTCAGACATACCTGAAGATACCAAGGATCTTCCAGATAAAAATCTGCGAGTAACCTGGCAGGGAACCGGGACAAAGGGCCAGGTAACTATCCCTGGGTAGGATTGCAGATGAGGCCTCCCACCATCCTTAGCTAACCCTCTAAGTAAACTCCCATGGGCAAGGTACTTGGGTGACTTTGGCAGGCAATGCCTTCAGTAACTACATTCCAGTGAGAAGCCTGGGCAGATCTTTTAGTTTTAGGTCTCCCATTCCTGTCCGGGCAACCCCCAAGGTAAAACATTCCCTCCTCCCTGATGGAAGGGTTCCTAGGCATACCCCAGGTGGTCTCCTCATCCTCCTTGGGATATCCTTGTAGCAACCAGATGACAAGATACACTCAGTCCGCCTGGCGATTGGCAATGGACTCCGGGAAAACGTGTGGAAGGCCTTCCAGCAGCGCTTTGGTCCCATCCGGATTTGTGAAGCCTATGGCTCCACCGAGGGCAATGCTGGCTTCTTCAACTATCCAGGGCATTGTGGGGCCGTGGGCAAGACGAGCTGCTTTCTTCGAGTGCGTGAGTGGACTGCTCAGACTGGTGGGGGTCCTCCTGTTTTGAGTTTGGGCCACAGGTCCTCTGCCAGAGCTCCCACTTTGTCCACTGCAGATGCTGGCTCCTTTTGAGCTCGTGCAGTTTGACACTGAGGCAGCGGAGCCTGTGAGGGACAAGCGAGGATTCTGCATCCCTGTGAGGCCAGGTAAAGCTTGGGGATGTCCTTGGCTGTGGCAGACATCCACATCTCTCCTTTGGCCTAGGGAGCAGTGGCTAGCGAGGACATCTGGAATCAGGGTCCCCGGCCTGTCCAGCCACTGCCTGGGGTCCTTGGCCTCTCAGTGTTGTGACTGCCCAGCTCTCTTGCTATAACTGGCAAGGATTCAGGGCATCCATCTGAGCTGCTCTCTCTAGCTTTCTGTGGAGGCCACATCCTCCCAGGTATCAGTTCCTTTCCCCATCTCTTCTCACAGGACCATGCAAGGCACTAGTTGCACCCCTTTGTTCCCCACACCATTTGGCTACTCCTCTTCCCTCCTTTCTTGTTTCAGGCTCCTGGTGCCCTGTTGAACGCTGCTGGATTTGTGTCCACTGCCCCTGCCCCCAAGGATATCTGCTGCTCTCTTTCCCTATTTCTCTGTGTCTGCATCTCTCTCATTTCTGTCTTGTTCTCTCCCTGCCTCTCTTTGGCAGGGTGCTGGGTCAGAATCCCACCATGCTGGAAATCTCCAGTGGAGGGCTGGTGGGCTCTGGACGTTCTTGCTCAGCGTTCATACCTTGCTCCTACTCCCACCTCCCCTCCAGGGAAAGCAGGGCTCCTCCTGACTAAGGTCCTACGCCGCAACCCCTTCATGGGCTACCGCGGGCCCAAAGAACAGTCAGAACGGAAACTGGTGCAACATGTGCGCCAAGAAGGCGATATTTACTACAACACCGGGGATGTACTGGTCATGGACCAGGAAGGATTCCTCTACTTCCAAGACCGACTTGGAGACACCTTCCGGTGCGGGGCGGGGTGTCTTGGAAGCTGGCCTTCTGGATCTGGGATGGGTTGGCTTAGGGTACTTGCAGTGTGTGTGTGGGGAGGGAGGTGAGTTCCCCATCTTGAAGGGCTCCTGGTCCCATGGGGAGGCAGGGCCTCAAAGCAGCTTCCACCTTGGCAGATGGAAGAGTGAGAACGTGTCTACCCGGGAGGTGGAGAGCGTGCTGAACCTTGTGGACTTCCTGCAGGAAGTGAATGTCTATGGCGTGCCTGTGCCAGGTAAGGAGAGTGGGCCTCATTTCACACCTGCAATAGTTTTGCTGGTGGGGAGAATAACTGAGCACAGAAAGTTTTGAGACAGGGCTGGTTGCTCACCAAGGAGCAGAGCTGAGACAGGCAGTAAAGGTCATTTGGGGGCTCTGTGAAGTGAGTGAACCCAAAGTAACCAGTGTGTGCTACAGGGTGTGAAGGCAAGATAGGCATGGCAGCCGTGCAGCTGGCCCCTGGCCGGACTTTCAATGGGCAGGAGTTGTACCAGCATGTCCGTGCCTGGCTCCCAACTTATGCTGCTCCACATTTCATCCGCATCCAGGTAAGCACACAGTTGGGTGGAATGGTGCTAGGGTTTGCACCTAAGGGTGTTGTCCCCATCATGGAGTGACCATCGCTGCCCTGTAGGACACCCTGGAGATCACCAGCACCTTCAAGCTGAAGAAGTCTCAGTTGGTGCAAGAGGGCTTCAACATGGAGATCATTGGTGACCCCCTGTTTATACTGGACAACCAGGCCCAGACCTTTCGGCCCCTGACAGCAGACACGTACCAGGCTGTGTGTGAGGGGACCTGGAAGCTCTGACCACCCAGCCAACCCCAGGACATCTGAAGGAGCAGGGACCAATGCTGATCCCAACTCTGTGGCTACTATGCATTCCAGCCTGGCCCCACAGTTGGAAATGACATGGGGCCTGTTAGCATAGCAACAATAAATTTGAATGTGTACCCAGAAATTGGTGTTTGTGTGCATGGAGAAGTGCAGGATGCAGTGCTGCGGGACCTTCCTCTAGGGCTCCCAGTGTCTTCAGAGACCCCAGCCCTGTGTGGGCAAGGCCAAGGATGCTGGAGGAGCTAGCCAGTCCCTCAGCCACTGGAGCAGAGAAAGCCCATGTCACCATCTGTGGCCTCGGAGTGGCTCACCCTGGGTCAGTAGGCCCCTGAGAGGAGCCTCTGAGGTGAGCCATCCTGCTAAAGCCATACAGCAGGTTTCAAAGGTGGGAACAGGAAACTCCTGGGAAATCCAGCAATCAGGATATGGAAACCTCCAGTGTTGGGGTTCAAAGAAATTGAGCAAGACTCCAAGATGAGTGAGATGTTTTTATTCTTCAGTCAGGCAGCCACTTGTTGCCATGAACAAGAAGCACATCGAAGAAAATAAATGAGGGGTTTTTATAGCAAGTATCTACGTGAGAACACAGAGCAGAAAACAGGCAATAATAAAACCCACTGGCATGTATGAGAACTGGGTCTGGGAGTGGGTCAAGTGGAGGAACTTGGGAAACTTCCCCTTATGTGTCATAGCTCTGCTGGTGAACACATGGTCCAGACCTAGGGGTCGGACAAACTGGGTAAAGTAGCTCCAATGGCTGCCTAATGTGTGGGTTGGTAATGGAACGGGGTGGACCGGGCAGGACTGAGCTAACCTTAACCCACAAGCAAAATTAGAAATCAGGATGGAGCACAGGTCATGCTGAGCTAGGCTCCTGCACCTACTGGTCTGCATGAGCCAGGGACGCTAAGCCACAGCATCTAAGGCAAAGGCCAAGATAGGAGAGGGGCTGTGCCAAACTGAGTCAGAGCACCCACTGGCATGCGCGCAATCTATGGCTGAGAACAGGCCCGGTTGGGGAGCTAAGGGGACACTCTAGCTGGGTTGAGATTCCCACTGAGGAGTGCGGAGGCTGGAATGAGGCTGCGTTCTAATCTGGATGTGGCTGTAGTCTTCATTGGCACAAGTGTGGCTGGGATTGGATGCACCAAGCCAGGCTAGTTTCCAACACCATCTGGTGCTCTGGAAGACCAGGGTAGATGTGGGACGGACTAGGCTAGGTTTCAGCCCCTACTGAGCCACGTGTGAGCTGTATGTGGGTATGACGAGCCATGGCTGGGCTGAAACATCCAACAGTAAGAACCAAATTGGATTGAAGGCCAGTCAGGAAAAGTCACTGTTCCTGCTAGGACAGGAGGTGAACTGAGTAGGGCTGGCTCATGGACCCACTGCTATGTGCGAAATGTGGCACTGGGAGAGGTTCTGATGGAGGAGCCTGGGCAACTCCTCTGGCAGGACACAGACCCTGCAGGTAAGCGCTAGTAGCATGATAGGAAACAGTCCAGAACAGGCCATGGGAAGATTCCCACTGGCATACATTTGGCATGGGTCAGGGGCAGACCAGGCTGAACCAGTTCACATCACCCACTGGTGAATCCGAGCACCAGAACAGAGTGTGGGTCGAGCCAGGTTCAGTCCAGACAAAAACCAGTGCACAATACGGAATGCCAAGGTGAAGTGACCTGTACCAGATGAGACCGCAGCGCCCAACCAGCACACGTGAGAACCAGGGAGGGAGGGGGCGGAGCTGGCAGGGCGTCCCCTGCTGGACAACCACTCCCACTGGACAAACCAGACTAGGCAGGGCTACAGCACCTGTGGGCCTCATGTGGACTAGGTCAGGGAAAAGCCAGGCTGGACTGATTATTCCTACTGGTGTAAACAAAAATTAGAGTGGGTGAGGGTTGGTTGGGCTTAGCCACAGCATCAGCTGACAGATGCTGGCACTGGGGGGGAGGGCTAATTCTGTCAAGTTAAACTGCAGAACCACCTGTAGAGTGTATGATCCAGGAGTGGGCGTGGCCTAGAAGAGAAATAGTGGGCTCCTCCTCTTAGGTTACCACTCCCATTGCAGGGCATGAAAACCAGGATAGGGGTGGGGTGGCTAGACAGAACGGCACATGCCAGCATGTGGGCTGGATAGTTGGGTTGGTTGGGTTGAACTAGGCTTCAATGCCCATTGACATGTATGAGAGCTGAATGGGATGTGGGACAGACTGGACTAGTCTGCTGTACATACTGGCAAACCAGGATAGGGGGCGGGCCTTGTGGGGGTTATTGTGGGTTGCTCCAACTAGGTTGCAGCTCCCACTGGTTTATGTGAGGGCCAAGTGTGTGCTGGGCAGAATCAGGCTGGACTGCAACACCCACTGGTTCGTGTGGAAGACAGGGCTGGAAACAGAACTGACCCAGCAATTGCAACCACCAACTGATCGGGATGATGGACTGTGCCAGGCCCTGTACTTGCAAGTATACACAAGAATCTGGTCTGGGAACACCTCAGATAAAGTTTCTTTGGGGAGCTCCCCAATCGAACTGCCGGACTCAGAACCCTAACCATGAAGACAGAGGACAGAACAAGTCAGTCCAGGCCTGGTGGCGTGGCCTAGTGGCTAAAGTCCTCGCCTTTAACACACCAGGATCCCATATGGACGCTGGTTCTAATCCCAGCAGCTCCACTTCCCATCCAGCTCCCTGCTTGTGGCCTGGGAAAGCAGCCAAAGATGCCCCACTGCTTTGGGATCCTGCACCCATGTGGGAGACCTGGAGGAAATTCCTGGCTCCAGGCTTTGGATAGGCACAGCACTGGCCTTTGAGTTCAGTTGGGGAGTGAATCATCGGATGGAAGATCTTCCTCTCTGTCTCTCCTCCTCTCTGTATATCTGACTTTGTAATAAAAATAAATAAATCTTTAAAAAAAAAAAGAAGTGAGTCAACTACCTCACCCATATGTTGGCAGTGAAAAACTGGGCAAAAAGAGACTCTAAGATGGACTATGTCAATCAGTGGATTCTTCAATGACCTCATCGTGCTTGGAATGGTGAGACTGGCAGCAATTCACAACTGTTGAACTATCAAAACCACTTGAGCAAGACCCTGGGACTATGCCCCACATCAGGGACCTGGGATGGGTGGGAGACTGGGTGGGGCTTCTCCCTTTATCTCCCCCTTTACTCCAGATACATGACAAAAACAATGTGGAAATAATAGTCTTACCTACATTCCTGTAGCCCTTGAACCTTTTTGCCTTAATTAACTATGTAAAGAATGTCAAAAATTTAAAAAAAGGCAATAAAATTTTATAATGATCTTATCATTTCAGTGCAGACAGTAGTAAAACAGCATGCCTTGAAGGCAGCTGTGTTTCCCTTAAGTTAAAAACTCCAAGATCCTACTGATCTCCTGTCTATTTCCTGGTGTTTAAGCAGCAGTTCCTTCTTAACAGGATGCAGGTGTTTCTTTGGAGAGTCCAGACTGCCAGAGTACAGTCACCTTGACAATTAACTCTTTCACTCTGGAAAAGGGGGGTTCTCCTCACTGAAGACCTCCCACTTGTCCTGGAGGAAAGCCATTTTCTCCACTTTACAGGAGGGTAAGGACCAGGGGCAGGGTTTAGAGATGTACCTCTTGGCATAGCCTGTGAGCACAGTTGGGCCACGGGAGGCGGAGTCTGCCTAGAGTCAAAGGCTGACGTGCTTCCAGGGCGTTGTAGTTCCCACAGACAGGTGCTTGCAGGAACCCAGATGCAGGAAACTGAGTCTGCACCGACCTAGCATTGGAAATGTAGGTGGGTTCACATCACCTAGACTGGGCAGTACCGGCTCAAGGAAGGAAGTGCCTCTCTGTGCATTGTTGGGGTTGTAGTCTGGCACCTTGCTGACAGCCAGGCCTCTGTGAAGTGTAGTCAGGGCCAGAGCACTTCTAGGTGCCTAGTAGCAGGGAGTGAACAGAGAGCAAGACCTCTGGGAAGTGCAGTGTGCAACGACTCAGATGCTTCTGCATCTGCACTGCTTGGGCCCCTATGGGAACATTTGCAAGGCCAGCTATTTGTGGGTGAATTCTGGCGGTAATAATGCTGTATGTGTGATGATAGCAACCCCACAACAGTGACCATCTCCAGGCAGTGATGTGCAGGCTATGATTTAACCTTGTCTTGGCTGTGGACAGCGGTGCCAGACTTGAACTGGACTCGAGAAGTGGCATACACAGGACCTGTGCCAGCTCTACTGTGCAAAGATCCTCAGGGGAGCTGGTGATGCTTGGATCAGCTTTGGTGGGAACTGAGTCCACCAGACCTGCAATGTGGAATGTAGTGGAGGTGCTGGGGATAGGATGGGACATGGGGACAATGCAGTGCAGCTCAGCTTGCGTTCCATAGTTGAGGATGCTTTTATTTTAAAGATTTATTTTTATTGCAAAGTCATATATATATATATATATAGAGAGAGAGAGAGAGAGAGAGCGAGAGAGAGAGAGAGAGAGAGAGAGAGAGAGAGAGAGGAGAGGCAGAGAGGAAGATCTTCTGTCTGATGATTCACTCCCCAGTAACTGCAATGGTCAAAGCTGCGCCGATCCGAAGCCAGGAGCCTCCTCTGGATCATCCTCCACTGCCTTCCTAGGCCATGGCAGGGAGCTGGATGGGAAGTGAAGTGGTGCCCATATGGGATCCTGGCATGTGCAAGGCAAGGACTTAAGCCACTAGCTATCATGCCAGGCCTGAGGCTGCATCTTCAGTGGCAGCTGTAGTCGTTCATTTCTCTGCCCTTGGCTGACAGAGTTCTGTGTACACCCTACCGCACCAAAGTCCCTAAGCTTAACTTAGATCCAGCCCTCCTCTCCTGTACACAATAGATTGTCAGTTTTCATCAGGCTCCTATTTCTTTCAAGAGACTGGGGTTATGCACAGTGGCCAAAGGCCCAGGCTTTGTCCATCCTCTGAGGTCCAGGGCTGCCTCTTCTGCAACAAATGATGTGCAAGTTTGGCCACATTCGTGTTTCTTTCAGGAGGAACCTGGCCAGCAAAGCTGATATTCGGAATGCCTGTATCCCGTTATCACTGGGCCTGACATTCAGTTTTGCCTCCATCTCTAACCCAGCTTCTTGCTAACATGTACCCTAGGCACTTCATCTGTTCCCTCCTAGGAATAGCAAATAGTGCCTGGCTTAACTTGGCCCAGCCCTAACCATTGTTAACGCTTGGTGAGTGGACCAGTAGGGGAAGACTTTCACTTTCTGCCATTCTGCCCTTCAAACATGGAAATTTTAACACACAGTCTTTTCACCTGCTGGTTTACTTCCCAGGTGCCTACGACAGACAGGGTTGGGCAACACCCAGGTTGTGAGTCATGAACTCCATCCAGATCTCCATGTTGGTGGCACAGACACAGGCACTTGGGACTCCAGCCAGGTCTCCCATGTATGTGGCAAGGGTCCAAACTCTTGAATCATCTTGCACTGCTTCCCCAGCAGCAATATCAGCAGGGAACTGAGTTTGAAGCAGAGCAGCCTAGACTCCAATCAGTGCTGACAGATGCCAGCATCAAAGACAGCAGTTTAAGCTGCTGGGCCCCCTTGTTTCTGTTTCTCTACCCTTCAGACAAAAATGAAAACATTTTCATGGCTGGCACTGTATGGGATAGTGGGTAAAGCTGCTGCCTGTGATACTGGAACCCCATATTGGCACTGGTTTGTGTTCTCGTTGCTTTAATTCTGATACAGCTCTTTGTTAATGGTCTGGGAATGGCAGAGAATGACGGCCCAAGTGTTTGGGACTCTGCCAGTACATGGAATACCCAGTTAAAGTTCCAAGCTCCTGGGGAGTGAATCAGCTAATGGAAGACAACCCTTTCTCTATTTTTTTAAAAAAGATTTATTTTTATTGGAAAGTCAGATATATAGAGAGGAGGAGAGACAGAGGAAGATCTTCCATCTGATGATTCACTCCCCAAGTGGCTGCAACGGCTGGAACGCGCCGATCCAAAGCCCGGAGTCAGCAGCTTCTTCCGGATCTCCCACATGGGTGCAGGGTCCCAAGGCTTTGGGCTGTCCTCGACTGCTTTCCCAGGCCACAGGCAGGAAGCTGGATGGGAAGCGGAGCCGCCAGGATTAGAACCAGTGCCCATATGGAATCCTGGCGCTTTGAAGGCGAGGACTCTAACTGCTAGGCTACCGCACTGGGCCCTCTTTCTAATTATTAAAAAAACTGAGTGTGTGTATGTGTGTGTTGAGTTGACGAAGCAGTTAAGATTGCTGTGTCCTGCAGTGTACTGGAGTATGTCAGTCCCATGTCTACTCTTACTCCTGGCTTCAGCTACTTACCAAGCACTGACAAGTGGTAGGGGCAGTATAAGAATTCTGGGCTTGGCAGAAATGACAATGTTGTACACAAAGTGGAAAATCCATCCAAACACAAACATGGTACAATTTTAATGACATCAGGAGATGAGGGAATGAGAAGAGTAGGAATCAGAGGAATTTCAAATTTATAAGGACCCTGCAATGAGCACTACCATGAAACAATACAATTAGGGCCATTTTCCTATTTGTTTCAAGTTACATTTAAATACAAAAAACCTCATTTAAAAGCCTCCCACCTGCCTCGGGGCAGCACTCCATCTGCAGCTTGCTCCATCCGACCCTGCACTTCATTGCTCTAATCCCAGCTCTCCCTTCGAAGGCTCAGGACTGATGTGAGCCCTGGGTCCTGCCGTCAGCTTCCTGAGTCCCTGGAGATCAACCCAAGCCCTTTGGTCTAAACAAACTTAAATAACCTGCATGTTCTCCTGGAGGATCAGAGAGGAAGAGCTGACCACACACTGCTGGCTTTGAAACAGGGACAATCTAAGGAATAGCGGGACCTCTGGGAGCTGGGGAAGGCAAGAAAACAACTTCTCTCCCAGGGCTGACAGGAGGAACCGGCTCTGCTGCTGCTTAGACTTTTGGCACGGAGGCCCATTTCAGAGTCTGACCTTTACGGTCTATAATGTGTTGTTTTAGCCAGTCAGTTTGTTACAGCAGCAACAAGAAACTGAGCGGTACACTGAGTCCAAGTCAGCACCCAGGACTCAAGACAAGTGTCCCTGGTCATCCTGTGTGATGGGCACAACGGGATGGGGATGGCTGGATTTTCCGGGTTCAGTTGTCCTGTGCCTCTTAATAGCAAGCAGGCATAGCATATGGCACATGGCTGATGGGGCAGCTGAAGCCAGGAATCAGGACTCTTAGTCAAAACACCCACTTCAAATGCCAAGCTTCTAACACTTACCAGGTCTGGGTGTCCTATGGAGTGGGAGCTGCCTGTGTCCTGGCTTGCTGCCACTTTCCATACCAGCCCCAGGGCCCAGGGTTACAGAGCAGCAGGGTCTCTGAGGACACACCCAGGGTGCACATCAGCCTGGGCAGCCTGTACAGCCATCACCAGTCAGACACCTGGTCAGATATGGATCCCAACCGAGGCCTCACTCCAAGGCAGGGATGGAGGCCATTCACACCCAAGTGGCCTTTCAAGACAGGCTACTCAGGGGGAGGGGACCCTCTGGAACCCCACATTCCTCTGGTGTTCCCTGCTGCCTGCCATCTCCCACGCTGAGATAGCCCAATGCGGGTGGGCTGCTGGGGTTGGGGGCTGCAACCAGGCTTCACGGAATGTGAGGCCCCCAAGGCAGGGCCACCTTCTGCATAACTCAGGGGACCTCCTGCTGGTGGCTCTTCCTATGGATAACCAGCTGTGACTTCCAGTCAAAGCCCCGGCCACAGTCACCACAGAAGTGACGTCGCTGGCTGGCATGGTTCTTGCGATGGATGACCAGCTGCGATTTCCAGCTGAAGCTGCAGCCACATTCCTCACATGCATAGCTCCGAGGGCCAGTGAGAGTACGCCGTGAGAGGTGTGGGGTAGAGGATTCCCGGGGAGCCTGGGGCATCTTCTCTGTGCTCTGTTCGCCAGTATGAGACCGGTGGTGGATGACAAACACCGACTTCCAGTCAAAGCTACGGCCACACTGCTTGCACATGTAGGGCTTCCTCTGCAGAGCACCTGGTTCTAGCCGGACCCCTGGGGGTGCGGGCAGAGGGCATGCAGACGGTGTCCCTGGGCTGGGCCCAGAGAGCTGACCCTTCCAGGCAACAGCTCCCGGGTCCTGGGGCGGCTGGGCCTCTGGGCCACTGGGTGGATCCTCACGGAGGCTCTGGCTCTCACTTGCTAGGGAAGGAGAAAGCGGCAGAGCCAGGTGAGCCCTGCACCTGTGACACAGCCTTCCTCTCTTCCCGACCTAGACTGGGCAGTGTGTTGCACAAAGGACTGCTCACCTGGGCAATGGCTCCCATGGACCTCTGACTCCATGTGTGGTATCTCAGGCTGGGATTCGACTTGGACTGCTGTCTGGGGAGCTGGTAACCCTGTTGGGGCAGGGGTAAGGACTGGTCAGGACCGGGCAAAGGGTAGCATATAGGAGGGACAGGTGCGGGTGCTGGCAGGTGACATGGGAAATGGCTGCACTGCAGATGCACAACCCAGGTTGGGGTGGCTCCTCACCCAGGGAGACAACTGTGCCATATTTCTCCAGCATTGTATCCCAATACAGCTCCTTCTGCGATGAGTCCAGCAGTCCCCACTCCTCCTGCAAGGATACTGCCCATCACCATGGGCACCTGCTTCCACTGACCCTCTGCATCCTTACTCACTACCTGAGAGGGCAGGCAGGTGACCTGTGTCTCATCAGCTGGGGCACTGTGGGTGCTAGTGGTATCTTCTGGATCTTCCGGAAGCACCTGGCCCTCCACTGCCACCCTCTATAGACTGAACCTTAAGGTGGGCTTTGGAGGTGGCCTGGCAGGGCCAGGCATGGTCACTAAGCCTTGAATGGTGTGTGCTGAAGGGAGAGCAAAAGGCCAGGTGGCTGCCAGGGGCTCCAGCCAAGCTCTGCTCATAGAAACATTCTTCTCAGAGGACCCGTATCAGAAGGTAGCAAGGCACCCCGGGCCCGTGAGCAGTGGCAGTGTTGGTAAAAAAAGGCTCAGGGGTTGGCACTGGCTGGCTCTGTGCACTGCTGTGGAGGTGCCTATCCACCACCTGATAGTTCTGTGTTATTAGTGCACCAGGGTGTGTATGGGGAGTGGGGAGCACTGCTGAGCATTGAGGTCATCTCAACCAGCAGTCTTGCTACAGAAGCACAAGGGTGGGAGAGGGTAGGATGCCCAGGACCCACACTCAGAATCCGGAGGCCACACCAGAAGAGAAAGCGCTTGGCATCTCCCAGGTGGTATATCTCCATTCTGACCTAGGGTGTGTGGGACTTATGCCACAGTGGTCATCCTGTCCTCTGCCCATGCACATCCAAACCCCCAGGAGCCAAAAACCCCCTGATTGGCTTCTCCGGCACCAAGGAAGCCAAGCCCACCATGTCCAGTCACTCTGAACCAGGTCTTCATGGCCTGAGGCCTGAATCTTTTCCAGGGCTAGCGAGACTGCCAGGGCCTGTGTCACATGGGGAGGCAGGTGCTACTGCTGCAGCCAAGAGCACAACAGCCACCAGCTAAAGTACCCAGGAGACCAGAGGGCAGCCACCAGACCTCACTCCTCCTGCACCTAGGGCTGGCACTTCCATCTGGGCTGCAGCTGCTCACCTCAGTCCTAGGTGGCTGGAAGGAAGTACAAGCTTGTTCTCCATGTCCAAGGTGCCCCTTAGAGGATTGGGCAGGAAGCAGGGTGCTGTGGCCTGCTGGGGAATGGACAGACAGCAAGGAGTCTCCGCAGGAACCACGGCACATACACTGTGTCCTGTTGTGGCGCTAGCCCACCTCTACTGCGTGATGTGGAGGGCAGCCTGTCTCCAACCCCGGCCTCCCAGACCCAACTCTGCTGTCCCTCTAGGGTCTTCATCCCAGCCAAGGACACAGACAATCCCTCCAGAAGCCCCCTAGCTCTGGTGAGGCCTCCTCACCCAGCTCCTGCCTATCAACACCAGGCTCTTCCTTCACACCGCAGCTGAACTGGGTAGATTTCTCCATCCGGGCATCTTGCAAACCCTCCCCAAGGGCTGCCTCAGGGGCCTCTGCTGTCCCTGAGGGTCGGGGGCTCTCCAAGGACTCCTCAGTCTTCTGGGCCACAGGGAGCACTGCCTGCTTCAAGACGTGTACTGTGATCTGCAAAGAAGAGGAAGTTCACAGAGGCTCCAGCCTACATCTGTCCCTCCAAAAAGCCAATGCCAACCACACTCACCCAGCCCAGCAGCTGCCCAGGGTCATGCTGCAGCCCCTCCACCAAGGCCACAGCCTCTTCAGGGCTGCCTGGCCGCTGGTCCTGCACCCAGGCCTGGATCTCGGGAGGCAGTGTACTCAGGAGCTGCTCTAGCACCAGCAGCTCCAGCATCTGCTCCTTGGAGCACAGCTCAGGCTGCAGCCACTGGCGGCACAGCGCGCGGAGCTGGGCCAGGGCCTCTCGTGGACCTGCCACTTCCTGGTAACGGAAGCCCCGAAAGCGCAGGCGCGCAGCCTCAGGTTCTTCAAGCATGGACTTGGGACTGGAGACGGACAGGTGTGGGGGACCCAGCGGAGAGGGCATTCTTGTCCAAGCTGTCTTTCTGGAGCTGCCAAGGGGGATCTAAAGGAAAGGAGAGATCAGTGTGCCTGCTACTGGGACCAGCCTAGGGGCAAAGGCCAGGGGTGGGCAAGAGACAGGCACAGGGACCTGAGTACAGAAGGGACTAATGTGGAAACGAACAGCCATCCACGCCGCCCTGGCCACAGCCCACTCCCAGGAGGTGACACCAGCCATCCACGCCGCCCCAGCCACAGCCCACTCCCAGGAGGTGACACCAGCCACCCATGCCGCCCCGGCCACAGCCCACTCCCAGGAGGTGACACCAGCCATCCATGCCGCCCCGGCCACAGCCCACTCCCAGGAGGTGACACCAGCCATCCATGCCGCCCCGGCCACAGCCCACTCAGGGGAGGTGACACCAGCCATCCACGCCGCCCCAGCCACAGCCCACTCCCAGGAGGTGACACCAGCCACCCATGCCGCCCCGGCCACAGCCCACTCCCAGGAGGTGACACCAGCCATCCATGCCGCCCCGGCCACAGCCCACTCAGGGGAGGTGACACCAGCCATCCATGCCGCCCCGGCCACAGCCCACTCAGGGGAGGTGACACCAGCCATCCACGCCCCTCCCTTCGTACTACGGCTCCCATGAGACTCAAAACCCCAGCGTAGGCGCGACCTCGGCGAGCAAGCACGCAGCTTCCTGAGGTGTCCCCACGACGGAGAGGCGCGCCGCTTCTCCGGGCGGAATCGGCCGTGAAGTAGTTTTCAGAGTTCTCTCCCCCAAAACCCCGGGACTCACCTGCAGTCAGCGTGAGCGACGCGACAAAACACTGCGCCTGCGCACAGCGGACCTGGGTGAGGCGGAAGTGATTTTTGGGCCAATCAGATGCAAGTCTTGGTCCAGGCTTCTGTGACTTCTTTCCTGAGGTCACTTTGCTGCGCCCAGACGTTCCCTAGGTAACAAGTGGAGCACTTCCGCCCGCCCCCAGCTGTTCCCACGGCAACAGCAGGAGCGTCCTCCTGCTCCGAGCAGAAGCCTTTAGCAGCCGCCCCATCCTCGGGTAGTGGAGATTCGCCTTCAGAGTGTCCTCGGAGGTGGTCTGGCCTAGACGACTTCCTGAATCGTGGGCTTTATTCGCTGACTCAGGTGTTTATCCCGAGAGTAAGAAACTGGAGTCCTTTATTGGCCTGCGTAAATACGAGGGCGGCGGGAACCCGGTGTGTACGAACTACTCAGAACGGTTACCCAAGCCTCTGATGTGCCTTCGATGAGATAAAGTTTCCACCCAAGTTTAAGGGAGGTGCCCAGTCTCTTTCACTTTTACTGAACAAGGTAACTGGTATTTAATGTGACTTTTAAGATTTATTCAGAACCAGGAGTGGTGTGGGGGTGAAGGAAGCTCAATTGGATAATCCTACCCCCTGCAAGTACGGGGATCCCATTTAGGCAACAGTTTGTGTACCAGCTGCTCTACTTCCCTTCCAGCTCTCTGCCTGTGGCCTGGGAAAACAGCAGAGGATGGTCCAAAGCCTTGGGACCCTACACCCACATGGGAGACCCAGAAGAAGCTCCTGGCTCCTGATCGGCTCAGCTGCAGCCATTGCAGCCACTTGAGGAGTGAACCAGCAAATGGAAGATCTTTCTGTCCTCCTCCAAAATTTTGTTTTTCAAATAAAAATTGTTTTTAAAAATTGTAGGTCAGTCACAGAGAAAAGGAGAGACAAAGATCTTACACTGGTTCACTCCTCGGATGTTCACAATGGCCAGGGCTGGGCCAGAAAGCCAGGAGCTTCTTCCCAGTCCCAGAGCTTTGGGCCATCCTCGCTGCTTTATTTGGCCATAAGCAGGGAGT
The DNA here is from genome assembly GCF_030435755.1 of Ochotona princeps. NCBI lineage: Eukaryota > Metazoa > Chordata > Mammalia > Lagomorpha > Ochotonidae > Ochotona > Ochotona princeps. The sequence goes on along the minus strand of NC_080847.1, from coordinate 58,163,373 downwards.
TGGATGGGAAGTGGAGCAGCCAGGACTTGACCCAGAGCCCTAATGGAAAGCCAGCTACTTGTGTTTTTTTTTTCCTTTTTTCTACCCCCTCTGTGGTTTTTTGTGATACCTAACATTCCTGATGCCCTGCTCTGGATAAACAGCAGTGGTGTTGGGCCAGGCATGTGGTAGCCTGGTGGCTAAAGTCCTCACCTTGCATGCACCGGGATCCCATATGGGTGCAAGTTTGTGTCCTGGAGGCTCTGCTTCCCTTCCAGCTCCCTGTTTGTGGCCTGGGAAAGCAATCGAGGAAAGCCTTGGGACCATGCACCTACATGGGAGACCCGGAGGAGGCTCCGTGCTCCTGGCTTCAGATCAGAAGCTCTGGCCGTTGCTGTCACTTGGGGAGTGAATCATCGGACAGATCTTCCCCTCTCACTCTCTGTATATCTGACTTTGCAGTAAAAAATAAAATAAATCTTAAAAAAAAAAAAGCAGTGGTGTCAAACATGAAATGTCAACTCTGAACCAGTGTGTGGGCATGTCAGCTCTGAGCTAACCAACAGCTTCATCAATGTGTTGTTTGATCTTTTCCTTGGAACAGTGAAGATTTCCTAGAGAATTCATTTACCACCTACTAGGGTGGGAAAGTGCTGGTGCTTTTTAGAAAATATATACCTATTATTTTATTTATTTATTTATATTTTGTGATCAGCTTAGCTCTGGCCATTATGGCCATTTGGGCAGTGAACCAGTGGATGAAAGAGCTTTGTCTGTCCTTCTCTTTGTAAATCTGCCTTTCCAATAAATACACAGATTGTAAAGATTTATTTATTGGGGGTCCAACATGGTAGTGTGGTGGCTAAAGTCCTCACCTTGCATGTGCCGGGATCCGATATGGGTACTGCTTCATATCCTGACTGCTCCACTTTCCTTTTAGCTCCCTGCTCATGGCCTGGGAAAGCAATTGAGGAGCCCAGAGCCTTGAGACTCTGTACCAACATGGGAGACCCAGAGGAGGCTTGAGGATCCTGGATTCTGATCAGCGCAGCTCAGGTTGCTGGGGACACAGTGGGAGTGAACCAGCAGATGGAAGATCTTTCTCTTTTTCTCTCCCTTTCCCTGTAAATCTGACTTTCCAATTACAAATAAATATTTATCTATTGGAAAGGCAGGGTTAGAGAGCAGGAGAGCTCCTGTCTGCCACTTTACTCCCCAAAGGCTGGCGAAGGCTAAGCCAAAGGTGGGAGTTACTTTGGCAGAGGGAAGAAAGTAAGGGTGGAAGTCACAGCAGTCACAGCCACAGCTGAAGCTGGGAACTCAGTCCAGGCTCCCACCTGGACGGTAACAGTTACTTAAGTCATCACTGCCTACCTCCCAGGGTATCTGCAGGAATCAGGAATCCAAGGCAGGGATATCTAAATGTATAGCTTTGCTGCTAAGCCAAACATCCACCCCCTGTTCAATATTTTTTTTTAAGATTTATTTATTTGTATTGGAAGGTCAGATATACAGAGAGGAGGAGAGACAGAAAGGAAGATCTGTCAGTTGATTGACTCCCCAAGTGTCTGCAATGGCCAGAGCTGAGCAAATCAGGAGCCAGGAGCTGCCTCTGGGTCTTCCATGAGGGTACAGGGTCCCAAGGCTTTGAGCTGTTCTCCACTGCTTTCCCAGGTCACAAGTAGGGAGCTGGATGTGAAGCAGGGCTACTAGGACACGAACCAGCGCCCATATGGGTTCCCAGAGCATGCAAGATAAGGATTTTAGTCGCTAGGCTACCACGCCAGTCCCCCCTGTTCAACATTTTGACCAAGAAAATGAAGGAACACTTTTACAGTCAGGGAAACTCCAGGATTAAGACACAGAGTGCTGGTCCAAAAGGACTACAGAGATTACAGATGGGTAAACAAGAGGGCAAGCCTCAGGAGGAGGGGGCCCAGGCTGGGGCCACTGACAAGATCTGGCTATTAGAAAGGGCACATTGGGACAGTAGATGAGCACAGAGGACAAAAGCCTTATAGGGGCAGGCTGCTGGGGAGGCAGCAGAGGGCACTGAGCCAGCTGGAGGGATCAGGAAGGCTCAGATCTGCAGCTTTTAACCAAGGAATGGAAAAGGGTTTCCTGTACCTCTCTGGATCCCCCTTGTTGCTTGACAGATGTCTGTGCTCCTGATTCTGACAGAATCCCTGGAAGAGTTTTCAGTCAGGCAGGATCGAGAGCTTGTCTACATTTCATAGCCCTGCAGGCTGAATCTGTACAAGGAAGTGGGGCAGTGGCTCAGGGCCCACAGGGCATTAGAGCACTGGCTCAGAGCACTGCCTTGGCAGTGTCTTGACAAGCTGGGTCCTGCGTACTTCCCCAACTGGCAGGAACTTAAGACACAGATGGTCAGTCTTGTCCTAATGGTGGGTGGGAGGAACAGTCATGTCTGTGCTGTTTTCCTCCAGGAGACAGCTGAAAAGTCTTGGAGGGGATGAGTTCTTACACCCACTGGGCTGGAGTCAATGGGAAGTGGTCATGCTCACTCTGCCTAGGAACCAGGTAGCACACACTTTTGTCTTGTTTCCCTACCCACCACCCTCCCACAAAGGCCACCCCACCCTTCATGACCCATCCACCAGGTCTCATGGCCACCTCTTTCCATCCTGGCCATCAAGCACATATAGATGCCCTAGTCCCTCATTAGGGCCTTGAAGAAGCCTCTTGAAGGGACCCAGTTTGAAGACAAATGCCCAGGTGTCTATGACAACACCCTGATGGTATGTCTGCATACATTCATTTAATATTATCTGCGTTGCGTAAAAGTGAAACAAAAGACAGACTGTTACTGTTCACAAAATAACATTAACAAGAAATCTTTAAGAAAGCCTCTTTAAATTCTTGTGAAAATTAGAACCATGCCCTGAAGTTGAGAAGAGGAAGCTAAGGTTATCTTACCTCCATTCCAAGTCAAATACTAGTGGATTGTGTTTTTCTCTAGTATGGTCACTAATATCCCTGGAGGTGAGGCCCCAGGTTGGGTCTGCTGAAGGCCACAGGAAGCAAACTGGACCCTTCTGCTCTTCGGTTCTCATCACTTGGGGCCCTTACACAGGGGCTATTTCAGATGGGCAAGAGACATGGTCTTAGGTAATGGCAAGTCCTCCTCCTTCAGCTCTGTCCACCTTCCCATTAGGTTGAGAAGAGGTGGGCACATGGCCACCAAACCCAGCAAAAAATGAGCGTTCTCTTGTCTCCTCCAAAGCTATAACCAACACTTGGAAGTAAAGGTTCCTTAACACTGACTTTGGTAACCAGAGGTGGGATGAGGGCTTGTCCACCACGAAGGAGTGGGTGAAAAGGTGACAGTGTCATCAGGAGCCGTCCTTCTCAATGTTGCTTTCCTAATGCTGAGAATCACAAGTTCCTTTGAGGGCCTGCTGTGCATCCTGAGAGCCAGGCCAGGGCCTCATCCATGGCAGATTTAAGCTGCACACAGGGAGGCTCTGAGCCAGTCCAGCTGGGTTCCTGCTTCCTCCTTGTGGATACAGGGAGTTGCAGCCATGGCGGTCACCTCACAGGGCTGTCAAGAGAAGCCCAAAAGGTAGAGCAGCTTTGGCTGTCACTAGGATCCCCCTGTCAGGGGGTCTGCCAACCCAAAGGGTGTTCCCGAATCTTCTTCCCAGCTCAGAGCCAGTTACCTGCCTGAGGCTAGTACCCTATCTCCTGGGCTAGCACATAGGGAGCCTTGGATGAACAGAGGCCTGTGGGTAATATCCCCAGCATCCTGCCCAGCGTCTGTATGCAAATGTGAGAAACTTCTCTGGGTTGTCCGTGCTCCACACTATCACTCATCATCCTCACCATGCCACCCACTCAAAGTGGCACCATCAAGATGGGTTGCCATTGTCAGCCACTGTGACTCTGTGGATTCTGCCCCTCCCAAGTCCCAGCTGCCAGGAGCACAGCCTTGTTGTTTCTGCAAAATGACCTCTGGGGGAAGGTACGATCTGCGGTGGCTGAAGTGACAAACCCTTGCACCGCTCGAGTCCTCTCACCCCAGACTCACGTGCACAAGGCTTCTTTCCATGGTCATGGCCCTGTGTAGCCTTAGAAGGGATTCAGAGAAGGCAGACATCTGGTGCTGTGACCTCAAGTTTCAGCTGGTTTCGGAGCTGCTGGTGGGCAGGGAGGGGGAGTGCCCTCGGCTTCTTTCCGGGGTACACCATCAAATGACGCCCCAGGAGGAGGCCTGGCCTGGGGGCGTGGGCCATTCCTGGGCCGCTGTGATGTCTTCTCCCCTGTGTGGATCCTCTGGTGGTGGAAGAGAGCTGGGCGCTCGCGGAAGGCACGGCCACACTGTGTACACACAAAGGGCTTCTCACCAGTGTGGATGCGCCGGTGGCTGAGCAGCACGGCGCCTTTGGCAAAGGCCTTGCCACAGTCTCCACAGCGGAAGGGTCGCTCACCAGTGTGCAGTAGCTGGTGCTGTGTCAGATTGGAACTGTGGCTGAAAGCGCGGCCGCACTGCCCACAAGAGAAGGGCTTCTCGCCAGTGTGCACGCGCTGATGCTTGAAGAGCGATGAGCCCTGGCTGAAGGCAGCGCCACACAGGGTGCACGCATATGGCTTCTCGCCTGTGTGCGTGCGCTCGTGCTGGATTAGGTGAGAGTTGCGGCAGAAGCGGCGGCCGCACTGTGCGCAGGCATAGGGCCGCCCACCAGCATGAATCTTGCGGTGTTGGCTGAGGTTGGAGCCGTGGCTGAAGGCCTTGCCACACTCACCGCAGCGGAAGGACTTCTCAGCCGTGTGGATGCGCTGGTGCCGTACCAACGAGGAGCTGTGGCGGAAAGCCTTGCCGCACGCTGGGCACGCATAGGGCGTCTCACCACTGTGGATGCGCTGGTGCTGCGTCAGGTGTGACGTCTGGCTGAAGGCCTTGCCACACTGGGCACACTCATATGGCCGCTCCCCAGTGTGCGTGCGCAGGTGCTTGAGAAGATCGGAACTCTTCACAAACACTTTGCTACATGCGCGGCATTCAAAGGGTTTCTCCCCAGGGTGGCTGCCGGAGCCAGGGTGGAGGGCCTCACCCAGCTCCTGCCATGTTGGGGGATCCTGGCCATCCGGAACTCTCTGAAGTTCATGCCAAGTAGCACCCACCGTTCTGTGTTCCCCTCTGGCACGACCAGCATCAAAGGCTGGAACACTTGGGAAAGCTGGCCCAGAGCATGGCTGTGGGAATCGCTTCTGGCGCTCAGAGGTTGGGGTGGGACAGTCTGCAGGGGCCAAGCCCCTGGACGTGCCGCCCCCAGGAGCACTCAGGGGCGAGGTCAGTCGCAGGCTGACGCGGGCATCACCGCTGCCTGAGCCTAGCAGAAGCCTTTCCCAGTAGATCACCGATACCCCTGAGGGTTTTCTCTCCTGAATTCCTGCAGCGTGCCAGGCACCAGCAGTGGGCAGGGCACTAGAAGATGCTCCAGGGAGGCTACTGAGGTAAGCTGTTGGCAGTGCTGCTTTTCCAGAAGCATCTCTGTTCTCTGCTGGACGTCGGGAACCTGAAGACAAATAGTGGGTGCCTGAGTGGGCAACAAGGAGAGGACCACAGGGACTAGGTATAGAAGGATATAGAGAAAAGCAGAGACCTAGGCTGGTCCTGCAGGAATGGGTACAGAGGAGGGGAATCATCTTTCATGGTAAACGTGGGACTTGGGACAAGTGTTGTATATTATTAAGTTGACACCTGGGATGCCTGCATCCCATAGGGGTGCCAGTTCAAGTCTTGGTGCTAAACTTCCAATCCTGCTCCCTGCAAACATGCCTAGGAAAGCAGCGAAAGATGACTCATGTGCTTTGATCCTTGCACCCATGTGGGAGACCAAGAGGAAGCTCCTAGCTCCTAGCTTTTGCCTGGCTCAGCCCTGCCTGTTGTGGCCATCTGCAGAGTGAAACAGCAGGTAGAAGATCTCTTTCTCTCTCTCTGTCTCCCTCTATAACCCTAATTTCAAATAAATACATATTACTATTTTTTAAAAGGTTTATTTTATTTTCATTACAAAGTCAGATACACAGAGAGAAGGAGAGACAGAGAGGAAGTGGAACTGCCGGGATTAGAACCGACGCCCATATGGGATCCCGGCACGTTCAAGGTGAGGACCTTAGCCACTAGGCCACGTCGCCGGGCCCAAATAAATACATATTATAAATAAATCAATAAATGTGGCATTTACTGTATCAGGGAACACCCCAAAGGAAAACTGCTGTCCTCATTCTGCCCCCATTCTGCCCTCACAGCCCAGGTCTGCTTTTGTTTCTGCACAGGTCTCCATCTGTTTTACTTGTGAATCCTGTGCACAGGTGTTCTCTCCAGCACTGAATTCACAAAGGCCGGACCAAAAACATCCTGGTCAGGCTGTGACTGTTCTTCCATCACCTGGAATTAGTGTCCTTGGTAAGTGTTTAAGGAACACTGGAATACATGAATGAGGGGAGAAAGGAATGAACCTGAACTCCTGCCAGCCTAGAGGTGCCCTGTGTGAACCCAGCTCCTATGTCCTTGGAGCTCTCCTTTTAACAAAAAATATATTTGTTTGAAAGAGTTACTGAGAGATCTTGTGTCCTCTGGTTCCCTTCCCAGATGGACTGAAGGCTGAAACCAAGCAGCCAGGAACTCCATGCTGGTCTCCCAAGTGGTGGCAGGGGCTCAAGTATGTGAGCCACCTATCACTGCTTTTTTATGGCCATCAGCAGGAAACTGGATCAGGAGAGCAGCAGGGATGAGAACTGCCATGTACGTGGGAAATTGGCATCACGGGCCAACGTGGCTATGCCACATACTAACTATGGGACTGTCCTCATAAAGGCAGTCCGTGCCATCACCTCTAGAAGAGGCTGAGGATGAGAACAGAGGGAGGTGGGTGGGAGGCAGGAAGGAGGTTATGTCTGGGTAGCCTGAGTGGGAAGACAAACGTTTATCCCCAGTCCTGAGTAGCCCCACCTTGAGTCCCCACTCACTAGGACTGAGCCTTTTCTGTGGGTTCCTGGCTGAGGTCATAGCCATCCCACTGGGGACCCAGGGTTCCTCACCACGCTGAAGCTTGACAACCACATGAGGTCGGGAAGCAGAGAGTCCTGTGCGAGCGAGAAGGAGAAAAAATGAAAAGCCCATCTTCCGACAGAAGGCAGAAGACAGATGGTGCCATTTCACTGTTGGAAAACTGAAGGTCAACTTACAGGGACAGTCCAAAAGTCTCCATAAGCAGCAATTATGGCCAAAGTGCTGCAGTGCAGGCACAGGAAGGTAACAGCCAGCCAAGCAGGGCCACAGGGAATGGCTGAGCCAACTGGATGGCGTACCTGCTGATCCAAGTACCTCACGGGGCCTTGGCAAGCACTAAGTCTGCTCGGAGCCACCAGAGAGGTGAGAGGACAGTCCTGGGAGCCCAGTCTGGCACAGAGGACCATGGCCTTACCCAGGGAAGCCACGAGGGCGAAGTTCTCCAGCATCACCTGACGGTACAGGGCTCTCTGCACTGTATCCAGGAGACTCCACTCCTCTTGGGAGAAGTACACGGCCACATCCTCGAAAGCCATCGGGCTCTGCAACAGTGGGTGGGAGGAGTGGACAGTGTAAGGTGTGGCTCTGTGACCCAGGACCCAGCTTTCCATGCAGGACGCATCTCCTCTTACCTCTCTCAGGTAACTCACCCCGCTTCCTCCAGGGCCTGCCCCAGTCTGAGACACAGAGACTTCCCCAGATTCTTCTGGGGTGGCTTCACACAGACAAGTAAGAAGCTCCACTACCAGCTGGCAGCCACATCAAGGGTATCCCAGGGCAAACTCTCTGCCCTTCCCAGCTGCTCTTCACGCACCAACAGAAGTCCCAGCTGTGGACTCCAAGGATATGTCCATCCTGGGGACCCTCCTGCTATGCTTGTCAACATTTCATGGCTGTTCCTCCAGCTGAGGGTCTGGGCTGAAGTATCTGGCCACACGAGGTGATCCAAAGACATGGCAGATATCATTTCACTCCTCACAGAGGTGCCCCCACTGTTTCCTTTCCACTTTGCTGGCTCCCTCCCCTCTCCTAGGCCCTGCTGGACTGTCCCCAGCCACCACTCTTCCTTGCTCTCCAGCCAGAACTGCCAAAACTTGGCCAAGTCTTAGGACCACCCCTCCTCTGTCCAACGTCCAGGTCCTGCTTTGGTGCAGGATGCCAGAACCCAGTCCACTAGATATCTACAGCTTCAGGTTCCATGGTGCCACCCTGTACACTGCAGAATCCTGGGAACCCTGCACCTTTCCCGCAATAAACCCACCTTCCCTCGCAACTCATATCTGTCTACAGCAGCTCCATCCTCCAGCCACACAACACTCACTCACAGCCCACACTGGACATACTGCAGATCTATCTGGAATTCAACCACTCTACCCAGTCCCACTGCCCCATCTCCCACGCAGCTTAGGTGCCTTCTCCTTTCAGACCGACACTTGCCCCATGACTATACTCAGTGAAATTGGATTTTTTCCAAATCCCAAGTGTCCAATTGCTATTCAAACATTTCTATTCAAAACCTTCCATGGCCCCAGAGGCCCTTAGGATAAGGTCTCAGCTCCGTGGTCATGTAGTCACTTCTCCCTGGGTACCACGCCAGGAATGCTCACCCTCCTTCCCTTCTACACCCACCTTGGTGTCAGCAATGAGGGCCACGCTCGTGCCACTGGGGTCTAGGTTGGAGGGACCTGGCTTGAGCGCCCAGGGAAGCAAATGGGGAAAGCAACTCATAATGTCCTCCCCTCGAAGGGGGCTGTGTCCGTGAAGGAGGCCTCACTTACCAGGAGCAGGTGGGTTAAGCACCCCCTCCTGCTGCAGCCATCGGAACATGCACCTGGGGCGGGGCTCCAAGGTGGACGACTCGGGAACTCTCCGTCCCGATCTCTCAAGCTCAGTCTCCCAGTCAGTCAAGAGGCACAGCGCTCTGCGAGCTGCACAGCAAGCGGCTCGGGGCGCGCCCACCCGCCCCACGGGCCACCCACTCCACACAGAAACCCAGGCTCGTGGGGTGGGGCCGTCCCTGATGCTCGCACGGGCCCAGGTACCACAAAGCCCGCCGCCAGGACATGCCTCACCACCTTCACGTCGGAGCTCCAGAACCTCCTGGAAAACAAACCACAGGGCCACCTGAATGGTCCTACTCACACGAGCGACCCAACGCCGGGCAGCAAAGTGACAGTCTCTGGCGCCGGAAGTCCAGTCTTCCCAAACTCCCATTGGTCCAATGCACACCACGGACGAAAGCGGAGAGCCTTCTGGGCAGTGTAGTTCCGCCTAATTTCCTGCCATGACAAGCATGCTTTGCAATCTCCATGGCAATGATCAGCATCACCGCACAGGACTCTGGGTAATGTAGTCCCGTGGCCGCCCCAGGTGCAACTGAGGGTTCCCCTCTCAAGTTCTTTTCTGGGCTCTAAAGTCCATGCAATCCCGACTAAACGGTCAGGGTGCGTAAACAAAACAAATCCTTCTTGTGGCCTGGGAAAGCAGTGGAGGAGGATGGCCACAAAGACTTGCGACCCTGTGCCACGTGGGTGATCAGGAGAGGCTCCTGGTCCCTGGCTTCGGATTGGCTTCGTTCCGCTGTTGCTGCCGCTTGAGAGTGAAGCTCTCTGTGTCTCCTCTCTGCATAACTGCCTTTCCAATAAAAATAACTAAATCTTAAAACAAAACAGGACCCAGCGCGGTAGCCTAGCTGCTGAAGTCCTCCTCTCTCACACACACCAGGATACCATGCAGGCATTGGTTCGTGTCCCAGCAGCCCCAATTCCTATCCAGTTCCCTGCTTGTGGCCTGGGGAAGCAGTTGGAGATGGTCTGAGGCCTTAGGGCCCTGCACCTATGTGGGAGACCTGGACGTTCCTGGCTCCTGGCTTCAGATTGGCTCAGCTCCTGCCATTGCAGCTACTTGGGGGGTGAATTGGCAGATGGAGGAGCTTCCTCTCTGTCTCTCTTCCTGTCTGTGTATCTGACTTTCAAATAAAAATAAATAAATAAAATAAATCCTAAAAAAAAAAAAAAAATGGAAACAGCATTAGTTCCTGGAAGCTACACTAGCAGTTAGCACAAAGGAGAAAGAGAAGCATAGGTGTTGAGGTGAAAGAGCTAGATTCAAGTCCTAGCCATGCGGCTTTGGGGCACAGGTTTGACCTGATCTGTTAGTGTCCTGTAGAGATAAGATCAGTTCACTACTTCAAGTCCCTAGCCTAAAATCTATTTTGCGTCTGAGATTGCTTTCAGATGGCTGCAGGAAGCTGGGCACTTCAACCAGATCTCCCATATAAAATGAATGGCAAAAACCCAACTAACTTGAGCTACAACCATTGCTTCCCAGGGTCTACACCAGCAGGAAGCTAGAGTCAGGAGTGGTGCTTGTACTCAAACCCAGGCATGCCAGAGTGGAAAGCATAGATACCAACTAGTCTCTCAACCAGGAGACCAATGTATGCCCCATGTTTATAATATATTCTGTGGGAAATACTGACTCCCAGAATGGCCTGGGTGGAGATGGGGCTACAGGGTTGAAAGGTCCTTGTCACCACAGGCCAGATCTCCAACCCTTGAGAGCCCTCAGGCTGCCACCCAGAGCAGATGAGAAGAATCACCTGATCTGAGAGCATGCAGGTAAAAGGGGGTGCTCTTGGTACTACAGCATTCAGGTGCTCCTCCAGCTCTCAAAATCCAGGACAAGTCAATGCAAAGGCAGGGAAATGTACATGACACAAGCAGCAAGATGAGGTGTCTGCTCATTAACATAAAAATGCTGGGGCCCGGTGCGATAGGATCAATGACTAAATCCTTACCTTGCAAGCGCTGGGATTCCATATGGGCACTGGTTCAATCCTGACTGCTCTGCTTCCCTTCCAGCTCCCTGCTTGTGGCCTGGGAAAGCAGTCAAAGACGGCCCAAAGCCTTGGGACCCTGCACTAGTGTGGGTGACCTGGAAGAGGCTCCTGGCTCCTAGTTTTGGATTGGCTCTGCTCTGGCCAGCGTGCCCATTTGGGGAGTGAACCAGTGCATCAAGATCTTTCTTTCTTCTCCCTAAATCTTATTTCCCTTTCCAATAAAAATAAATCACTGGAGATAAATTATTGGAAAGGCAGAATCACAGAGAGAACAGACAAAGGCAAAGATCTAGCCACTGTTTTTTTTTTTAAGATTTTTTTTTTTTTATTGCAAAGTCAGATACACGGAGAAGAGGAGGGACAGAGAGGAAGATCCTCTGTCCAATGATTCACTCTCCAAGTGACCACAACGGCAGAAGCTGAGCCAATCCAAAGCCAGGAGCCAGAACCTCTTCCGGGTCTCCCACGCGGGTGCAGGGCCATCCTTGACTGCTTTCCCAGGCCACAAGCAGGGAGCTGGATGGGAAGCAGGGATGCCAGGATTAGAACTGGCACCCATATGGGATCCTGGCACATTCAAGGCGAGGACTTTAGCTGCTAGACCACAGTGCCAGGCCCTTGTTTGGTTTTTGTGAAACACCACTGTAAACAACCAACATCATGAGTTTCACTATCTTAAGCAGGTGGTATTTTAACCACTAATTCAGCCAACAAGCCAGCAATCAAAGTCCACTCAGCTTCTCTAACTAACGCCTAGCTCTCTCCTGCATCAGCTCTGTGGGTCTTACACCAACCTATCTGCTCTGAAGCTATGCACGGATGTCTGCAGTTTTCCCGGCTGGCCTGCCATATCACTTATGTTGTTGTCGGCAGGCATCTCATATACTGCTCCCCACAAGGGCTGCAGTCCTATAGCCCTCCCAGGCTTTCCTTGGACATCTTGGTGGAAACTGCCATGACCCCAAATGTTTACATTCTACATGTCCGCAAAGCCACATGGTTAATCCCAAGACCTGCTGGCAGCAGGAGCATGCCTGGAGCTCCTTCATGAAAGCATCCAACCTGGCAGGGCTTTGAAACCAAGCTGCACTTCAGTGATGGAGCAGTGTTGGGGGCCCTATGTCAAGGAGATGTTTGAGCTGCCTCCATTACCAGTGGCATCTGCCCAGTTTCTTGCCTCTACGCAAGAAGCATTCCAGACATGAGACACAGAGTGTGGTAAGCAAGACAGCGAAGTTGAATGAAGAGAAACCCACCTGACAGTGCAGGCGGGCGTCTCAGCAGAGAACTGAGAGCCTAGACTTTCCAGTCTGGAGTCTTTTGGGAGTAAGTAGGGGTCCCCCATTTTACCTCCCTCTTCTGGGAATTTATGGAGGGTTTTGGGGTTTCTTCCTAGGAATTTAGTCCAGCACAGTTGCTGGACTTATAGCACCCTTCATGCAGAGGGTACCCTTGAACTGCCCCCAGGAAGAGGGTTACAGAACCAGATCAATCACTTCAGGTCTCATTGCTGACCGGCTTGAAGGGCTTGTTTCCTCACTACATTATACTTTCTTTAAAAATTCCCATTTTGGGGCCTGGCACGATAGCGCAGTAGTTAAAGTCCTCGCCTTGCACACGCCAGGATTCCATATGTGCGCCAGTTCTAATCCCGGCGGCCCTGCTTTTCATCCAGCTCTCTGCTTGTGACCTGGGAAAGCACTCGAGGATGGCTAAAAGCCTTGGGACCCTGCACCCACGTGGGAGACCCGGAAGAGCTCCTGGCTCCTGGCTGCGGATTGGTTTAGCTCCAGCCATTGCGGTCACTTGGGGAGTAAACCATCGTATGGAAGATCTTCCTCTCTGCTTCTCCTCCTCTCTGTATATCCACCTTTCCAATAAAAATAAACAATTCTTAAAAAAAAAAAAAGTTAAAAAATTCCCATTTTATGGGCTCAGCAGTGTGGCCTAGTGGCTAAGGTCCTCGCCTTGATCCCATATGGCCGCTGGTTCTAATCCCGGCAGCTCCACTTCCTCTCTATCTCTCCTCCTCTCAGTATATCTGACTTTGTAATAAAAATAAAATAAATCTTAAAAAAAAAAAATTCCCATTTTGGGGGCCCAGCATGGCGGCCTAGTGGCTAAAATCCTCACCTTAAAGGTATCAGGATCTCATATGGGTGCTGGTTCATATCCTGGCTGCTCTACTTCCCATCCAGCTCCCTGTTTGTGGCCTGGGAAAGCAGTAGAGAAACGCCCAAAACCTTGAGACCCTGCACCCATGTGGGAGACCTGGAAGAAGCTCCTGGCTCCTGGTTTTGCAATCATCTCAGCTTCTGCCGTTGCAGCCACTAGGGGAGTAAACCAGATAATCTTTCTCTCCATATCTCCTCTCTCTAAATCTGACTTTCCAAGAAAGAAATCATTTAAAAATTCCCATTTTTCTTTTACATGCATAGGTTAATGTCTGTCTAAACTGCTATCTGTTTATTTCAGAGGCAGAGATAGTAGACAGCTGGGAGTGACTCACTAAAATGAGGATAAGAACAACACAGGCCAGAACAATGGCTCAGCTGGCTAATCCTCCATGTGCAAGTTCTGGCATCCTATGTGGGTGCCAGTTCATGTACTGGTTGCTTCTCTTTCCATGCTGCTCCCTGCTTATGGCCTGGGAAAGCAGTGAAGGATTGCCCAAGTCCTGGGGGCCCTGCACCTGCAAAAGAGTTGCAAAAGAGGCTCCTGGTTCTGGATGGGTTCAGCTCTGGCCATTGCAGCCATTTGGGAAGTGAACCAGTGGATGGGTCTTTCCTTCTGTTTTTTCTCCTCTCTGTAAACCTGCCTTTTCAATATATAAAGCAGCAGCAGCTCTCACATGTTCAGCACTATGTGTTTCACCCTGTGCTGAGCCCTTTTCCTGTTCTCTCTCAGAAGGAAATACTACCCCAAATTTGCCACTGGACTATGGCTGACCCTGAGGAAAACCAGATGTCCTGGGAGGGCTTGTGAAAGCTCAGAGAGCTTCCGATTCACTAGACAGCAGAGAAGCTGGAATCTCAAAACTTGGCAATGATCACTAAATGACCTCTCCAAGAGAGAAGATCCAAGAACAGCCCCTTTAAGAGGAGTCTAAGCCACACCCCAGCATTTAAAACCTTTTGGACTCCATTTCCCAGAGGTCCTCTCGGTGCTGCTGAGGCGTTGCCATGGAGAAGACAAAGCGCGCGCTACGGCCTGCCGAAACTACACTAACCAGAAGACGCAGGGGAGTTCTCTTCCAGCGATTCGCCGACGGGACAGGAACTTCCAGCGTCGCTATATACTCCAAGTTCGTCTTGGTTCTTGTAAGGTCGTCGCGCACCGCCCTTGGGACAGCCAGCCTTTTCCTAGGGGCGACCTCCGCGACTTCCTCCAAGCCGCGAGTTCTGTCGCGGGGTCGTCCTCTGCCCTAGCCTCCAGTTCCTGCAATCTAGAGGCAGCGTCCTGAACCCAGAACACAAGCACATGGTGGAGACGAGGCACCGAACTCTACAGTGGACCCTGTCACCTTGTCCAGTGGAGTGTGAGCTCCCTGAGCTCAAAGGATCTTTGGGTTCGATGGCGGCGGCAGCGCCGAGTGACCCAGCACGGGTGAGAGAGAGGTGCCCGGTGGCTCTCACGCAGCTCCCGTAGGACACACCTCATCCCGGCGCACTTCAGCGGGAGGGAATTCCTCTAGTCTTCCCGAGATCTTGTCTTGCTCTTTGTCCCGCGGCCAGGGGCTAAATGAAGGGCTCCCGTTTCTTAAAATCAAAGTGTAGAAAGCTGTTTTGGTCACAGGAGCGAGGGTATGCAAATGCTTGAAAATGAGGCTGTGCTGAGTGCTGAGGGACCCTAACCCTGTGTTGGAGGGAATAGCTTGGCTGGACTGCAGTGGTAGCCTGAAGAACATGACCTGTAATCTGAGAGGTGCTATCAGTGGCATGTCTGAGGTGCTGTGGGGACGTGATCTGATTAGTTCTCAGGCACTGTCTGGCTGCAGAGGGGAAAGTAGATGGCATCAGAGAGAGAACAAAGGGGCCTATAAGGATTCAATGTTAAGTCAGTGAGTGGAGGGTGGCAAGCCTTGGCCAGAGCGCTGACTGAGGAATTGGGGAAGCAGATGGATTTTGGATTTTTAAAATCCATTGTAGCTGGATGCTACAATGTGGAAAGTGAAAGAAAGACGGGGAGGTAATAGACATGGGTCCAGGGATTTTGGCCTCACCCTCTAGAATGGAAATGCAATCTAAACATGATGGAATCAGTGAGTGGACAGACATTAGAGGCCAGGACATGGAGTTTCAGCTGCCCTAGAGAGCTGTGAATGGGCACCAAGTGGCTGCTGGACACACATATCAGTTCTGCTGAGGGACTTGCTTCAGAGGTGTTCAGCTTGTGGCAACCAGCCTGTAACTGAGATGAAGTTCTGGTTTGGGTCTAAGGGAGGAGATCTTATATCACAGCCATGGATTCCCCATGGGAGCTGATGAGACTAGGTGGCTGGTCATGGGTGGTGCACTACACAAAGGCAGATGAAAAAGTAATGGCTTCAGGGAAAGGTGTGTGGGAAGAGCCCCCCACCCCAGCATTGTGACCTACTGGGTTAAACAACCACCTGCAGTGTTAGCCTGCATGACATGTGCGTGTCAGTTCAAGTCTTGGCTGTTCCACTTCTGATCCAGCTCCTTGCTAATGTTCCTGGGAAAGCAGCAGAGGATGGCTCAAGTCCTTGGGCCCCTGGCTCCTGGCTTTGGTCTGGCCCAGCCCTGGCTATTGTGGCCACCTTGAAAGTGTCAGCAGATGGAACATCTCTCTCTGTTTAGCTTTGGGTAACTTTCAAAGAAGAAACAAGAGAGAGAAAGAAAGAGATGGAGAAACAGAATGAGAGGAAGGAAGAAGGAAAGAAAGAGGGTCCGGAAAGTTTTAAGGTCCCTGACTTGGAGGTAGAATAGGGGGACAGTGACACTGGGGCTTGTGTTCATTCACCCCTCTACAAGATAACTGATTTTTCTTAGGTGCTTTATGTAGGACCTGCCTGGGTGTTTTAGTCAGATTGTCACAGCAGTTCAGCAGCAGACAGGGTCCTCTGGGAAAGTGTTGGGCTCAGGGCTTTGAGCATGCATAAGGAAACATGCTGTACCTGAGAGGCCTATGGGTCCCAGGGGTCTGTGTATAGTTCTGGGAAACAGGGTTGACACTATGAACAGGACCATGTGGAAAGTCATGAAGGAAAGGCTGAATGTGAAACCCCTGCTGGTTGGCACTCTAGGGGGTCTGGTGTAGGACAAGATCCTGTTTGTCTTCACTGAGTAGCCAGGCTCTGTATGCTGTTTGCAGAGGCATGTGGAGAGGCAAGGAAGTGCTGGCTGTGTGGGCCTTGGGTGGCTGCAGGGTCTGGAGATGGAAGGTTCAAGGACTGATGTGTCTTAAAAGGAGTGTGAACCTGGGCCCGGCAGCGTGGCCTAGCGGCTAAAGACCTCGCCTTGAACGCGCCGGATCCCATATGTGTGCCAGTTCTAATCCCGGCAGCTCCACTTGCTATCCAGCTCCCTGCTTGTGGCCTGGGAAAGCAGTTGAGTACAGCCCAAAGCCTTGGGACCCTGCACCCGTGTGGGAGACCTGGAAGAGGTTTCAGGTTCCTGGCTTCAGGTCGGCTCAGCACCAGCCGTTGCGCTCACTTGGGGAGTGGATCATTGGACGGAAGATCTTCCTCTCTGTCTCTCCTCTCTGTATATCTGACTTTGTAATAAAAATAAATAAATCTTAAAAAAAAAAGAGTGTGAACCAGTGGGGTCAGGACCTAATAAAAGGTGAGCTTTATGTTTGTGGAGGCAAATCTAGGCACCCAGAGCTTAGATGGTGTCCGTCTACTTGCCTGTTTTGGGGGACATGAGAGAGAGACTCATGGGCAAATGGAGCTTGGGTAGGTAGATGACCAGGGTGTATGTACAACAGGAGCTGAGGACCTTGGAGAAAGAAGCTGCTGCCAGATAGGTGGCAGGATGAGGCATCTCTGTGTATGTGTATGTACACGCACACACACTTTCTGTCCATGTTTTCTGCCATCCTTTTGGTTGGGTTGACTTAGCTGTCACCATCATGGCAGGGCCACGTGACCTTTGAGGATGTGGCTGTGTCCTTCTCCCGGAAGGAATGGGGGCTCCTTGAGGAGGCTCAGAGGCGCCTGTACCGTGATGTGATGCTGCAGAACTTTGCACTTGTGGCCTCTCTGGGTAAGGCCCTTACTCCCACCCCAGCATTCTTTTCCATTTCTCCTGAGGGCAGCCCTGTTTTCCCACAGCTGGAGCATGGGAGCTGTGGACTAACTGCTCTGTGTGTGTAGCATGAACTCTTCTCCTTGGAAGTGCTGACACTGTGTGAACCCTTGCAGGGAGGGACCCAGGGTCAGCAGTCTGAGCCAAGCTGCTTCAGTCTACCCAGGTCACTTGCACCTCTATTCCCCAGATTTCCCACCATTTTATCAAATCAGACATTTCTAGAAGCCGGGCTATGTCTGAGACTGTGAGTACCAATAAGGTCACTGCTTGTGGGGACCTTTGCACTGTTTCTGTGTGATGCTCCTTAAAGGTTTATTTCTAACAATGTGGTTTTCTTCTCAGTTGCAAAGATGAGATGAGTTCCTTTTGCCTTGCATTACAGCTAACCACTTGCCTCTTTCTACTTTTCCCTTAGGGCTTGTGTCTTCCAAATCCTCTGTGGTCACCTACCTGGAGCAAGGTAAAGTGCCATGGGTACCCAACAGGGTAAATAAGTGTTTAGTCACAGCAGAGGCCAAGAGGAAGCCTAGACCTGGTGAGTGGGACCGACACAGGTGTCCTATCAGGGTCAGGCTCATGTTGTGTGAGGCACGTGCTCCGCATCCACCAGTGTTTCACTGCTGGGCCACCTTCGTGCCATTTCTGTTCTGACGTGTGCCCCATCCACGGTGGATGGGCCCGCTCCTCCAACCTCTATGTCTCCTCTGTTCCCCTTCATTGCTCCTCTGTGGTGCTTTCCTACCTTAGCCTGCGTGTGGTGTATTATGAACTGTGCACATAACTTCATATAGACTCCGAGAGCCACATACCCAGGTGCAGCTGGACTTTCATGGGTCTGTGCAAACCCAGAGATCTCTTCCTGTTAGAGGTGTTCTGGGATTGCCTTATCCCATCCTACTGAAAGGTGAGGTGTGATTTGGTGCCCTGCTTCTTCTCCAAACCTGAACCCTAACCCTGTTCTCCTAGTGAGTCCCCTCCCTATGCGGCTTACTCAGCCCAGCCCTGCACTGCCAGATCTCGCTTATCCTGACTTTATTCCTGCATATGTCAGATACATTTGTGATGAGGCTGTTCCCTTCAGTGAAGCCCACGTGCACTTCACCAGCATTTCTGTGCTTTCAGGTGGCTGGCATGCTGCAGAACAAGCGTCTCCTGAGCAGAATGCTTCTGGAGAAGGACTGTTGCAGTTTGAGACACCTGAGGCAAGTCCTTCTTCCAAGAATGTCAATCCCTGTGGCATGTGTGGCCCAATCCTGAAAAATATTTTGTACATGGCTAAGCACCAGGTACTCTACCCAGGACACAAACCCTACATGTGTGAATCATGTGGGACAGGCTTCTGGATCAGCATGAACTTTCACCAGCCCCAGAAAGGGCATAGTGGTAAGAAGCCCTTCAAGGGCCAGGATGGTAGGCAGGACATCCTGGATGGCCACAACCGAGCCATCCTCAGTGAGGGGAAGCTACACAGGAGCACCGAGCATAGGGCAGCCTTCCCACTCAGCTCCAAACATGAGCAGCAACAAGGAGCCTATGCCACCCAGAGGCCTTTCAAGTGCAGTTACTGCGGGAAAAACTTCCTGAAGGCTTTTGCTCTCCTTGACCACCTGATAACTCACTCTGAAGAGAGACACTTCAAATGCCCCACAGGTGGAAATGCCCCCAAGGAGAAGTCAACCCATGCTAATGTCCAAAAAGTTCATCCTAGAGAAACAGCTCATGTATGTAAGCAATGTGGGAAGGCCTTTAGCCACATGTTTAAACTGAGGCTGCATCAGAAAATTCACGCTGGAGAAACACACAACAGTTGCAGTGAATGTGGGAAAACCTTTACCCGCAAACACTCACTTGTGCAACACCAGAGAGTTCACACTGGAGAGAGGCCTTACGAGTGTGGTCAGTGCGGAAAAGCCTTCACTCGCAGTTTCCATCTAGTTAGGCACCAGAAAGTTCACAACATAGAAAGGCAATATGAATGCAGGCGGTGCCGGCGAGTCTTTAATTGTATTTCCAATTTCACTGAGCACCAGAAAATACACACTGGAGAAAGGCCTTATGAATGCAATGAATGTGGAAAGGCCTTCATTAACAGCTCTCATCTTGTTCGGCACCAGAAAGTTCATAATACAGAAAGGCCTTTTGAGTGCAAAGAATGCGGGAAAGCCTTCCGGCAAATATCCAGACTTGTTCTGCATCAAAGGAGTCATACTGGGGAAAGACCTTATAAGTGCAACCAGTGTGGGAAAGCCTTTAGTTGCCTCTCCAACCTTGCCCCACACCAGCGGACTCATACTGGAGAAAAGCCTTATGAATGCTCAAGATGTGGGAAAGCCTTCAGTCAAAGCTCTGCCCTCATTCAGCACCAGAAAGTTCACACTAGAGAAAGGCCCTATGAGTGCCATGAATGCGGAAAAGCCTTCAGCTATAGTTCTAACCTTGTTAAGCACCGGAAAGTTCACACTGGAAAGAGGCCTTATGAGTGCAGCCAGTGTGGGAAATCCTTCAGTGAAAGCTCCATCCTCAGTCAGCACCAAAGAGTTCACACTGGAGAAAAGCCCTATAAATGCAACAAATGTGGAAAAGTTTTCCGCTACAGCTCGAACCTTTCCAAGCACCAAAAACGTCATACTGGAATAGGGTCATCTAAGTATAGGAGACACAAGAATGCCTTCACCCAAAGCTCCAGTCTCACTCAGCACCAGAAAGATCATGCTATAGGAAATCCTTAGGCATGTGGTCAGTGTAGGAAAGCACTTAGTTGGGGCTTTTCCTGGTTGACCATAGAAGAACTCACTCATGAGAACAATTGTGAGAAAGGAATCCTTGTGAAGCAGCAGCCAAAAATTGAATCTTGACTATCACTACACCGTTGAAGAAATTACCTCTGTCAGATAGATGGGAAGCTTTGAGGAACCATGTCACCTTTACCATCCTGTCTAGTTCCTTGTCAGAGTATGTCACTGCCAGATACCACTTCACCTGTAGCAGCTGGCAGGCCTCCACAGGGTGACGTGTCATCCTCAAGGAAGTTGGACCCCTGTACTCTTTCAGACCCCGGAAGGAACTATGAGTGATGGGAACCTTTTGGGGTCACCTTATTTATTTATTTATTTTTTTATAATCTATTTTATTGTGTTGTTGTTGACAATCTTTTCATAGTTAATTACAGTTAAAGAAAGAAAAAGAAAAAAAAAAGGCTCAGGGGGATAGGGAAGTGGGCAATACTATTATGTCCATATTGTTTCCATCTTGTATCTGAGGTAAAGGAGGATATTGAGGGAGAAGCCCCACCCGGTTTCCCGCCCACTCCGAGTCCCGGATGTGGGGCATGCTCTGAGATATGTGCTCGAGTGGTGTTAATAGTTCTCCAGTTATGAATCGCTGCCAGTTTCGCTCGATGAGGTCGTCCACTGATTGATATGGTCCATCATAAAGTCTCTGTTTGCCCCATTTTTCGCTACCTTATTTTTTTTTTTAAAGATTTATTCATTTTATTACAGCCAGATATACACAGAGGAGGAGAGACAGAGAGGAAGATCTTCCATCCAATGATTCACTCCCCAACTGAGCTGCAACGGGCCGATGCACGCCGATCCAAAGCCGGGAACCTGGAACCTCTTCCGGGTCTCCCACGCGGGTGCAGTGTCCCAGTGCATTGGGCTGTCCTGAACTGCTTTCCCAGGCCACAAGCAGGGAGCTGGATGGGAAGTGGAGCTGCCGGGACTAGAACCGGCGCCCATATGGGATCCCGGGGCTTTCAAGGCGAGGACTCTAGCTGCTAGGCCACGCCGCCGGGCCCAGGGGGTCACCTTATTAAACTGCCTTTTCTCTTCCCTCTATGGTTTAGATTGCCCTAACCTGGTTTTCATCAAGAGACTGTGAGCTGGAGTCTATTGAAAGCTTCCAGAGACTTCCCTTTTTCTTAGTCCTTGTGGAGCTTGACACCTACCATGCATTTGTCCAGCCTTCAAACTGCCCAACTGTGGAACTTCCTGCCTCCACAGTGAGTGATAATGAAGGCCTAGTAGGAAGGATTGTGGCACATCAGGTCAGGCTGCCACGTGTGGCACTGACATCCTGTATTGGAGCAATGTTTTTAGTCCTCGTTGATCTGCTTGTGATGCAACTCCCTGCTAATGTGCCTATAAAAGCAGCAGGTGATGGTTCAAGTGCTTGGGCAGATGTAAGAGGAGTTACTGGCTCTAGCTTTAGCTTGGCCTAACCATAGCTATTGTGGCCATTTGGGGGAGTGAACCAGTAGATGGAAACTCTCTTTGTCTCCTCTATTAGTTTGCCTTTCACATAAAATCTTTTAGTAAAAATTTCGAATTGAAATCATCTCTTAATTCTGGGGCTCCATCCATTGTATGTAGAAGAGACTGAGAAGAGAATTAGCCTGTAACAGTGCAAAGGGATGAAGAGCTTCTGTGGGAACCCAGACTTTCCTGACCTTAAAATCAATAGCAATGTCAAGGAAAGCTTTTAGTCTAATTTAACATAATTAGTCTGTGATCCAAAGCCTACTGGGACAGACTGAAGGTTTGTGTTATCCAAATTATGTGTCCTGATGCCACAGCTACTGAGAGGCATATGCTTTCACTGGTTATAAAATTATAGCAGAAGAGCATCCTGGGTAGGTAAGAAACACCAGTCTTGAGCTGAGTGAGAGAGACTGTGGTACATGAAGACATGCCTGTGGTGTGCTTGAGCCAGCTCATATTGGCTCACAAGAGCTGTTAGTTCTAAGTACGTTCAGTGACGTCATATGAGTGGCTTGGAATCAAACACTGTAGGGAGTTTATACAACAAAATTCAGCTAACAGTAGCTCTTCAAACAAACAAACAAACAAAAACCACCTGCTTTTCATTGTGTTGTCACTTGAGACAATGGTTTTGGCCACAAGGGAGACTCAGCTCTGCATAGCCACGTTCTTTAGAACAAGAGCAGATGCTGCTTCAGAATGGACAATGGCAGAGCAAATAATATAAATATTTTGCACTCTGTCACAACCCTGGGTTGTTCACTTCAAGGCCATCCCTGTGTAGGCGGGAACTCCAGGCCCAAAAGAAGGGAGATCCTCTAGTCCAGGGATGTGGCCACCATGACCCAGCCAATATTCCTGGTAGGTTGTGATGGCTGTGATTTTCATCTGTTGGTTTTACTGCCACTGAGGACACAAAAGACAGAGATGGTGAATTAACATATGGTTGCACCATTTCCTTGGTTCCCAAGAGCAGAAAGAGGCACATTTTTACATGGAGGCCTCTGATTTTCTCAATGTTGGAAACCACTCCTGCAAACTTCTATACAAAGTTGTTTCAGAAGAACCCATATAAATCAGTCTTGGGCCAATAGCTGTGATTACCAGGAAGCAAATCAGGCCAGAGGTAGCCTTGTGGTCCCCAGATATCTACAAACAGCATCCAGCAGCTTCACTGTGACCTCCACGTCATCTGGAATAACTCTCCTCCAGCAGCATGAAGTAGAGAGAGATGCTGACCATCTTAGGACTAGCACCCAGGAAGGTTTGTGGTCAGCACACATGGCAAGTATGTGTAATTTCTCTCCAGAATTCTGAGGTCTGGGGGCAGCAGCATCCTTCCCTCTATCTTCTACCTACATGGTAAGCTGCTTGTGATGAGAAAGTTTGGCTGAGTCATGTGAACTTAAAGGTAGGGCAGGCATTTGTTGCCAGAGCTCAACTCCTTAAATCCTGAGTGATCAATTATGAATAGGCCTTGTAAACTGACACAGCCCCCAGCGGGAAAGAATACTTGATTTCAGCATGCCATATTGCCAGAATAACTGAAGCAAAGCTCACATGACTGTGGGAATCTGTGAATTGGCGTTGAATTGCATCTTGAATCAACAGAGGCCTCCCGTGAACTGCAACACAGGAAAAGACCATAGAGAAACGGCTGAAGACAGCCCTTTGATGTCATCTGAACTCCAGATTCTTGTAGTGACTAAAGACAGGTGTCAAACAGACTTTGATTTCCATGTACCAATAAGTGATACTTTTTGCTGAAACTCCTTAAAGTGAGGTTTATGTCATCTGGGAATGAGAATTCTCTCTTTGCAGTTGTGCTTACTTGAGAAGCAATACTAGAACAGAGCTGTGTAGAGCCCAGTCCAGAATTTTGCACTAGTTCAGGAACAAACATGATCGTGGATCTGGAAGACAGCGGCAGCAGTGGCAGCAATGGACCTACAATGACATCCAAGTTCTTTTTTTTCTCAGTTGGCTTCCTGCAGTTCTTGATTCCATGGTACTACAAACGCACCTGCTCATTTCTGCCCAGGGTATCTACAGTACAGTTGTTTCTGGTCGAAACACCCATTCTCTAGAGTCACCTACCAGAGGAGTCTTTCTGACTACTAATATAAATTAGCATTCATTGTTCTCTGCCTCCTCTCTGTTTTATTTTATCAGAGCTCTGTCAAAACTACTATCTGGATTTCGTCTGTATTTTGTGTGCTTGTGCCCTACATCTCTGTATTCGCCATGGACAGAAGGTCTCGAGGTGCAGGCTGTGTCATATCATCGCACAGGACCCCATGCAGGGCATTCAGTCAGCACCTTCCTTGTGGAAAATCTTCCTTCATATCACATCATACTCCACATTGTAACTCTGCACTTGAGGAATGTGGTATCTTTATTCACTTAACCCAACTAAAGCGTGTTGGAGACTGCACCAGTGCAATAGTAAACAAAATGCACAAGGCCCTTCCTTGTAGATTGATACTCTAGTAAAGAGACAGGAAGTCATTGTGGAAAGGGAGAAGAAACAGTACAAATATTAATTATAAAACTTCAGATATGATGAACAGATCTACCCTTTAATGTGTTACAATTTTTTTATTTTTATTTTTTTAAAGGTTTGTTCATTTTTTTAAATTATTTATTATTTAACTTCATTAATTACATTGTATTATGTGACACAGTTACATAGATACTTGGGTTCTCCCCCCCCCCCATGCCCTCCCACCATGGTGGATTCCTCCACCTTGTTGCAAAACCACAGCTCAAGTTCAGTTGAGATTCCCCCATTGCAAGCGTATACCAAACATAGAGTCCAGCATCTTATTGTCCAGTCAAGTTCAACAGCTTCTTAGGTATATCCTCTCTGGCCTGAAGACAGAGCCAGCAGAGTATCATCCCAGTCAATTGAAAGCTCCAACATACCATCAGCAAAAATTTACATCATTATGGAATTAATTGACATAGTAATGAGTAACCAATATGTTAAAAGTAAATGCGAGTTCCCAGCCACCTTCTGTGACCACCTCATTGACATTTCAATTTTAGTTTATACACAACATATAACATTCAAAACATAACATGTTATACATAAGATCATATCATCTTAAATTAAGGCAAACGTGGTATTTAACCTTTTGGGATTGGCTCATTTCCCTTAGCATTATGGTTTCCAGTTTGGCCCATTTGGCCACAAAGAACTGCATTTTGTTTTTTTTTAATAGCTGAGTAGTATTCCATGGAGTAGATGAACCATAGCTTTCTTATCCAATCCTCTGTTGATGGGCATTTTGGTTGCTTCCATGTTTTTGCAATTACTGATTGTGCTGCTATGAGCATAGGAGTGCATGTTGGTTTCTCATAAAACAATTGTTCTGGATATATTCCTAGGAGTGCTATTGCTGGATCATACGGTATGTTGAATTTGAGTTGTTTGAATATTCTCCATACTGATTTCCATAGAGGCTGTACCAGCCTGCAGCCCCACCAGCAGTGGAGTAGGGATCCCTTTTCCCCGCAACCTCGCCAACAAGTGTTGTTGGTGCTTTTATTCATGTGGGCCAGTCTTACTGGCGTTAGGTGGTACCTCATTGATGTTTTAATTTGGATTTCCCTTATTGCCAGGGAACTTGAGCATTTTTTCATATGTTTATTTGCCATTTGGGTTTGTTCCTTTGTGAAGTGTTTGCCCATTTCCCGTGCCCATTTCTTGAGTGGCTTGTTTGTTTTGACATTTTGGTTGTTTTGTAGCTCTTTGTATATTCTGGAGATCAGCCCTCTATCACCTATGTCGTGTGCGAAGATCTTCTCCCATTCTGTGGGTTGCCTTTTTACTTTGTTGATTGTTTCTCTAGCTGTACAGAAGCTTCTTAGTTTGATAAGGTCCCAATTGTTTATTTTGGTCTTGATTTCTACTGCATTTGGAGTCTTTTTTAGGAAGTGAGGGCCTACCCCTAAGTGTTGCAGTGTGTTTCCAACATTTTCTTCCAAAAGTTTGAAGGTTTCTGGATGTAGGTTTAGATCTGTTATCCATTTAGATCTGATCTTAGTGTATGGTGAGAGATGTGGATCTATTTTTTGTTCATTCATTTTTATTACTAAATCAGATATACAGAGAGGCGGAGAGACAGAGAGAAAGATCTTCCGTCTGATGATTCACTCCCCAAGTGAGCCACAATGGCCGGTACTGCGCCGATCTGAAGCCGGGAACCAGTAACCTCTTCCAGGTCTCCCACGCGGGTGCAGAGTCCCAAAGCTTTGGGCCATCCTCGACTGCTTTCCCAGGCCACAAGCAGGGAGCTGGATGGGAAGTGGAGCTGCTGGGATTAGAACCGGCGCCCATATGGGATCCTGGGGGCGTTCAAGGCGAGGACTTTAGCTGCTAGGCCATGGCGCTGGGCCCCAATATGTTACAATTAAACAAGCAAAAGGGAAAAAAAGGGTTTCAGACGGTACAACACACACACACACAAAAAAAACAAGACAAAACAGTATAGCAGGGGTCGGTGCAGTGGTTTAGCAAGTTAATCCTCTACCTGCAATGTCAGCATCCCACCTGGGTGTTAGTTTGAGTCCTAGCTATTTCACTTTTGACCCAGCTTTGGGTGGCGCAAGGCTTTGGGTGCCTACACCCACATGGAAGAGGTGGAAGAAGCTTCTGGCTCCCAGCTTTGGACTGCCCAGCTCTGGCAATTATGACCATTTGGGGAGTAATTCAATGGAGGGAAGATCTCTCTGTCTCTCCCTCTCTCTTTTGTAATTTTGACTTTGAAGAAAGAGATCTTAAAATGAAAAAAGAAAGAAAGAAAGAAAGAAAGAAAGGAAGAAAGAAAGAAAGAAAGAAAGAAAGAAACAAAAACCCCTGCAGCAAGATTACATAGACCAGAGAACCTTAAGAGATGGGAAAGAAGGGCCCGGCGGCGTGGCCTGGCACCTGAAGTCCTCGCCTTGAACGCACCAGGATCCCATATGGGTGCCGATTGTAATCTTGGCAGCCACACTTCCCATCCAGCTCCCTGCCTGTGGCCTGGGAATGCAGTCGAGGATAGCACAAAGCCTTGGGACCCTGCATCCACATGGGAGACCTGGAGGAGACTCCTGGCTCCTGGCTTTGAATCAGCTCAGCTCTGGCCATTGTGGTCACTTGGGGAGTGAATCATCGGATGGAAGATCTTCCTCTTTCCTCGTCTCTGTGTATCTGACTTTCCAATAAAAATAAAATCAATCTTTAAAAAAAAAGAAGACAACATGGGCCCGGCGCCATGGCCTAGTGGCTAAAGTCCTCACTTTGAACGCACTGATATCCCATATGGGCGCCAGTTCTAATCCCGGCAGCTCCACTTCCCATCCAGCTCCCTGCTTGTGAACTGGGAAAGCAGTTCAGGACGGCGCAGAGCCTTAGGTCCCTACACCCATATGGGAGACCTGGAGGAAGTTCCTGGCTCCTGGCTTTGGATTGGCGGAGCACTGGCCGTTGTGTTCACTTGGGGAGTGAATCATTGGTCGGAAGATCTTCCTCTCTGTCTCTCCTCCTCTCTGTATGTCTGACTTTGTAATGAAAATAAAATAAATCTTAAAAAAAAAGGAAGACAACAACACACTCGTGTTCACTGTGGATGTCAAAGCCAACAAGCACCAAACAAGCCGCGTAGAGGTTCTATGACATTGATATGGCCAAAGACAATACCCTGATCAGACCTGACGGAGAAAAGCAGGCATGTGTGAGGTTGTACGCTGATTATAATGCTCTGGATGTCTCCAACAAAATTAGGATCCAGGGTCCAGCGCAGTAGCCCAGTGGCTAAAGCCCTCACCTTGCATATGCTGGGATCCTACATGGGTGCCAGTTCTAATCCAGCTCCCTGCTTGTCGCTTGGGAAAGCTGTCGAGCATGGCGCCTGCACTTGCGTGGGAAACCCGGAAGAAGTCTCTGGCTCCTGTCTTCAGATCGTCTCATTCTGGTCATTGTGGCCACTTGGGGAGTGAATGAGCAGACAGAAGATCTTCCTGTCTCTCCTCCTCTGTGTATACCTGACTTTCCAATAAAAATAAATAAATCTTGAAAAAAATTAGGATCTTCTAAACTGCATCCAGCTGCCTAATTCTAAATATATATATTTTCATCATTAACATAAAGTTGGGGGGAGTGTAATGGCTATTCACCTTTTTGCCAGTATGACAACGGTACAGATCAGGTACCAGGTGAGCCACAGGCCCACAGTTAATGACTGAGTCATACCTGCCTTGAACTCCCCAGACTGACCAGCTCACAAGGCCTCTCAGTTCATTACCTGTCTACAAGCAGGTCTCTTCATTTGTTCTGGTAGGTTAATCACACAGTGATTCCTATGGAGGATGATATGCTTTTTGTTTCTTTTAAAGATTTATTTATTTTTATTGGAATGTCAGATTTACAGAGAGGAGACCCAGAGCAACAGCTCTTCCATTTGCTGGTTTACTCTCCAAGGGCCTGTAACGGCTGGAGCTAAGCTGATCTGAAACCAGGAATCAGGACCTTCTTCCGGGTCTCCCATGCGGGTGCAGGGTCCCAAGGCTTTGGGCCATCCTCAACTGCTTTCCCAGGCCACAAGCAGGGGGCTGGATGGGAAGTGTAGCAGCCAGGATACAAACCGGCACCCATATGGGATCCCAGTGTGTGCAAGGCAAGGACTTGAACCACTAGGCCACTGTGCTTGGTCCCAGATGATGTGTTTTGTGAGGTCAAGGTAAGGAACCCCCATGAGAGTATGTAGCAAGTAAAAAACACCTTTACAACTGTGTAGCTGTGAATTGAATCAGTTTCACAAAATCAATACCCAAGGAATATCTCACTAACTAGAAAAACTTGATGGCCTCATAAATCAATGACTATGATGCTGGCATGTAGAATAGCCAAGACAGTTGACAGAAAATTCTGGATGGAGTAAGGGATAACAGCAAAGGAGATAGAAAAGCCACAGATCCTCGCAGAGTTATTTGGCCAAGAAATGACTCACTTAGACATGCTATGCCACATGGGTTGTGAGAACACTGACATGGGACCATGGTTTTTCTTTTCTTTTTAAAAAAAGATTTATTTATTTTTATTGGAAAGGCAGATATACAGAGAAGAGGAGAGACAGAGAGGAAGATCTTCTGTCCAATGGTTCACTCCCCAACTGAATATATTGGCCGGTGCTGTGCTGATCCGAAACCAGGAGCCAGGAGCTCCTCCAGGTCTCCCCTGCAGGTGCAGGGTCCCAAGGCCTTGGGCCATCCTCAACTGCTTTCCCAGGCCACAAGCAGGGAGCTGGATGGGAAGCAGGGCCATCAGGATTAGAACCAGAGACCATATGGGATCCCAGAGCATGCAAGGCAAGGACTTTAACCACTATGCCACTGCTCCGACCCGGAACCATGGTTTTTCAAATCCTGGAGCAGATGTCCTCGGGCAGCAGAGGTGGGGGTTGTTAATGCAGCAGCCATGAAGACAAGACAGGAAGACTCAGGCTTGTACCAGACTTAGCAGCACCTCTCAATGGTCAACTTGGAAAAAGCAGGGGAATCTACAGGAGGTAAAGGGAAGAAGGGGGCGCAAAGACCTGACCTCATGAAGATAGGAGCACAAACTCTCCTCAATGTGCCCCACTTTTTCTAAAAGGGATACATGGCCTTGTCCCCATAGGCCACTAGGCCCTGGGCGGCCCCTGAGGCGGTATCAATAAGCCATCTCCATCCTCTACGCTAAGGCAGTCTCACAACAAGGAATGGCATGCTCTCCTCCTCTGCCCTCCCTGCCTGCGACACATCTCACTCACCCCTCTTCCCTCCTTGACCCTCCCCATCCGTAACCGAGGCCCACAGAGGTCTGCAATCCCCAGCCGTTCACTTCTACAGTGAACATTTTAAAATGGAATGATTTTGTTATGAAATAAAACAATTTTTAAAAAAGGCCATTGGGCCCTTCTATTCCAGGCTGGCAGAAAGATGTGACCTAAGCACTGGATACAGGGCTGGTCTTCATTTCATCAGCCACCTTCCCATTCACATCTTCCAGAGCCTGACCCCTGATGGACATGCTCTCCCCTCATACGTGAGAGGCTGGGCCCTCCCCCTTGATGTGCACTCTCCCCAGGCCTCCACCTTTGGCACCCAGCACTAGTCCTTAGTCTCGACACACTCACCTCAAGGCTTGTAACTACAACCCAAGACCGTCTTTCCCAAATGTCATCCTGTCCCTGGTCCAGGCCACACCAGAATGCCAAGTGTGTCTAAGGGCCCATGTGACACCTCCAATCCGATGTTATCAGGCAACTCCAACTTTACATTTACAAAATTCAACCAACAATTTTCACTAAAACAGTCTCCTTCTGCCAGCCTCCAATCTCCAGAGACAGCACCCTTACTCTTGCGCCTCAGGTTCACTCCCCATGTGACAGGCTACGCCATCAGCCCTATCTTGAACATGCATGAGGTATCCTATCACTTTTTCCCTTTCTCACCTCCCCTAGAGGCTCTCTGCTTCCTGCCCTGCCACAGCCCTTCCCGACCAGTTAGCTACTGAGACATTTTCAAAAATTTAACTGAGACCCTCCCTCTGTTCAAAAACCCCATGGCTCCCAGCACTTACAGACTTCCAATGTTCCCATGCAGTGGAGGCATATGAACTTTCCAGAATTCTCTGGGACGGTCTCACATCCAAGCCTTTACACAGGCAGGTCCCTCAGCCTGTGCTCCAGGCTCCCCGCCCCATCTCACCCACCGCACGGGATTCTGAAGTGGTCACTCCACCTAGGAACGCAGACTCCGCGGGGACTTCTCAGCTGGAGGTGGTCAGCGTACAGGGAAGACCAGGGGACCCTCCCTCATCTGTGCCTCGTCTGTCCGCCCTGACGGCAGCCTGGCCATACGCTGGATTAAGACCTGGACATGGCGGCTTTCTGAACCTCCTTTCTCCCGCTCCATACAGCAGTCACGACTCGAGGGCGCCGCGGGCCCGGGATCAGGCTCCGTCGGAGGTCCTGGAGGACGCCAACACGCGGAAGGCTCGGCGGCCACACATACCAATCAAGAGACATTCATGGCGGTCAGGGCGCTTTCCAGGCCACAAAGGCGAAATCTCACGGGCTCCCGCGTTCGTGGGCTGGGAGAGTCGCCCGGTCAGGAGATCCTTTCTTCAGGTGCTGACTGAACAGCGAATTACCGAAGGCTCCGGGTCAGAACCCACTAGAAGTCCCGCCCCACCAGCGCTACCATTGGGCGAGCGTCGGTAAGGCCCGCCCACAAATGCCCTTCCTGGACTCTCATTGGGCATGGCAAGAGGCCTTCTGGGTAACGTACTGGGCGTCGCGTGAGCCACGACGTGGGGAACTAGGTTCCTGGTCACCTGGCAACCAACAGGCATCACGCCAACAGGCTCAGGGCGCTCAGAAAGTCCCGCACATCAAGGCTTTGGCGATTCAGTCCAGGTTTCCCGCTCTGGGTGGGACGTTAGGCATTGCTGTCGCGTGTCTGGTGGGTTGTTTTTTAGTTGGCTGCTGGGGAAGACAGGAGGGGTCCATACCGCTAATAGCTCTGCGTTCCTGGATCTCGAACCAGCACCGTTTTTCTCCGTGGTCTCCTCACCTATCCTTGGTTCCTACTATCTCTGGAGCTGGGGGGTGGAGGGAAGGGGTGTTCCCTGCTCCTAGGGAGCACTTTATTTCCCGGGGAAACACGCTCTGCGAGTGACTGTCACCTGCAGTCACCCCACCCAGGAAAGGTGTGTGGGTCCTGCTGAGGCCACCTTAAGGCTTTCCTCCTCGCATAGCCCCGTCCAACACCCTGGACTGCTTGGAGCCCACCCCACCGCGTTGCTTATGGACCTGGTGCCAAGTGATCCCAGACCTCAAGATGCAGGACCCTGTTGGAAATAGTAGCAGCCTGGGGCTGCTTGCACGTTTGCTGGGCCCCTGAGAGTTACTTCCTCTTGGCATCCTGAATCCTGGCAAGAGGTGTCCTGTTTCTTGAAAGGTGTGGAATGACTCTGATCAGTATGACCCTGAATTGGGTGAGATGGTGTTCAGGGAAACAGGCTTTGTTGTGGGAACAGAGCAGCCAACACCAGACATAGACCTGCAAAGTCATGGCAAGTGAGTCATGGAAAGATTGGAACTGAAGAAGGTGTTGGGGTGTGATCACTCTGTGACCTTTAAAGGCTCCCTGTACTTGCCTACTGGAGATAGGGGAAGGAAGGGGTGACAGCAATAGTACTGATGTATATACTATTGGTGCTGGACAGGGAAGTCCTGGGAAGATAAAAGAAATGGTCAGCTGCTGGATCTGTCTAAATTGTGCAAACTAGATTACCTGATGTGGAGCCGAGAGAAACAGATAACAAGGCTGGCCCTACGTCTTTGGATGTGGAAGCTGGTGTGCATAGTATGTCTCATTGGAAGCATAGTGAGTTGGGCTTTGCAGGCCAGAGCTGTGCAGCATTATACTGCCAGTTGCAATACCTTCACCCTATATCAGAGCTCCACTTGAGTCCTGGCTACTCTGCTTCCAATACAGCTGCCTGCTAATGTGCCAGGGAAAGGCAACAGAGGATGGCTCAAGCACTCTGGGCTCTGCCACCCACGTGGGAGACTTGGATGGAATCCTGGTTCCTTGCCTCAGCCTGGCCCAAACAACTGTAGCAGTTATTTAAGAAGTAAACCAGCAAATGAGAGGTCTGTCACTCTGCCTTTCAAATAAATACAAAAATCTTGAGCCAAAGGAAGGAGTTAGGCTTTAGCCTTGTTGTATTTGTGCTGTCCCAGAGATTGCTAAATGGAAGTGTCAAGTCCAGGTCCAGACTGGAGACATCCAGAGGGTGGAGGCTTGTGTGTGGATGCTGCATACAGCAGTGTGTGGTAGGTTTTGGATGATGATGAGACCCTTAAGCAGAGAGCAGACCTAGAATTAAAATAATAATAAAGCATAACATAGAAGTGACACAGTGGGATGATACAGCTGCATCATTGCAGCCCATCAGGCTTCTATGTCCATCTTTCTCGGGGCTTGAGGCTTTTAACAGACCAGTAAGCAACAGGAACAGAAAGGGTCAGCAGTGATAACAAGCCCTGCACAGGGCTCACACGTACACTGGTGTACCAATCTGACCCATGTAGATAGTCCAGCCTCTCCACCTCCAAACTACCAGGTCTCAGTCCCCTCGCTTACCGGCAAGTAGAGTGTCATTGGGAATCCCTCAGGATTGATTCCTCACCAACATGCAGTGGCTTCATTCATGGACATCCCTAGGCAGCAATTCCACACATTCCAAAGCCCTAGAGCTCACAAACCCAGGGCTCGCTCACCATGTGGCAGCGGTGGCTATAGCCAGGGCCCTAACCATCAAGTACAACTTGGATTGGGTACCCCCAGCAGCTGCTAGGCTGCTGGAAGCTCCCTCTACCCAGGCCCCAAGGTCAAACCCCTATGCACTAACATCCACTAGTTCCTTTCCAAATGCTCACTATGACTGGGAATAGGTCAGACTGAAGCCAGGAGCTGTGAATTCAATCCTGTCTCCCACATGGGTGGCAGGGACCTAAATATTTTAGCTAGCGTTGCCTCCCAAGGCATTTGTTAGCAGAAAATTGGAGCTAACAGGGAGAGTCAGGAATCAAACCTAGGTACTCTAATGAGGCAGGCAATCATCTTAACACCTTTAGAGATGGACACATAGATTAGTGTAGCAAAATAGAAAAACAAGAAAAAGATTTACACAGGTCCAACTGAGTTTTGACAAAGGTGCAAAAAGTAATTGAGAAGGGTCTCAACACAAGGATCCCCATTCATTGCTCTTATCATAGCTGGGCACTCTCGAGAAAGCCTGTCCTTTAGAATGTCAGCTCCATGATGGAGGTCTTCTGTGCACCTTATCCTTGCTGGAACTGTTCAGTGTCCAGCACACAGTTTCAGTTCTCACAGCATGGAATGAGCATGTAAACAGATTGTTAACTTCCACAGGGAGAGGCATGCTAACCCTCTTTCTCTAGTGTCCTTACCCATGCCTGTCAGCTGTATTGGTGCGGATGTGCTCCGAGCCCAGTACAGGTCATACAGAGTAGCCAAATACTCACTCAACAAATAATACCTACAGGCACAACTGGATCCAGGATTAAATGAGATTAAAAGTACTCTTTAAAATGTGTACTTTATTTGAAAGACAAAGGCAAACAGACAAACTTACATCAACTTGTTCACTCTCCAGAAATACCCACACCAGCTAGGGTTGAGTCATGCTAAAGCCAGGAGCCCAGAATTCAACCCAGGTTTCCTTGTGGGTGACAAGGGCGCACATATTCGTACCATTTACCTGCTGTCTCCCAGGGTGCACATTAGCAGGAAGCTGTAATTGGAAGCACAAGAGAGTGGACTCGAACCACAGAATGCAAGCACACGAAGTAGCGTTTTCACTGCTGTCCAAGGACCATCTCTTCTTGTCATTTAAGTGTCTCTGTTGGTTTACTCTACAGGCAGATCTCTCTTTTGAAAAGGAAAGACGAATGCTGCAGGTACAATACCCAAATCTGGCACATGAACTCCTGGGGCAAAGATGGTCCTTTTCTTCACATTTCCAGTAAGTCCTCTGACTCCCGTTAGCATGTCTTAGGTCACATGAACACCTATGCCCCAGCATGACAACTTTAGGTTCAATACTGGGTTGACCAACCTGGAGGCACGTGGATGATCAACACTTGATGAATAAACAAGTGGATGAATGATCAGCTAATGGAAATACTTCCTTCTCCATAGTTATTACCAAAGTCCTCTTCAGAGTTTTGCCCATTTCTCCCATCTACTCTGGTCACTTTGATTATGATTGCTAATTAGTGATTATGATGATGGTCACTTATCATTTAGGGTGCTATATAGAGCTTGGCTTTAAGAATAAAAATCCTCTACATCAAGTAGATTGTTTGGGACTAAATGTGACCTCTCAAAAATTATAATGCTGAATCCCTAAATCAGAAGTCTAGGCTGAAAGAATTACCCAAACTGGTACCCGAGGCAGGTCAAAGGATCAGAGTCACTGGGCTTTGTTTTGGCTTGCTTTTAGGAGAGCACATTATCCTCCACCAGTTCCAAGAAACATGAGACAGCAGTTTTGCCGGAAGTACAAGGGACCCCTAACTCACTTACCAGGACTGGGGCATTTTATGAGCTAAGCATAGCTAATTACATATGGTAGAAAACACTGCTGTAATTACCCTCCATGACTCTGCTCCCACAAAGACCCTGAGGTAGGAAGCAGACACTTATTACACCTAAGGAAGATGACAGAAGAAAAAAAAAGGGAAGGCGTTTATTTTATGGTGTTGGGGAGAAATTTAGTAGACTGCCTCAAATTCCCCTAATTGTTAGACTGGTTGTTTGGGTGTGGGCATCAACTGGATGGCCAAGAATCACCCTAGGCAACAGCAGCAGCAGCAACAGCTATGATATTAATCACAATATGTGTAACTGACTGAGCCCTGTGGTCCCTCTATCTGGAGTATCCAAGGAAACAGGACCAGAAGAAACAGACATTCAACATACAAGTTTTAAATGACAATTTGCCTTGAAAACTGTCAAAATATTTGAATCAAAGGGCCCAACAAATCAGATTTGGATCTTTACATTAATGCTTGGAGGAACATCCCTGTCCATGTGGCATGGCAGCAAAAGCCAAACAATAATAAAGGACAGACACATTACCAGTACATACAGGTGCAGTGACTGGGTTACAAAAGTCATTGCAGGACCACAGGATCTTATCTTTCAGGCCCAGAATAATGGTGAGCAATCCAAAGAGGCTACAGGAATTCAGAAAACCTGTAGGTTATTTGCCAGCAGTGACCTTGACTGAGGAAAGCTCTGAAATCCTTACCTTTTGGAACCACCGTTGCTGGAAAACTTGTGATGTCTCTTTAGAACTGCCCAGCCCTCCAGTTTACCAGACTCCAGTCCATATTACTTCACAGTTTTTTGTGCTCACTTACTCTGTCCCATAGGTCTTACCAAAAGTCTAGATTTCAGGGGACTTAGCTTGAGCTGATTCAGGAAACAGCTTCTTCTTGCTGGAGGTTGTAGAACATTTCCTGGAACAAGGGACCAAACTTTTACATCCTAGCAAACACAAGATCTCACATAAACTACTTCCTTCTTCAAGGTGAGCTCTGCACCCACAAATAAACCTGACATCCTGTCCTTCTGAAGGACTCTGGCACCAGAGCAAGTAGGTCACCCTTAACCACAGTTATCTCTGCTTCCTCTCTGTCCCAAAGGAAAAAATAAAAGATACATCCCAACACACAACCTATTCACTCTATTCATGGTGACAGAGCCCAATTCTGCTCTGATTTCCTTAACACACAGTGATTAGAACTCCCAACATTAAAGGATCTTATCACACATCCCACAGCAGAAATGGTCTGTGTTGGGACATGACAAGTATCACATGTAGTACTGATGGTATCCACGAACAGGAAAAGCTTCCCTACAAGTAACTCTCCCACTCATCCCTGACCAAACACCAGCTAAGCTCCTCTTTTTTTTTTTTTTTTAAAGATTTATTATTCATTTTATTACAGCCAGATATACACAGAGGAGGAGAGACAGAGGAAGATCTTCCGTCCGACGATTCACTCCCCAAGTGAGCCGCAACGGGCCGATCCGATGCCGGGAACCTGGAACCTCTTCCAGGTCTCCCACGCGGGTGCAGTGTCCCAACACATTGGGCCGTCCTCGACCGCTTTCCCAGGCCACAAGCAGGGAGCTGGATGGGAAGTGGAGTCGCCGGGATTAGAACCGGCGCCCATATGGGATCCCGGGGCCTTCAAGGCGAGGACCTCAGCCGCTAGGCCACACCGCCGGGCCCCCAGCTAAGCTCCTCTTAAGACAGAGTTGAGTCATGTCCCCACCTAGACCAGTAGCAGGGAGGAAATGAGGTCCACTACAGGCTCCATTATTCACAATTTTCTCCTATTTAGAAGGGAGCATGAATTCTACCATCCCTGAATACATCATGGTCACTGCCAGGTAATGGTGGTGGGATGCCTTCTGAAACAGAAACTGAAAGTGACAGAACAACCCTGGGCAGGCCAGAGAGTGTAAAATAACTCCCTAGAAGTTTCCATATCCTTGGCAGGCATGTAGAATAAGGTATGAACTTCAGCTTTTCAGCTTTTCTTTTTTTAAGATGGCACTCACAAAGACTACTCTCAACTTCCTTTCCGAAAGGAGACTCTTTGTGTCAGCAAAGGTCAGCCACAGGCTCACCGCATACCCTGTGCTCCTACAGCCTTTCTCCAGAGTGGGCCTTCTTGTACTGAAAGAGGGTAGAGCTATGTTTGAAAGCTTTCCCACATTCTGCACATTGGTAGCACCTCTCTTTAATGTGAAACTGCTGATGGTGATTGCAGTAGCACCGAGTAGTGAAGGTTTTTCCACATAGGCTGCACTCATAGGGCCACTCCCCAATGTGCAACTTCCAGTGCTGATACGAGCCAGAGTGGGTCACACAGCTTTTTCCACGTTGCTTGCACTCAAATGGACTTTCTCCAGTGTGGACCCTCTGGTGCAGCATGTAGCTGTTATTGTATTTAAAAAACTTCCCACACTCCCTGCATTCATAGGGCCTTTCTTCAATGTGAACTTTCTGGTGCCAGATGAGGGTGGACAGAACACTGAAGGCCTTCCCACATTTGCAGCACTCATAAGGCCTTTCTCCAGTATGGATCCTCTGGTGTAGAACAAGCACATCTTTGTGTTTGAAGGTTTTCTCACATTCACTACACTTGAAAGGTTTTATGCCTGTGAACCTTCTGACGCTTCCTTAGTTTAGATGGGGAACTGAAGGCTCTCCCACATTCATTACACATATGGGCTCTTTCTCCTATTTGAATTTTTCTGTGATTAATATGAGTTGATTTTTTTTTTAATGACACATCTAGCTGCTGGGATTCTGAATGCTCTTCCACCAGAGTGACTTATGAGGTGCTTAAGGAGAGCAAAGGTTTTCTGAAAGACCTTCCCACACTCACTGCACTTGAAAGGGCTCTGTGCAGTGGGGGCTACCTGCTGCTGCACAGGATCAGTACTGAGTGGGAAGGCTGCTCCAAGCTCAGTGCTCCCATGTAGCTTCCCATCTACAGGGATGGCCTGGTGCTGGATAGGGTCTGAGGTGAATGGGTCATCCTTCTCACACTCTCCACACATCAAGGGTGCCTCTGACAAGTGGACTTTGCAATTCTGCACTTGCTCAGGAGGAGCTTCCTTCTTTCATTCTACTCAGACAACCTGAAAGCAGAGAAAAGTCGGTTATGGAGGCTTGCAACAGGGAAGAAAGTACCTTCATCAGTACTGCATGTTAAATAGTTAGAGTAGCCCGGTGCAGTAGCCTAGTAGCTAAAGTCCTCACCTTGAATGCATCGGGATCCCATATGGGTGCCAGTTCTAATCCCAGTGGCCCTGCTTCCTCCTATCCAGCTCCCTGCTTGTGGTCTGGGAAAGCAGTCGAGGACAGCCCAAAGCCTTGGGACCCTGTACCCACATGGGAGACCTGGGAAAAATTCCTGGCTCCTGGCTTCAGACTGGCTCAATTCCGGCTGTTGCAGTCACTTGAGACTGAAGATCTTCCTCTCTGTCTCTCCTCCTCTCTTTATATCTGACTTTCCAGTAAAAATAACTCATTTATATATATATATAAATATGTATATATATTTTTGTGTGTGTATATACATATATAAAAATATATATACACATACATCCAGAAAGGTCTCCACAGCATTACTGAGAGACTTCTGAAAGGATCTAGAAAGAAAGGGCCCAGCAGAACAGGGTTCCACCAAACCAGGGAGCCCTTCACAGAGAATACAAAATGGGGTGCAGCAAAGGAAGGAGGCTGGGAGGAGCTAGCGCAAGTCTCACCCACCCTTTCAAATAAAAATAAATGTTAAGGAAAAAAAAATTCTTCTTTAACTTTAGAAGTTTACTAAGAAGACAGGTCATATGTTACGTGTTTTTAGGTAAAAACTAAAAGCCCTCATTGAAGCAAAACTGACATAACTGAAGTAAATAGACAACTCAACAATAAAAGTTGGAGACTTCAAATTCCCATTCCTTTTTTATTTGAAAAGCAGGCAGTGAGCAGGAGAGACAGAGATCTTCCAGCCGCTGGTTCACTCCTGCGAAGCTGGGCTGCTCTGAAGCCAGTTCGGGCATCCTCTGCTGTTTTCCCAGAAGCATCAGGAGAGAGCTAGATAAGAAGTGGAGCAGCTTGCAACCACCAGCTGATCGGGGTGATGGGCTGTGCCGGGCCCTGTGCTTGCTAGAACATACAAGAATCTGGTCTGGGAATACCTCAAGGTTTCTTTGGAGATCTCCCCAATCGAACTGCTAGACTCAGAACTCTAACCAGGAAAGGACAGAAGACAGAACAGGTCAATCATTCATCTCAGCTATATGTTGGCAGCAAAATATGGGGTAAACGGAGACTTTATGATGGACCATATCAGTGGACGACCTCATCAAGCGAAACTGGCAGTGACTCATAACTGGAGAACTATTAACTCCACTTGAGCACATATCTCAGAGCATGCCCCACATCCGGGACTTGGGGTGGGCGGGAAACCGGGTGGGGCTTCTCCCTCAATATCCCCCTTTACCTCAGATACACGATGGAAACAATATGGACATAATAGTATTACCCACTTCCCTATACCCCCTGAACCTTTTTTTTTTAACCGCAATTAACTATGTAAAGATTGTCAACAACAATACAATACAATAAAAAAGAAAGAAAGAAAGAAAGAAAGAAAAAGAAGTGGAGCAGCTGAGACTTGAACTAGTGCCAATATGGGATGCTGGTGCTGCAGGTGAAGGCTTAAATCACTACACTACAGGGTCAGCCCCATCTTCCCACTTTCAATAATGGATAATACTACTGAGAAGAAAATGAACAGTGATAAAGTAGCCCTAAAACCTGCCACTAGGGGTGAGGTGCAAAGGCTCATTGGCTAATCCTCTACCTACAAGTGGTAGCATTCCATATGGTGCTGTTTTGTGTTCTGGCTGCTCTGCTTCCCATCCAGCTCCCTGCTTATGGCCTGGGAAAGCAGTTGAGGATGGCCCAAAGCCTTGGCACCATTTAACCACATTACATGGCTGATTCACTTCCCAAGTGGCCACAATGGCCAGGGGCTAAGCCAATCTGAAGCTCCTGACTCCTGGCTCCTGACTGGCTCAGCTCCAGCTATTGTGGCCATTTGGGGAGCAAACCAGTGGATGGAAGATCTTTCTGTTTCTCTTCTCGAAAAATCTGCCTTTCCAATAGAATAAAATCTAAAAAACAAACAAACAAAAAAACAAAAACCAGCCACTTGGAGCCAGCATTGTGGTGCAGCGGGTTAAGCTGCCACCTGTGACACTGGCATCCTTTATCAGTTCTACTTCTGAAGTAGCTCCCTAGAAGCACACCTAGAAAAGCAGAAGGAGATGACTCAAGTACTTGGGTCCTTTCTTTCCACTGCACGGATGTCTTTTGACCCAGCCTCAACCACCTGGGAAGTAACAGTGAAGCGAAGACATCTTTTACTCTTTCTCTCTTATATAAATTGGATTTTCAAGTAGTTTTTATTTATTTTTTGTGGGAAAATCAGATTTTCACAGAGAGGAAGATCTTCCATTTGCTGGTTTACTCCCTAAGTTGCTGCAATGGCCAGGGCTGATCTGATCCAAAGCTAGGAGCCAGGAGCTTCTTCCGGGTCTTCCATGTGGGTGCAGCGTCTCAAGGCCATAGGCCATCCTTGACTGCTTTCCCAGGTCACAAGCAGGGAACTGGTTGGTAAGTGGAACAGCAGGGACATGAACTGGCGCCTATATAGGATCCTAGGGTATGCAACGTAAGGACTTTAGCCACTAGGCTATCATGCTGGACCACCATCAAATATTTTTAAAAGAACATGTCACTTAGTACTAACAGGATATGCATTATTCTCATAATCCATACATATGGAACGTTTCTCTAGACTGTATTTCTTGCTAGAAAAACAAAACAAGCTTCAGTAGATTTCAGAGTGTAGAAATCATATAAAGTATGTTCTCTGTCCACAAAAAAAAAAAAAGTAAAACACACATTGGAAACAGTAAAAAATTTGGAAAACTCACATATTTATAAAACCTAAACATTCCTAACTAAGTGCCCAACCAAATGGCTCAATTGGCTAATCCTCCCCTAGCAAGCAGAGATCCCATATGGGTGCTGGTTCATGTTCTGACTGCTTCACTGACTACAGCTATGTTGAGAGTCTGCTCTGGTTTTTTTTGTTGTTGTTGTTGTTGTTGTTTTGTTTTAAAAATGTATTTATTGGAAAGGCAGATCTACACAGAACAGAGACAGAAAGATCTTCCATCTGTTGGTTCACTTCCCAAGTGGCCACAGCGGCCAGGAGCCAGGAGCTTCTGCTGGGTCTCCCACGTGGGTGCAGGGTCTCAAGGCTTTGAGCTGTTCTCTATTGCCACAAGCAGGGAGCTAGATAGGAGGATGTGGAGCATCTGGGACACGAATCGGTGCCCATCTGGGATCCTAGTGCATATAAAACCAGCATTTAGTCACTAAGCTATCGTACCAGGCCCTTTTAAGTAACTCTTTAAAAAAACTTTTCTAAATAAATAGCCAATGACTAAGGGGGAAAATCACTTTGAGAGGAATGAAAAAATGCCACATACCAAAAGTTCTAAGAAGCACCAAGAACAGTGTCTTGGGGGGAAATGATAACTATAACTACCTATTCTTAAAAATATTGCAGGGGCAGGTATTTGGTGCAGCAGTTAGGCTGCTGTTTGAGATGCCTGCCTCCCATATCAGTGGGTCTGGGTTCAAGTCCTGGCCGAACTTCCAATTTCAGCTTCCTGCTAAGATTTCTGGGAAGCAGCAGGTGATGGTTCAGTACTTAGTGGGACATGTGGATTGAATTCAGATCTCCTGGCTCAGGTCTGGTGAACCAGGTGATGAAAGAGCTGTCTGCGTCAACCTCTT
This sequence comes from Ochotona princeps, assembly GCF_030435755.1. Classification (NCBI taxonomy): domain Eukaryota; kingdom Metazoa; phylum Chordata; class Mammalia; order Lagomorpha; family Ochotonidae; genus Ochotona; species Ochotona princeps. Next base: position 58,121,954 of record NC_080847.1, on the reverse strand, counting down.
TCCTTTTCCAAATAAGAATATTTAAGTTCTATAACCTAACTTTACACCTCAAGCAGCAAAAACAGAAAAATAAGTTAATCCAAATCTAGCAGAAGAAAGGAAATAATAGATCAGAGAAGACATAAATATCTGGGCCCGGCGCAGTAGTCTAGTGGCTAAAGTCCTCACCCTGAATGCGCCGGGATCCCATATGGGTGCTGGTTCTAATCCTGGTAGCCCCGCTTCCCATCCAGATCCCTGCTTGTGGCCTGGGAAAGCAGTCGAGGACAGCCCAAAGCCTTGGGACCCTGCACCCACATGGGAGACCTGGAAGAAGCTCCTGGCTCCTGGCTTTGGATTGGCACGGCACTGGCCGTTGTGTTCACTTGGGGAGTGAATCATTGGACGGAAGATCTTCCTCTCTGTCTCTCCTCCTCTCTGTATGTCTGACTTTGTAATGAAAATAAAATAAATCTTAAAAAAAAAAGACAAATGAAACAGATTGGAAAATCAGAATTAATAAGGCCAAAATTTGATTATTTGACAAGATCAATATGGGGCAGGCACCATGGTCGATCAAGCTAAGCCTCTGCCTGCAGTACAGGCATCCCACATAGGCGCCAGTTTAGTTCTCACTGCTGCTCCGCTTCTAATCAGCTCCCTGCTAACTGGGAAAGTAGAAGAGGATGGCCCAAGTCTTTGTGTCCGTGCACCCACATGGGAGACCCAAAAAAAGCTCCTGGTTCACAGTTTCAGACCAGCTCAGCTCTGGCCATTGAGGTCATTTGGGGAACCAACAAGATGAAGATCTATCTCTGTCTCTTTCTCTGTAATTCTGACTTCAAATAGTTTCTTTAAGCAAATGCAAAGCTCAATAAAACTGACAAAATTTATCTTGTCTAATGAGATGGAGAGAAAAAAAAGGGTTCCATGAGAGTGGTGCTGTGGCATAGTAGGCTAAGCCTTTGCCTGTGGTACCGACATCCCATATGGGTGCCAGCTTGAGTTGCAGCTGTTCCACTTCCAATTCAGTTTCCTGCTAATGTGCCCGGGAAAGCAGCGGAATATGATATGCTTGGACCCCTGCATCCAAGTAGATCTGGAGAAACCTCCTGGATCCTGACTTCGCATGAGCTCAGCTCTAGCCATTACGGCCATCGGAGTGAACCAGTGCATGGAAGGTCTTTGTTTCTCCTTCTCCCTCTGTTACTCTGTCTTTCAAATACAAATGAAATATATTTTTTAAAGGAGGGCAGGGAGAGAAAACTCAGTTAACTACAGAAAAGAATTATCTTGTTGCGGTGAGTTGCAGGCTAGAGCTGTCCCAAAAGTGGCAGCAAAGGAGGTCCCACAGGGCCCAGCGTGGTAGCCTAATGGCTAAAATCCTCACCTTCCATGCACTGGTATGCCATATGGGCACTAGTTTGTATCCCGGCTGCTCCACTTCCCTCTCAGCTCCCTGCCTGTGGCTTGGGAAGGCAGTAGAGGACGGTCTAAAGTCTTGGGCCCCTGCACCCATGTGGCAGACCTGGAAGTGGCTCCTGGTTCCAAGCTTCAGATTAGCTCAGCTTTAGCCAACGCGGCCACTGGGAGAGTGAACCAGTGTATAGATCTTTCTCTCTCTCCTTCTCTCTGTAAAATCTGACTTTCCAATAAAATATAAATAAATCTTTTTTTAAAAAGGGAGTTCCCACAAAGGAGTACCCCAAAATGTCCAAAGATGGGACCAGGTGACATCCCAAAGATTCACTGACCACCAGAGTCCAACAAAGCATTTATTAGGAAAACTCAGGTAGAATGCCACCCCATAACCTTCAGTGGGCAGTAAGAGAAAAGTCAACGTGCAGGGAGAGTGTGCGACTTACTCAGTGAGCTGCTGAGTGCAAAGTTCTCCAGCATCACGTCTTGGGGACCACTGAGCAGCCCCCACTCCTCCTGGGCGAAATACACAGCCACATCCTCCAGCCCCACGGGCTCCTCCAACAATGGGTTCAATGGCACCTAAGTGGTTGATGGTGGGCAGGCCACTCAGTGTCTCAGGGGTCTGTCACATCTCCCACTGATATTATCCTTTCTTAGGAGCCAAATCTTTCCCTGTCTGGCCACACACAGACCATCATAATTCCCTTCTCCCAAGACCTCAGAACAACACCAGGGCCCATGGTGACACTGATGCCTCCCTTACCATAGCAACAGACTGCTGAATGGTGTCTGCCTGCTGCCCTCCTGCCCACCAATCCCCACAGCAAAGGGTCTCTGCCAGCCCTGCAATGACCATCTTCCCCACGTAGACCTGTTCCTCGGCTGCCCAGACCCCCACAGGGATCCCTGAGACCCCGCTGCTCCTCCGCCTCTGCCTTAGCACACGACCTCTCCTCAGACACCATGTTCACTTCCCTCCGCTTACCTGCGCCTCCTCGGCCATTGGAACCTGCGGGCAGAGCCAGACCGTGAAAATGGCTGATAGTGAAACGCCACCGAAACGAGTCTCGGCCACCCCCGCCCCGGGCGCCGCGACGTCTGAACGCCGCAGAAGCTTCGAGGGCAAGTCTCCCCCTCGCCTCGGTAAAAACGCGACGGAGGACGATGGGAGCCGCCTCCCTCGGGAAGGCGCAAGGAAGGAGGGCGGCAGGGAACGGCGCCTCTCCTGAGGAGGGCAAAGTCTAAGGAAGACGCAGTCACCGCGCGGCAGCCACGGACGCGTGAAGAGGCGGTGACGGCCTCTCGGGAGTTTCCCGCTCCTGGACATGTGGAGCCGCTCGGACCCTACCGCCCGCGGAACAGCGAGGGCAACGGAACCCGCGCCCGGTTACTTCACCGCCCGCTTCAGACTGTGACATCATTTCCCAGAGGCTCTCACTAAGCCACTTGATTGTTGTCAAGGCGACGGGGAACGCGCCGTTAGCGACGGAACTACATTTCCCATGAGACATCTGGCTGCGAGCTCCATCAGACGCAGCTAGTGCGGCCTCGAATTGGTGTTTCTGGCCAAGCCGCGCCGGCGAGGGCGGGTCTCCCGTTGTCCGGTTCTGACAATTTCTTTAGGACCAGCAGAGGGAGCGGTAGTTCGTTGGTCGGGGTGTGTGGCTGACTTGGGGCCTGGGGTCGTGGGAAGGAGAAGGACGTGTGGGAGGAACATAGTTGCTAGCTTGAAACATCCGCAGTCAGGTCAGCGTGTACGCCAGTGGATAGGCAGAACGGAGTGGGTGCGGACGCCTGCCTCGTACAGTTGGTGATTCTGTTTCAGAAGGGCCTGGCTGAGGAGGGTCAGCGTCCTGGACACCTCGGGGCAGAAGGCTGGTGAGGAAAAGAACCAGGTTGGTGCGAGCCTTGCCCTGTCACATCCGCCTGAGAGTGTGCAGTCCTTTGTCTTGTGGGAAGAATGAGGCTTTGCGAGTTCATGGGGAGCATCTCCCTTAGGGTGCGAGCTTTACATTCTTGACTTTCATGGATCAAGCCCCTCTTTCCTTCACTGTCCTTAACCAGAACTTTTTGTCCTCTGCTCTGTCCCTATTTTCCTTAGAAGTTGCTGTTGGTTCTGCTGTGTGCCTCAGGCCATGCCACCTTCCTCCCAAATAGCTTCACAGCCCCCCACGCCCCAAAATTTTCTGCAGAGAGGGTCGTGGGTAGATGTGCGAAAGGTTTGGTGAGTTGGGGAACAGGCGGGGCACAACTTCTTTTAATCAGCAATCTGAACTTCATCTACCACACGAGGGCAGTCCTTCTTGCCCAGGTGCCCAGTGCAGCCCTGGCACACAGAACACATTCAGTAAATACTTGTGGATACCCATCAGAATCAGAGGCCCACATGTGTCTGATAACCTGTTGGGGTTCAATGAATTCGAGCGAGACTCCATGGTGAGTGAAATGATTTTAATTTCCAATCCGGGGGCAACCTCTTGCCATAAGCAAGAAGCGCCCTGAATGAAATAAGTGTGGGGTTTTTATAGTAAGTATCAATCAGAAAATCAAAAGCTACATGACAGTAAGCAAATACATGATTAGGGGCTTACAGTTATACAAAGCAGAAAGCAGGAAATAGGAATTTACAATGCATAGGCTTGGGGTCCTGATCATATCACTTCAATACAGACAGTAATAAAACAGCATGCCTCGAAGGTAGCTGTCTTTCCTGTAAATCTCAAAACTCTAAGATTCTCCCTATCTCTGGTTCCTGGTGTTTCAGGAAGCAGGAGCTTTTTCTCCTAACAGGATGCAGATGTCTCTCTGGAGATTCCAGACTGCCAACAGTACAAGCACCTTTACAATTAACCCTATCAATAACCCCTTTTACCTTTGTAATAAATATTGCAATAAATTAAAAACATACATATTTGTGGACAAAAATTCCCTGCAAGTACAGGGTTTCTTGTTACTCATTTTACAGAGAAGAGAACCAAGGGTTGTCCCGGTCACATCTGTCTGATGCTATACCTATTGATGCCCACACTCCTGGGCATTCTCAGGCACCTCAGACAAGCCTGCTGCCCAGAGTGCCAACCAGGATTAGCAGGGAGACAGTGCAGTGGGATGGGGTGGGCAGAGTGAGGCCCGTGGGCAAGGGCAGGAAGGAGGGCCCCAAGATTGGTCTGGGTTGTTTCCGGCGGCCCCTTTGTATTCAGTGGGTAGGCACGCATCAGGGTACTAATCAGCAGACAGATGGGGTGCTCAGGGACCCTTGGGCTCTATCATCAGCCTTTTATGGGAGGAATGAGGCCTCGCCCAGTTGGGAGCAGGGAAGAGCCACAGCAGAAGTTAGGGAAAGAGGAAGGAGACCCACCTCATTGCCCAGGCTCTGCCATCACCTGGTCTCCCCAGAACCCCTAGCCTTTTTGCAGGCTGTGCCATCTGCTTCAACTGCAGCCCCTGAGCAACTTTGAGAATACCTATGAGGTCCTTCTTCTAAGCAGCTGTCCTGGACCACCCTCAGGCATCACCTCTGCATGCATGCACCACACGACTGAGCCCACCCAGGGCAGGTCTACTCTCACCCACCTTCACCCCTCAGGTTGGGGTGGGGAAATGAAATGAGGTTAAGCCCTGAGACCTTATGGTGGGTTGGGTAATGACCCCTCGAAGACAGCCAGATTCTAATTCTTGGAATTTGTGAATCTTAATTTTTTTTAAAGATTTAATTTTGATTGCAAAGTTAGATATACAGAGAGGAGAGACAGGAAGATCTTCCATCCAATGATTCACTCCCCAAGTGAACACAATGGCTGGTGCTGTGCTGATCCAAAGCCAGGATCCAGGAGCTTCTTCTGGGTCTCCCATGTGGGTGCAGGATCCCAAGGCTTTGGGCTGTACTTGACTGCTTTCCCAGGCCACAGCAGGGAGCTGGATGGGAAGTGGGGCTATCAGGATTAGAACCAGCACCCATATGGGATCCTGGCATGTTCAAGGCGAGGACTTTAGCTGCCAGGCCACGGCGCCGGGCCTGAATCTGTTACATTTCTTGGCAAAATGGACTTTCCAGATGAATTCAGTTGAAGAGTTTGAGATGGTATTTTTTAATGTTATTTGAATGCGTGGGCCCAGAACTCCCAGTGTCCTTATAAGTGAAAGAGGATGGCATTCAGCTTAGCCCTTTAGATTAGATGCTTGCATGCCACATGGGAGTGCCTGGGTTTGAGCCCCAGCTTAGCTCCCAATTCTAGCTTCCTGCTGATGCACAGCCTGGGAGGCACTATGTGATGATGACTCAAAGACTTGGGTCCCTGTCACCCACATGGAAGACCTAGTTGGAGTTCCTGGCTTCTGATCTGACCAGGCTCAACCCCAGCCATCCCGGGCCTTTGGGGCGTGTATCAGCAGAAGGGAGACCTGATTCTCTGTCTCTGCCTTTTGAGCAAAATAAATAGAAAGAGGCTGGCAGGAGAATCTGGGGGGGAGATTTGAAAATGCTGTGCTGCTGATCTTGAGGAAGCCATGAGTCAAGAAATCCACCTCTAAAAGCAGAGAAACTAAGGGACTAGATGGTTTCTTAAGAGAAGCCAGAAGCTGGCTGAGGACTCCTGGATTCAGCTGCAAGGTAATGAATGCATCTGGGAGTTATTTGTTACAGGAGCCAGAGACGGGAGTATACTTGGCCAACCCTGCTCCCTCCTAGCCAGGTGAGGCTGGGCCATGACTGCTCAGTGACCCTGCCACCCAGTGTGGGCCAAGAATGGGGCTGGGAAGCAGACTCCTGGGCTCCCTGAGAATCCTGTGGCTTCCCACCTGGAATGGATAGCTCACACAGAGACGCCCAGTTCCCCGGGATGGTAAGGACCTTGGCACATACGCACACAGTTCCACACTACTGCTCACTCTATGTCAGGTGTTCAGGACACACAAGGAGACAACCCAGAAAGAGCTTCTGGCCACACAGCTCACCCTGACACACAACACCCATCCCCAGATGAGGTGAGGCAGAGCATTAGCCTGCACAGAGGGCGGCTTCCTCACAGCCCTCTGTGACTAACTCAAGAAGGCTTCTGGGAGGGGAACAGGTGCCCACACACATGCCACCTCCCCTGGAGGTCACTCTGCACTAAGGAGCCTGGGCATTGCTGACGGAACCCTGGGAGAGGAAATAAAATAGTTGATCCTGAGAGATTACATGAAAGTGTTGGAGCTACTAGCAGGGAGAAGGACAGGATCCCGTGGGCCAGCTAGGGAGGTGCACAATCCCCAACCCGGATTTTGATCTCTCTGAGCCATGGTGACCACAGCTGTCCATAGCATGCTGTAAACACCCACAGGGAAGTTGAGACCCCAAGACTTAAGACTGGTGTAGGAGCCAGGCCCTCCTAGACCACCCCGGTCCCTCTAACACCAAGCTGCCGGCAGCTGCACAGGGTGGCCACTGTACAACCACAATCAACATGCAGACAATGGGCTTCCGTGTAGGCCCAACCTGGAGGCAGTGGAGTAAAACAGCAAAGGCAGAAAGTTCACAGATGGCTGGAGGGTCACGCCATCTCCTGTGATGGTCCAGCAGGGGAGGGGGCCAAGTTCAGGAGCAGAAGAGACAGCAGCTATGTCCTCTGTAGGCAGAGGTTGGCCACCTGGCTGAACCCAGAGCATGCGCCCTTGTGGGCAGGGAAGACCCTGTCCAATGCTCTGTGGTGCCCATGATTCGGGGGGACACTTGCAGCAGCATTGTTTCCATTGCTTGGATGTCAGTGAGCAGAGGCCAGCTGGGTTGCCCACAAGACACTTGGGTACTCCTCACTGAACCCCACTATGACCTCTGCAGCAGGCCCTGGAAAGCTCCTTCCTGAGACCTGGATTAGGGTACTCTCAGCTGAGAGCCACAGGAATCAGGTCCTCAGAACAGACCCCCACGTGGTAATAAAGTCCACAGCAGCTGTTTCTTGGGAGGAACCTCCCCTCCAGCTCCAGCTCTGGCTTCGGGGTCACGATGTGGGGGATATGGTGCCCAGGCTGGCAGGTGGGTGACAGCCCCACAACCGCTAAGGTCCCAGGAAGAAAGGCACTAGGTCTCCAGGTTTGGATGCCGAGCTTGTAGCAGCCACACATTCACTGTGACTCCTAAAGCCTCCCCCTGTCCAGTGTTCCCTCGCCTTCCGCAGGCTCCTTCAGGCCCTCCCTGGCCGCCTTCAGGGCCTCCTTCATTTCTCCCACCTCCCCCAGCAGGGTCGAGTCCAGGACAGGGACTGTGGAGCCTGATGTCCAGTCGGGGGTCCAGGGCGCCTCCGGGGCAGTTGGTGGTGGCAACCAGAAAGAAGGTGCTGGGGCGAGTTCCACAAGCTGGGGTCGCGCAGGGCCTGAGGAGGCGGCGTGCGGGATAAGGAAGAAGATGTAGACACCCGAGACTACCAGGCCAGCAGCCACCAGCACAGCCAGCGCTACGGCAGCGTTGAAGGCCCAGGCCGGGCTGCTCAGCGAGAGGCGGCGGGACAGTGGGCGGCCGAGACGCAGCGGGGGCGGGAGCGCGGCGCGGGCCTTGCGGGACCCCGGCAGGGGTGGCGGCGGCCGCAGGTACAGCAGGCCGCGGCGGCGATCGAAGCGCACAGAGCCCTGCCGTGGCAGCGGAGTGCGTGCGTCGCAGGGAAGTAGGCCCGGCTGCGTGGGCAGGGCAGGCAGCCCGCGGCGTGGGGCCAGCCGGGTGGGAGCGCGGCATACGGGGCAGGCTACCGCGTCGCCGCCGCCGGCTGTGGCCAGTGAGAGGCGAGCCAGGCACTCGAGACAGAAGACGTGGCCGCAATCCAAGCACTTGGGCAGCTTGAACATGCCGTCGAAGGGCGACACGCAAATGAGGCATTCCACAGGGGACGCTGGGGACAGGATAGGGTCAGAGCCTGGGCTGCCATCCCCTTCTTCCTCGTCGTCCTCGTCCTGGCCTCCGCTCACAGGGCGAGGCGAAGCTGGTGAGCCTGGGGAGCTGGGGCTGGAGCCCTGAGGGGCCTGGGAGCGGCGGAGCCAAGGAAGCCTTGGACAGGGCATTCAGATCAGACCTGCGGGGGAAGTGGCCAGGAGGGGCTGAGGGAGGATTGGCTCCTCCAAAGCAGAGGAGGGCTAATCAAAGATGGAACAAAGCCAGAGTCTGGGGACAGGGAATGTGTCTGGCAGGGTCCCCCCTGGACAAGAAACCCAACACAAAGATGGGAAGGACGTAACTCCAGCAAAGATCTAGAAAAGGGAGAACCTCTTGGGACAACAAACACAGCTCAGAGACCCAATCCAGGAAACCCTCCAGGCTGCAGGGAGACACTCCAGCCACAAACTTGGGGCAGCAGCAAATAGAGGCCCTGAACAAGAGGCAGAACTACCCAGGTGGCATGCAGGGGAGCCTTCCTACCTGCAGATGCCTTCTCCCTTGGCTGGTGGCCTGCCTCCGCCAATTCTGACCTCCCTTGCCTGACGGGCTGGCCTGGCTATTTTCAATGCCACTCCCCATGGGCGGCCCCTAAGTAAGGGCCACTCCCTCCAGAACTCAGGCACCCATAAAACCTGCCTGGCAACCTGTCTCACAGCCTGGGCCAGTCCTGCAGGGACACCAGAGCTTGACCTCCACAGGGTACTGGAGGTGGATGTAATAGTGGGAACAGCCCAACCCACAGGAGTTGACTTCCCAGCTGTGAGGTCAGCTCAAGGCCACTGCAGCTACAAAACTTGGAGGACAGGCTGGCTACAATGTGTAACCCACACAGCAAGCCTGCACTTCCTGAACTGAGCAACCCAACAAAACCTCTTTCTAGGTCAATCTTTTTTTCCAAGACCTATCTATCTTCATTGGAAAGGCAGATGTAGAGGATTCTTCACACACCGGTCCACTCCCCAAATCACTGCAATGCCCAGAGGTGAGCTGACCCAAAGGCAGGAGCCAGGAGCTTCCTCCTGGCTTTCTGTGTGCTTGCAGGGTCCCAATGCTTTGGGCCATCCTCCACTGCCCTCCCAGGACACAAACAGGGACCTGGAGCAGCCAGGACAGGAACTCCCAGTACTTGCAAGGCCAGGGCTCCAGTCACCAGGGATAGTGCAGGGCCCTCTAGGTCAATCTTAAGTGCCAATCCATTAGAGGTCATGAACTGGCTAGTGGCAGTCAGTAAAAAGATGAAGGGCCCAGCACAGTGACCTAGCTGTTAAAGTCCTCGCCTTAAACGCACCAGGATGCCATATGGGTGCTGGTTTGTTTCAGTAGCACTGCTTCCCTTCCAGGTCCCTGCTTGTGGTCTGTGACCCCGCACCCACATGGGAGACATGGAGGAAGTTCTTGGCTCCTGGCTTTGGTTTGGTGTGTCTCTGGCTGTTGTGGTCACTTGGGGAGTGAATCATTGGATAGAGGATTTTCCTCTGTATATCTGACTTCCCAATAAAAATAAATTGGGCCCAGGAGCTAAAGTCCTTGCCTTGAACGCAACAGGATCCCATATAGGCACCAGTTCTAATCCTGGCAGCTCCACTTTCCATCCAGCTCCCTGCTATGGCCTGGGAAAGCAGGTGAGGTCGGCCCAATGCTTTGCACCCATGCAGAAGTGGAGGAAGTTCCTGGCTCCTGGCTTTGGATCGGCACAGCACTGAACTCATTGGACAGAAGATTTTCCTCTCTGTATATCTGACTCTCTAATAAAATTAAACTTATTATAAATAATAGTATAAATAAATCTTTTAAAAAATGCCACCTGCACAGTGACATTGGTTGGAGTCCTGGCTATTCCACCTTATGTCTAGATTTCTGCTGATGTGCCTGGGAGACCCCATCTGCTTGGGCCCTGCAACCATCCTATGGCAGAACTGTTAGTGCCTCACTAGCTTGCTGTGTACACGTGGACAAAGTGAGATCTAACTAACTTTCAAGTTGTGCATCTCTCATCTGTACTACCTGCTGGAATCTTCCAGGCAGCCTCACTGTACTCCAACATAGGAATAAGCAGCATGGTTCTGAATTGGACCCTACAGACCACCAAATGTGCCAGATGCCAGCAACCCCAAGACCATTATGGCCACACCACCACCCTCCACCAAGGATGGACATCCACACAGCCAAGTGGGGGTCACCCCCATAGACAGACACTTTTATTGGGCAGTGCCTGGGAAATCAGCGGTTCGACTTGGCCACACGTTCCAGCTCGTCCTTCTTCTTGATGGCATAGGAATTGGAGGAACCCTACAAAGAGACCAGGTTAGCGCTGCATGCTGGAGGACCCTCCCCAGCCCCAAGTGTGCTCACACACCTTAGCCGCATTGATGAGCTCGTCCGCCAGGCACTCAGCAATGGTTTTGATGTTTCGGAAGGCAGCTTCGCGAGCACCTGTGCACAGCAGCCAGATGGCCTGGAAAGCAAACGTGGCGGGGGTTGGGGAGGGTCAGACTAAGCCAAGAGTTCAGGACACTCCCAATACACCAACATAAAGGAGATAGGTGGCATCCTATCTGACTTCAGATCAGTTACAATGTAGCAACAATGAGGGCACAGACACTGGAGTTAAGTCTGCAGTGGGCACATGTGTATAAATGGAGTAATGACACATATCACCACTGTATGACTTCTCAGAGGTGAGGTAAGCAAAGACTACACTGCTATCTGAGATGCCCACATCCCATATCTGAGTGCGGGCTGGAGTTCTGGCCACTTGGTTTCTTAACACCTCCCTGTTCATGTGTGCAGGAAGCAGAGATAATGACTCAACTACTTCAGTACACACCACCCACATGAGGCCTGGGTAGAATTTCTGCCCACCTGATTAACACGGCGCAGCGGGGACACGTCCACAGCCTGCCGCCTCACAGTTCCAGCTCGCCCGATGCGCGTCGAGTCCTCTCGGGGTCCACTATTGATGATGGCGTTCACCAAGACCTGCAGAGGGTTCTGGGAAGGAAGGCCCTGGTCATTAGCCTGACCCACAGCTATGCACATCCACACAACACAGCAATCCATGAGCTCACAGGCACACCCCAGGACTCAGGGTGTTCCCCGCAGACTGCACCTGGCCCCAGAGCCTACCTCCCCAGTCAGCAGGTGAATGATCTCAAAGGCGTGCTTGACGATGCGCACGGTCATGAGCTTCTTGCCATTGTTGCGGCCGTGCATCATCATGGAGTTGGTGAGGCGCTCCACGATGGGGCACTGGGCTTTGCGGAAGCGCTTGGCAGCATAGCGCCCTGCGCTGTGTGGCAGATACTTGGCATACTTCTCCTTCACTGCAATGTAATCCTGGGGAAGGGGAAAGAAGAGGCCACCGGTCAGGGTCAGGCAGGTTTCAGCCAGTGACCATAGAATTCCAGCCTGCCTCTCAGACCTAAGCCAGTTAACAATTCTCATGACAGGAGAGGGAAACTAAGATTTGAGCCACAACCCCGGTTTCTGAAAACACTGTTGTCAGGCAGGTGCCTCGCCCAATGGTTCAACTGTCAGTTGGGATGCCGGCAACTCATTCAGGACACTTCCCAGCACATTTCTGGCTCCTCTTAGGGCTCTAGCTGCCTATTAACACATACTTGGAGAGATAGCAGTGATGACACCATCCTAACCGTTGTGGGGGACAAACTGGAAGACCAAGGGTCTTCTACAAGCACACTGAAGTTCCATTTCAAAACATACTCAAGGCCATTGTATCACTCTCAGTTTAGAGTACATAAAGTATTTCTACAGGGCCCAGCAATTAAAGTCCTCGCCTTGAACATGCCAGGAGCCCATATGGGCGCTGGTTCTAATCCTGGCAGTTCCACTTCCCATCCACTTCTCGGCTTGTGGCCTGGGAAAGCAGTGAAGGACAGTCCAAAGCCTTGGGACCCTGCTCCCACATGGGAGAACCCAGAAGAGGATCTGGGCTCCTGGCTTCAGATTGGCACAGCACCAGCCACTGCGGTCACTTGGGGAGTGAATCATCGGACAGAAGACATTTCTCTTTGTCTCTCCTCCTCTCTGTATATATCTGACTTTGCAATAAACATTAAATAAATCTTTCAAAAAAAAAAAAAAGTACGTCTACAAATGCATGCATTCCTGCCATCCCACATCTACCCTGGAGAGGCAGCTGCAGATCATCACCCACTGCTATCCCAGAGGTGTGTGGAGGAAGACTCATCAGGAGCCAGAATTTGGGACTGGGATCTGACACAGCATGATACAAACAGGAGGTTAACCTGTGACACCTGACACCGTTTTTTCCTAATTCTTAGTGGACTGAGCATGCACCAGAACAGAAGTGGTCTGGCCCAGATGGGAAAAATCAGAGCAGGTCACACTGCCGAGCACCCACAATTCTCCTCCCAGTGACCAGATCCAGGAACAGTTCTGCTCCTCATGCCACTTCCTGCTCACAAAGACCCTGGAAGGCCCAGCATTTCTGGGAGACAGCTGTTGCGGGCATTCGGGAAACTGCCTGTGGAGCTCAACAAAAACGGTTACCAAGAAACGGTATCTGGGCCACTGCTTGTGACGCCAGCATCACAGATCCACAGATTGGAGATGTCCTAGCTGTTCTGCTCGACACAGCTTTCCGGTAAGCAGTAGATGGTTCACTGGTCCCAACCACAAACTTCAGGTGAACTCTTAGGGAAGAACCCCGGCATGCCCCCAACCTCCAGCCGGGCAGAGCAGAACCCACGTCCCCTCACCTGCAGGGAAATATCATTTATCTGCACGTCGTCAGTGCTCCACTTCCCGAAGAGCTTGATGTCCGGGGTTTCTGCCACCGCAGGTGCAGCTGTCTCCCACTCGGTCATCCTGGGGATGAGAAACGCCCTAAAGGCCAGGCCACCTGCAGCAAGGGCCCAGTCGGCCCGTCCGCACGCGCGGAGCTAGGAGCAGCCGAACACTGCGTGCATCCTCTGCGATCCACTGCTGTCCACCTCCCATCCAGACCCCGTCGGCCGCCCGATACCGCGCCCGCGGACGTGAACGCCAAAGTCCAGAAGGATTACCGGGGGAACGCGCACTTGAGCGCAGCCCGGCACACCTCCCGCGGCCCGCCGAGCCGGAACTGCCCGCCCGGAAGGAAGGTGAGGCTTACGAGGCCCCCCCGGCCCCGTAGCTTCCGTCCCGCGGGCCTCGGACCCCACGGCGACCGCGCAGGAACCACGGGCTCACCTGGGGCTGCAGCCTGCGGCTCGACCGCTCGTTCGCTCGCAACCACGCGCTGCCCTGGTCCGGACAGGAAGAGGCCGCGCGTCGCGGTCCGACGCTTTTAAACGCAACGATAACTTCCGGGTCAACACCAGCGTCGACCGGAGCAACGCGATCACGTTCGTTCACGGACCAATCCGGAACAAATATGTAAAACGCGCCCTTACTGTCAGACAGAACACGCAGATCCTCTGCGCGTGCGCACTCGTAGAAACAACCCCACATACTTACTGGCTAATGGCTCATACTGGCCTGGGCTTGCGGTTTCTGCACAGGCGCAGTAAGTTCTCTGAAGCCGTCACCGCCATTTCTAACAAGGGCAGGCGTGCATCCCGTGTCCTCGTCATGCGCTACCAGTCCGTTTTCTAACTGGGTCGCCAGTCCACTACCCTGTGGTTCTTCGCTGCCGTCACGGCCGCCTCACAGGTTCGCGTGCAGTACGTGTACGAGGTGGCGGAGTAGGGTCGCCGGCCACGTGTGTCTGCCGCTGGGGGTGCTGTTTCCGGGCGCACGCGCGGCTCCCGCTCAGCTTCCTGTTTCCAGTCAGGCTGGGACTCGCATCTACGGGTGATTTACAGCCTCTTTCCTTTCATCCCCCTCCCGGTCCCCTCACCTTCCCCCTGCCTTGCTGGTCGACGACGGGTCCTCCAGAGGAGGGGCCCTGGATTGCGCCGGTGGAGGCCATAATGTGATGCCGGACCTCAGAAGAGGGCTGGCCGGCAGGTGCTCTCACGGACACAGACTAAGAGCTTCCACGAGAGACTTGGGTTCCCGATCCCAGAGCGCTCCTTTCTCTGGAGACCCGGCTCCCAGGGATCACCCATTTCCATCGAGCGGACCTCTCCAGGGACTGGAAATGTCGGTGCAGGCCCTGTGGGGGAGGAAGGCAGGGTGGGGGGCGATAAACCTCACCAAGAAGAATATCGTCTGTTTTTTTTTTTTTTTTTTAAGATTTGTTTATTTTTCTTGGAAAGTCAGATATACAGAGAGAGGAGAGACAGAGATATTCCATCCGCTGGTTAACTGCCCAAGTGGCCACAACAGCTGGAGCTGATCCGAAGCCAGGAGCTTTCTCCGGGTCGCCTACGTGGGTACAGGGTAGGCTTTGGGCCGTCCTCGACTGCTTTCCCAGGCCACAAACAGGGAACTGGAAGGGAAGCGGGGCACCCGGGATATGACCCAGCACCTGTATAGGATCCTGGTGCATGCACCATTAGGCTGCCGCGCTGGGCCCAGGCATATCTTTTTAATAGTCCAGCCATGCTGGGAGGCAAATCCTAGAGGGTTACCCCCTGAGCCTGGGCAAGAGGGCAGTGGTAGAAAGCTCACCCAGCCAGTCTTTTCTGGGCTGCAAACCTCAGGGCTGTGCCCCGCAGGGACCTGTGGATGGTCTTGCCCACTTAGAACTCCTTCCTCAGTGACACTGGTGGTCAGCCTATGGCCCCTTCACAGCCTGTGTGTGGAGTGGCTACTAGCCTATACACACGAGCAGATCTGGGACTTGGAGCAGCCCTGATGGACTTTCCAGAGGCAGCAACCAGCCAGCACACACCTTTGCTCCCTGCTGTGCTGTTTAAGGCAGCATCCTGCAGAGCCAGACCCCAGGCATACCTGGGGCATCTCCAGCCACTTGAAACTTGACCCGGGCCCTGGGGCAGGTGCTGAATTGGCTAAATCCTCACTTGCAAACACTGGGATCACATCGGTGCCAGTTCGTGTCCCAGTTGCTCCACTTCACATCTAGCTCTCTGCCTGTGGCCTGGGAAAATAGTGAACAATGGCCCAACACCTCCACTGCATCCACATGAGAGACCCAGAAGATGCTTTTGGCTCCTGGCTTCAGATTGGCTCAGCTGTGGTCATTGTGGCCATTTGGGGAGTGAATCAGCAGATGGAAGAATTTTCTGCCTCTGCTTCTCTCTGAATCTGATCTGCCATTTCCAAAAAAGAAAAAAAAAAGGGAAACTTGACCCAGAAAAAAGAGGTTGTCTGTCTGGACCCTAGAGCTGGGTCTGTCCCCAGTTCCCCATCCCATGCTCTTAGCAGGTGTACAGCAGCTGAGCCCCCCACCTCCACCCTATTCCAGGGCTATTTCAATTTGCAGGCAGCTGAGGGTCTCCCCACAGTGCTCCTCCTTGATTACCCCAAAAGGACACAGGTCCTGAAGCTGGCTTCAGCCAAGGAATAAGCCTGCCACTGTCTGAGGAGCAGAGTTAGCAGCCTCTCCTGCCCTAGTACTGACCAACATGTCAGACTGAGCACACAGGCATGGGGTAGCGTGGCCAAGATACCTGTTAATGGAAAGAGAATTCTAGACCTCAGGACAGGTACCTGGGCTAGCCCAGGCTTAGCACCTTTCAGGTTCTCAATTTGGTCACTATCAGGGAAGGCCATGTGTTCATCAGAGTGAGTCTGTGGCCCTGGGGACAATGTGACAGAATGTGCAAGGCTAGAATAGTATGTTGGAGACAAGGAACTGGCCTAGAGTTGGGGATCCTAGAACCTGTCCAAAAAATTATTTTAAAAGTAGAACTAGAGGGGGAGAAGTAAACCATTTACTACTTTACATCCCAAATGCCCACAAAAGCCAGGTTTGAGCCAAGCAGAAGCCAGGAGCCTGGAACTCCATCTGCATCTCCCGCATAGGTGGCTGGAGCTCCAGAACTGGTGCCACCTTCTGCTGCTTCCTAGGCACATCAGCAAGAAGCTGGGTCTGAAGTAGAACAGCCAGGGATTGGTCCCTGCGCCATGGCCTAGCAGCTAACGTCCTCGCCTTGCTCGTGCCAGGATCCCATATGGGTGCTGCTTCTGATCCTAGCAGCTCCACTTCCCATCCAGCTCCCCGCTTGTGGCCTGGGAAAACAATGATGGATGGCCCAAAGCCTTGGGACCCTGTACCCACGGGGGAAACCTGGAGGAGGCTCCTGGCTCCTGGCTTTGGATTGGCACAGCACCGGCCGTTGTGGTCACCTGTGGAGTGAATCATGGGATGGAAGATCTTCCTCTCTGTCTCTCCTCCTCTCTATGTATCTGACTTTGCAATAATAGTAATAATAAAAGAACAGCCAGGGATTGAACTGATACTTACATGGGATGCTGGTGTTACAGGCAGCAGCGCCACCTGCTGTAAGGGGCCCTGCCTCCCCCTCGCCCTTAGGTTATTTATTTGAAAGCCTGCTTCACAGGCAGAGACAAGAGAGACAGTGAGTATCTCTTCATCTGCCAGTTCACTCCCCAAATGGCCACACATTATCTAGGGATGGACAAGTAAAATCAAGACTTGGAGCTACAGGCAGGTCTACCATGTGGGTGTCAGGGGCCCCAGCATTCAGGCCATCCTGCACTGCTTTGCCAGGCACATTAGCAGGAAACCAGATAAGAAATGGTGACCTGGTGTTGCATCCAACATTGTGTGTGCCGCACATGGGCTCCTGGAACCTGGCAGGTGGAGTAGAGGTAGAGTGGGAAGCTTCTGGGACTTGAATTTAGGGTAAAACCAGAATACATGTTGGAGACACATTTATCCTTACTAGGTGAAGGGGAAAACTGGAGCCAGACAGATTTATGGGAGGTCAGGACAGAAATTTAGGAACTTGGGAGTGGAGGTGAGACTAAGGGGCTATAAGAGGGAGGGGTATGAAAGGCAGTGACTTGGGGTGCTCCTGTCCCGAAAACCTGAACCCTGGGATTCGGCCCTGGTCAGGCACTAGGCCTCAGGAATCTGGCTTCCCCCTTTGATGCATAAATGGGCTGGATACTGGCCTTTCCCAGCTTGGTGTGATGACTAAATGAATTCTCCCACTATTTTTTAAATCATAAAGAGAAAAGATGTCATGCAGTTCATAGATTCAGTTCTGAGACCAAAATGACATTTCCCTATCCCTCCCAAATGAAATCCCTTCATGTAGCAATTTATTTGGAAGCCAGGAACACCTGGGCTTATATCTAACCTTGGAACAACAAGCGGCAGACCAAATTCCCCAGTGCAATTTCTCCTTTATGTTTCTAGTTAAAAATAACAGAAGAATAAGGTGGCTAGAAAGAAAGGCACCCAACAACATCTGTGTGAGTTGGATAGTGGAGCTGGTTAGACGGAACTAGGTTTTAATATCCATTGACGTGTGAGAGCCGAATGGGATGTGGGACAGACTGGACTAGTCTGTTGCACATACTGGCAAACCAGGATAGGGGACGGGCCTGGTGGGGGTTATTGTGGGTTGCTGTGACAAGGCTGCAGCTCCCACTGGTTTATGTGAGGGCTGAGTGTGTGCTGGGCAGAATCAGGCTGGAATGCAACAGCCATTGGTTCCAGTGTAAGATGGAGCTGAAAACAGAACCAACCCAGCAATCGCAACCACCAGCTGATCGGGGTGATGGACTGTGCTGGACCCTGTACTTGCTAGTACATACAAGAATCTAGATTGGGAATACCTCAGACAAAGTTCCTTTTGAGATCTCTCCAATCGAACTGCTGGACTCAAAACCCTAACCATGAAAGGGCAGAGGACAGAACAAGTCAACCAACCACCTCAGCCATATGTTGGTAGTGAAAAACTGGGCAAATGGAGACTCTATGATGGACTATGTCAATCCGTGGATTCTTCAACAACCTCTTCATTTTCGGAATGGCGAGATTGGCAGCAATTCATGACTGTTAAACTATCAAAACCACTTGAGCAGGACCCTGGGAGCATACCCTACATTAGGGACCTCGGGTGGGTGGGAGACTAGATGGGGCTTCTCCTTTAATATTCCCCTTTACCCCAGATACATGTAGGAAACAATATGGAAATAATAGTCTTACCCACTTTTCTGTAGCCCTTGAACCTTTTTAACTATGTAACGATTATTAAAACTATAATAAAACCAAGACTCCGTGTTAATGTCTTCTCCCTATTCTAAGAGTTGGCTTCATATAAGATAAGGATTAATAAAAGCTTTATATGACATTCAGGTTTTTTCAGGGTATAAAAGACTATGTATTTTTTTTCAATATGGATGCATCTTTTTTATTGCAAAGTCAGATATACAGAGAGGAGAGACAGAGAGGAAGATCTTCTGTCTAATGATTCACTCCACAAGTGATCACAACAGACAGAGCTGCGCCAATCCAAAGCCAGGAGCCAGGAGCTCTTCCAGGTCTCCCATGTGGGTACAGGGTTGCAAGGCTTTGGGCCATCCTTGACTGCTTTCCCAAGCCAAAAGCAGGGAGCTGGATGGGAAGTGGGGCTGCCAAGATTAGAACCGGCACCCATATGGGATCCTGGTGCGTTCAAGGTGAGGACGTTAGCCACTAGGCCATGGTGCCGGGCCCAGATATTGTGATTATTAAAGTATAGCATAAGAGTTTGCGAAAGTTAGAGAAAGAAATAAAGCTGATATGTGGGAGAAAAGCAGAAGCCTACAGCTTTGTCAGATACTATTATTATTAAAGTGCAGTACAAAAATTTACTAAAGGAGATAAGGAAACTAGCTAAAAGAATGGATAAATTTGGGCACGACATGGTGGCCTAGTATATCTGACAGCCCAAAGCCTTGAGACCCTGCACCCACATGGGAGACCCAAAAGAAGCTCCTGGCTTCGGATTGGCACAGCTCTGTTGTGATCGCTTGTGGAGTGAATCATTGGATGGAAGATCTTCCTCTGTCTCACCTCCTCTCTGTATATCTGACTTTGCAATAAAAAAATAAAATAAATCTGGTCCTGGCGCCGTAAGCAGGGAGCCAGATCGGAAGTAGATTAGCCTGGATTTGAGCTAGCAACCATATGGGATGCTGAGTTTACACAGGTATATGCTTAACTTGAATGTCACTATACTAGCCCCTATTTTTTTGTACTGTTCTTTATTTAAAAGCAGAATTGCAAATATAGGAGTGACAGAGAATCTTTCCTGTGCTGGTTCAGTACTCAAACCAGCAGGGTGGGTGTTCAGCAGGGTGGCAGGCTTTTTCCCATTGCTGGCACCTGAACCTTACCTCTTTGCCATCTCCTGCTGGGTTAGGTGGAAGAAGGTGTCAGCAACAATGACACTGTATTTTTGCTTTCATTCTCCATCCCTCCCAACCCTTTTATCATTGAAGAATTTGAAAAAAAAATGTAAATAATTTTTAATATATTTTAAAAATTTTATTTTTGATGATGTTTACATAGTTGATTATGGTGGGAAGGGTCAAAGGTTAGAGGAACGTGGGTGAAACCATTGCTTCCACATTTTAAAGGGAGACAAATGTGAAACCCCCCAAAATGGCTTAACATTTCTACCTTATATTGACATTTATATTTAGGGAAAGAAAATGGTTTATAAAAACTTCTACCTCATATTGGCACTCGTATTTAGGGAAAGGAAACAGTTTATAAAGAAAAAGAAGTTTCTTGTTAAGGCCCTCTGTAGAAAGGCTGAGTAGACCTGATCCCTTTCACTGCCCTTTAACAAAAGAACAAAAAGCGATTGAATCAGTATTAGGTAATGGTGATAGTAATTACTGCACGATTAATTATAAGATTTAATAAAGAATCTGTGATATATGCCTTTATAAATTCCTTTCATTTATGAGCTTTTAATTCTGTACTCCTGATATTTTAAGTAATATTAGTTTATGTTTAGTGAAAATTGATTTTGGATATAAGTAAACCACTTGTCACTATGTAGCTGCATGTACTGCCAACCATGGAGTTCCTGGCTTCAGCCAGGTCAGTGCAGGTTTGAATGAGTAATAGCTTGCTGAAAATATTTTCTCTGAAATAAAACAATAATAATGATTTTTAGGATTGATTTTGTAATTATTTTCTAATGAAGTAAAAAGAAACAATTTGATGTTGTGCAAAAGCTTGTGATGATTTGTGTGCAAATAAAGAAGGCAACTTTTCTGAGTTGTCCATTATGAGCATCATGCCATAGTGGTTCATGTCTCTCCTTCTTATCTTCTCGCCGATCCACACATCCTTTGCAAGCTCTCAAATCAGCTGGAGCTGGTCTCTGGTAATTTTCGTTGTTGGATCTGCCAGCAGGTGATATGAACTGGCTCATCCTGGCTCATGCCAGACCTGAGCATATATATGCTGGTGGGTACTGTAACCTGGCCTGGTCTGAGCTGCTAAAGAACATGCTATTCCTTGCCTTGGTTCTTGGACTTGCATTCATGGACTGCATACCTATAGAGGAGTTCCCGAAGCTCTTCCATCAGAACCTCTCCAAATGCCAGATCTCATACACACTGGGGTGTTGTGGGCTAAGGAGTTAATTAATGCTTGTTAAGCTGAGCAGTAACAGCAAATGGGCTTGCAGCTAAAAGCACCTGGACTAATCCGACTCTTTGGCAACCTGTTGTTTGGCTAAAGGGCTTGGGGGAAAGAGTATAAAAGGAGTAATAAAGGGAGGCTTCAGAGAGACTTCTACCATCCACACTCATTCCAGTTTTTACTGTTTGGTGCTAAGCCTAGCCACCAGGTACACACATGGAAAGAGCTCATGCATGGCTCAGCAGGGACAGAGACCTAACCTAGCTCATCCTACACCCACCCTGGGCTTCACAAGCACCAGTGGGTGCTGGAGTCTAACCAGTCTGGTACATCCAAGATCCAGTCCACACCTGTGCCAAGAGACACTGCAGCCATGTCCAGATCATATTGCAGCCCAAAGCCTGGTCTCACGTTCACCAGTGGGAACCACAACCCAGCCAGGCTGTCTCCTTAGCTCCCCAATCAGGCCTGCTCCCAGCCACAGATCTTGCATGTGCAAGTGGTTCTTTGATCCAGTTTGGCATAGTGCCTCAACTGTCTTTTTTTTTTTAAGCGTTACTTATTTTTATTGGAAAATCAGATATACAGAGAGGAGGAGAGACAGAGAGGAAGATCTTCCATCCAATGATTCACTCCCCAAGTGAACCGCAACGGCTGGTGTTGCGCTGATCCGAAGCTGGGAGCCAGGAACCTCCTCCAGGTCTCCCATGTAGGTGCAGGGTCTCAAGGCTTTGGGCTGTCCTTGACTGCTTTCCCAGGCCACAGCAGGGAGCTGGATGGAAAGCAGGGCTGCCGGGACTGGAACCCATATGCGCCCATATGGGATCCTGGGGCATTCAAGGTGGGGACTTTAGCTGCTAGGCCATGGTGCCGGGCCTCAACTGTCTTGGCCTTTGCCTTCAATTGCTGCAACCTGGCCTGACCTGGTCCACACCCAGTCCCAATTCTTGCTGCTGGGTGCTACAACCTGGCCCTTCGTAGTCTACTCCCATCCTTGGCTCATGCAAACCGGTAGGTGTGATAGCCTAGCTCTGCACGACCTGCACTCCAGCCTGGTTCCTGTACTTACTGGTGGGCTAAGGTTTGCCTGGCCGTGCCCAGTCTGCCCCCTTTCAAACCCAACCCATGGGGAATCAAGATGTCAGAATAGGATAAGGACATGTTTAAACAGAGAAACATTAGCCAATGTGAAGCAGAGAGGGTACATTCCAGGAAATAGGAACACAGAACCACAGCAGAGGGGCATCTGGAGACTGACAGACATAGGAAATCAGCGGACACAATGGTGTGGTGTTGCAGTGACTGATACCCCAGCAGCATTCAGCAACCATGACCTGAACTACACCAGCAGCCAGAACTCCACCAGCAACAAGGTGGGAAGAGGAGTTCACCTGGAGCTTAGGAGCTGAACTTAGCCAAAGAACTGCCCTTCCAGCTGGTTTGTTTGATTTGACCAGGAGCAGAGACAGAGTGGCAGGCCCAGATGGGTGGTGCATGAACAGCGTGGATTTTAGTCCATCTTCTAGAGCTGAATCAGGCACCATTTTTTTAAAATTATTTTTTTAATAATCTTACTTAGTTGATTAGGGAACAAAGGGTCAAGGGCTACAGGGTGAAAGTGGGTAATACCATTGTTTCCACACCAATATCATTTTTCCCTGTATCTGGGGTCAGAGAAAAAAACAAAGGGAAAAGCCCCAACCAACCTCCCACCCATCCCAGATCCCCAACGGGAGGCGAGGCACCATTTTGTGTAGGGAGGCAAAGGCTATAGACAGTACTGCGCATGCACAGAGCTGGGAGTAAACTCATTTCTGCTTCAGTGAACTGCAACAGCATGGCAATCTACAGCTTCCGCCCAAGATAGATCTGGGTAGCCCTTAGACCTAAGAGATCAAGAACTCTAGTAGTGGCACATCAGGTGCCATTTTGTACAGTGTGGAAAAAATATTTTTAAAAGATTTAGTTTTTATTTTTATTGCAAAGTAAGATATGCAGAGAGGAGAGGAGACAGAGCAGCAGCTGAGGCTGTGCCAGGCTGAGGCTGGGAGTCAGAAGCTCAAGCTGGAACCTCTGCCTCATGGGCAGCAGGGACCCCAGCACTCAGAGTGTCGCTTGCTTCTTCTCAGGGTGTGCATGAGCAGAAAGCTGGAACCAGAGGCAGAGCCAGGAGTTGAACCCAGACACTCTGACAGTTAAGTCCTCGGTGTCGTCTTAGCTATAGCAACAGGCACCTGCTCCCAGGCATGATGTCCCTGAGTCACAAGTGAGCCATGATGACTGACAGGCCGGGGTCAGCCTCAACACTGCTTCCTCAGTGCTACCCAGAGGCCCGCCCGGGTTGCTGGAGGCCCAGATGGAGATGGGACTCACCTGCAGCCACACCTGCTCTCTCCATTGTCACAGGCATTCGCCATCTTCCTCCCCACTTGAGAAGGCACAGATGGAATGGTGTCCCTGGAGCAGTGGTCCCTGCATGTGACTCCAGAGGAAGACCATGGTCTCTGGATCACGTGGAAGATGGACATGAGGGGCTGCTCAGAGGGTACTGTCTGGAGGGTGGGGCACCTGAGCGAGGCTCTTGAGATGGGGAAGGTCCACTGGCAGCATCCACCCAGGAAGCAAGCTGGTGCTGTAGTGTGCTGGGGTCCATGCAGTGGGTGCGAATAATGCAAAGGTGTGAAGAGAACAGCTCCTCTGCTTGGCAGGGCCCGGGGGAGCTTCCAGCTGTTTGGCAGGGCCTGGCAGATTTCTCTATGACCACCTTGACACAGTTTCAGCCCTTTTCACATGGACACTCAACCACCCCACTAAGAATTTTGTAATCTATTGAGGCATTGTTTGCCCCTGTGAGATGGCTTTTGCAACCAACATGAGCTTGAGAGTTAATGTTATTGATAATGTCTTGGTGAGTGGGCCTTTAACTGCGCACAGGAGTACAATTAAGCCCATACTATTTCTAGACACCTTATTGTGTGCCTACCCACTGCCATGAAATCTGGCTCAGACATTTAGCATGCTTTCTGGGAAATGGCTTGATAAGAATTTTTTTTTCCCCATGCCCGCCCTCGGCTTGATAAGAATTTTACAAACTAATGGCAGTGAGAGTATGGGCTGAAACTGCCATGACAAAAAATATAGCTACTGGGATCCTAAAGGCTATCCTGTTACTGGAACCCTAAAGACTGAGCTTGCAGGCCTAATGGCCAACTAATGTCAATGACTCCAGTCCCCATAAACCAAGGCCCCAGACCTTTTAACCCATACATAATTCAAGGTAGAGGTCTGGTTGTCACAGGAGGTGGCAAGGTGAGAGCCCAGACCTGAGGAGAGCAGGTGGGGAGCGGCAAGCCAAAATAAACAAGGAATGTGTAATCCTCCCTCATTCATCTCTCAAGAAGTTGTAAATTGTGCCCTCCCTGAAGCTATGTCAAACTGCCCCTAAAGGAAACTGTGTAATTGTACTGCTTGGGGCCCATGGATGCAACACCATGACGTAAAAGGTCTGTGCCAGAGCTTGTGACTGTTTCTATATAAATAAAGCGGACAGCTTTCTTGCATGGTCCACAATGATTTTGGAATTGTAGTGGTCCGTCTCTCTTCTTCTTTCTATGCCTATTTCACGCACCCTTCTCGAGCTCCGAACTCAGCTGGAGCTGGACTCCGGCAGTGGTGCCCAGTGTGGGAAGACATTCCCACGTCCTACCCACACTCCACCCACTGTACCTTAATAGTGTCTCCTCTGGAAGAGGTCTCAGAAAACAAGGAGGCTGCTGGATGACTCAGAGAGTCCCAGCTTGCAGGCTCCAAACTGGTGTATGCCTGAACCTAGGGGCAGCAGGGCCCATGCCATGGGCTGGAGTGGGAGACCTGAGACAAATGTACTGGGGTGGACCTGATTTCAGGTCCTTGGATGTCACCTAGTCAGTGTTGGGGAAGTGGGGATCACAGCTCCCAGGTATTATGAGTCTGCCAGTAGTGTGAGAACCAGCATAGAAAGTAAGCACAGGGCACCCACCTTGGTGCCACAGGGTAATGTGTTGTGGCCAGGAGAAGGTGCTGTGTTGGACCTCAGGAGGGCCCTGGCCCAGCAGGTCCCGAAGGAGGGAGGGAGGGGAGCCTGCAGTGTCCCCTCCTCAGAAAAGATCCCAGTGCTCCTGTGAGGCTAGTTTATGGTCATTTTAGCTTATTGGTCTCTACTACTATTGACAGTCCTTACTGCTTACCTCCTGTGATGCCCTTTGTCCCCACCCGGGCAGCCCCACCCCCGCTTTCTGGGAAAAGGTATGCGGTGTGGGCTTCCTGCCACCCCAGTCGTGCACCCCAGGCACTCTCGGGCAGCTGGGTGCAAGGTGCCAGCAATGGGTGCATGGGTAGCCCTCCTGCTGCTCTGGGGTGAGGTACCTGGGGCCTGGGGTCCCCCAGGTGAGAGGAGTGGGAATGGGGGCTTCACAAGCCTTGTCCCCGCAGGTCTCTCCTGGTGTCCAGAGAATGAAGCTGCCACTTGTGAGTATGGGGCTGGGGTCAGGGGAAGGCGGGCACTGCCCACAGGTAAGCCACTGTCCCCCAGCTCTGCTCTGACCTCAGCCCTCCTGCAGTTGTGGATCCCAGGCCTCTACTGCTGGCAGAGTCTGTGACGGCGGGACAGTCTGTGTCATTGACATGCAAGGGAATATTGCCGAGCCTCATTTTCCAGCTGTTGAAGGATGGTGTGGCCCAGAGCACTGTGAAGCTTGATGAACCAGCCTTCAAACACCAGTTCCTGCTGGGGGAAGTGACAGATGAATCTCGTGGTCTCTACCGCTGCCGCTCTGGATTGTCTGAAAGTTGGACTGGGTTGAGCAACCTTGTGGAGATAGCAGGGAAAGGTGAGCTGAGGCATTCAGGAGGGGTAGGATAAGGTAATGCCCCACACCGCCATTTTCCTGGACCTCTGGAGAATCCAGGAATGATGGGCTGAAGGTGGGGTAACCCGTCTCCCAGGGAACCTGGGGTGTTTAGGACAGCTGGGGAAGTCTAATGAAGTCCCCTTCTCCCAGATTCTGTGGCATTCTGAGGGACAGGGGGATGATTGTGGGTGCCTCTTTCGCCTAGGGGTCCAGGAATGTTCGGCAGGGTGAGGGGAGAGTTGGGGCTGATGGGTGTTGTCCCCATTCTCTCCAAGCACGAGGTGTTCAGGAGTGGTGGGTTGTGGGTGATGGGCAGATTCTCTAGGTCAACCTGGGGCATTCAGGAGGAATGGGGGTAGGGTTGTGTGTTTTCTCTTCTCTCAGGGAACCTAGGGTGTATAGGAGGAGTGCAGGGAGGATGATGTGGGTTCCTTCTCCAGGCCTCCTGGGGCATTATGGAAGGATGGGAAGAAGGTGATGGGAACACTACTCCAAGGGAATCTGGAATATTGAGGCGCAGTGGGGGAGGTTGGTGCGGCTGCCCTTCTCCCAGGGAACCTGGTCTCTCTGGGCCTCAATTTCTTATCTATCAAGTGGGATGATGTTGGTTCTGCTGCAGAAGATGGTATAAAAGAATGTTGAGTCCCTCAAACTGCTTAGGTAACTCTCACAGGTACTTTGTATCACTCTGCTTTATGTCTGCTCTGTGCTTGTGCCAGCCACCTTCACTCAGCGCCCTCCTTCCTCGCATTTCTGTGAGTGTGCGTGTCTGTGTGTGTGTCCAGGGTCAGCTGGGCCACCCATGTTGGAATTCTGAGTCAAGTGGACTCACTCATTGACCCAGCCCTCTCCCTGCCCCTGCAGGGTACTTGCCTCCTCCTTTGCTGTCGGTGGAACCAGTGTCCTGGCTCATCCCAGGCTTGGAAATGACCCTGCTGTGCCAGGGGACATGGCGAGGTGTGACCTTCTTGCTGAGGCGGGAAGGCGATGACAAGTTTCAGGACATGGCTGAGCCTGATTGGAATGGGAAAGCCACCTTCCCTGTTAGCCAGGCAGGAAACTACAGCTGCAGCTACCGGATACAGGCAGCAGGTGACCTCTCAGAGCCCAGTGAGACTGTGGCCATCGAGGAGCTGGGTGAGTGTCTGACACCCTCCCTCAGAGGTCGCAGGAGGAGGGGCTGCTGGGAGGCAGAGTCTGTTCAGCTCAGCTGCTGCCTCCACTGAGGACCCGCGACAGGGCCAGTCAGGGTAACAGTGGCCACTCAGCTGCCTGGGCCCCAGAGTGCAAAGGAGCTGGAAGGAAGAGAGGGAGGGTGAGGGGAATGGGTGGGAGCTGAGCTGACCCCAGCTCTGGAAGAGGCTGGGGGTGGGAGGAGGTGGGGGCAGGTTTGTAGCAAGTGTCCTTGGCTCCTGGAGACAAGTGACTCTTGTGCCTTGCAGCTGTGCCGCCGCCACCCAAACTGCACCTCAGGGACAAGTCCACTGAGATACTGCGCCCAGGTACTTGCGTGGACTTGGAATGTGTCGCGCCTTTGAGTGGCGTGGAATTCGAACTGCGGGGGAGCAAGAAGAATCTGGACCAATCCATGAGCAGCACCAGTCCGGATCGCATCTTCTTCCACTTGAATGCAGTACCGCGGGAGGAAAGAGGTCCCTACACCTGCAGATACCGGCTGCGGGGCAAGACGCACAGCCCCTGGTCTGCGGACAGCGCGCCTGTGGAGCTGGTGCTCAGCGACGGTGAGCATGGGCCTGGTGCATACGCGGGAGGGGTGCGGCCGCTGGGAGGGAAGCATCGGGGAGGTGCAGAGTTGGGGGCCTGGTCTCCATGTCCCCAGCTGCGAATATGGTGCTGTTGATGCTCACAAAGAATTATTGTGTCAACACACTGGTGTTGGGTCAGCACGTGGCCTCCTCCACAGGGAAGCTGCCTGCTCCGCAGCTGTGGTCTGAGCTTGCCACTCAGAGCCCAGCGCCAGGCATGCTGGTGAGGCTGCAGTGCCTGGGACCCAGGGCCGGGCTGCGCTTCGCCCTGATGCGTGAGGTCGCAGGAAGGAGCTGGGTGCGCGATTTCCAGAGCCCCGCAGACAACGAGGCCCACTTCGAGCTGCCTGCCGTCTCCGTGGCAGACTCGGGCAACTACAGCTGCGTGTACATGGAGCTGGCGCCGCCTTTTGCAGGCTCTGTGGCCAGCAAGCAGTGGGAGCTGCAGGTGGATGGTGAGTGCGTGATGGGGTCGGGATGCTTCTGCTCGCGGGTGAGAGAGGGACCCCTCCTTTCCTTAGGTACTGGTACAGGGCTGTGGTCCTGGTTACTGTCCTCTTCCCCACGTTGTGGCGTCCTGCGTGGAGTGGGGAAGTGGGTGGCCGAGGCTCCTGGGGACACTTCTGACTCGGGCTTCTTTTGGGCCTGATTTTCTCAGTTTCCTGTTTACCGCCATCCTGTAGGGCAACCTCCCTGAGCCTTCCTTCCCCACGTGGGGCTCGGTGCCTCCAGTTTGCTAGTCAGGCTTACCATGGGGTGAAGGTCCCACTGCCAGGCCTCTGGGCAATGCTCCCTGTCCTAGTATGTCCATCCTTCCACTCTCACGGCCACTCTCATGTGCCCTCATGGGCACATGTGGGGCTCCTAGAAAGCTCAGCAGAAGCCTTGGGAGGGCCTACATGAGGGACTGCTGGGTGACCACAGACAGTGGCCACAGGAGAAGCTCACTCAGGGTGCCCAGGAGACTGTCCTCTGGGTCCAAGGGAACGAAGGGCTAGGTCCCCAGACAGCAGCCATTCAGGTGAAAGCCGAGGGGCTGAGGGCATCACCGGTCACGGATCTGCTTTGTCCAGGACCCCCGCCCAGGCCGCAGCTCCGGCCCATGTGGAGCGGGGCAGTGACCCCAGGCCGCGATGCCTTCCTGCGCTGTGAGGGCTCCTTGCCTGGAGTCACTTTTGAGCTGCTGAAGGATGGTGAGGAGGAGGCCTCGACGGTTCTGCACACGGATGGTGCTTCTGCTGAGCTCGTGCTTCCGTACGTGGGGCCCCAGCATGCTGGCAACTACAGCTGCCGCTACCGCTCCAGCGGGGAACTCAGCTTTGTGTCAGAGCTCAGCGATCCTGTGGCGCTTCTGGTGGCTGGTGAGCTGGGTTCCAATCACTGGCCTTTGCTTAGGCTGAGCCTATGCTGGGTGGGGTCCCCTTCACACAGCCCTCCCAGCACCTCCACCAGTGTCCTCACTTGCAGCAGGGGCCCACCCCTGTCCAGGCTGCGTTGGCCTGCTGGGCTAGACAGCGTGGTGCTGGGGGCTGTTGGGGGCAGCTCAGGGACCTCAGGGAGGTCGGCAGTGGTTTCCCTAGGAGGACAGCACTGGAACCCCTTTCCCCCATCATTGCTCTTTAGTCACATTTGTCACATTTGTCTAGGAAGTTGATGCAGCTGTGGACTGAGGATGCTGATGGTGGCCCTGACAAGTGCCAGGAGTGCTGGCCACCCTGTCCTTGTGCTCATTTGGGGACTGGTAGACTGCCCTTATCATTCCTGGGAATTAATAAAAGTGAACAGATTTCAGAACGTGTCTTTGGCTAGTGGCTGCAGAGCAGGCCCCGAGTCCGGAGGGTTTGGGCTCGCAGGGCTGGTGGGAAGTGAGCTGGCATACTGTGTCCTGGCAGTGAATGGGGTTTGCGTTGTTTCCCTGGACCGAGGACATGTGGGACAAGGCCTGGCTTCTGGTGCCGTAGTTGTGTTTTTTTTTTTTTTTTTTGCTTGTTTTGTTTTGTTTCAGTTTTATTGGGAAGGCAGACTCACAGAGAGAAACAGAGAAAGAAACATCTTCCATCTGCTGTTTCACACCTAAAGTGACACAATGGTTAGATCTGAGCTAATCCAAAGCCAGCAGCCAGGAGCTCCTCTGG
This sequence comes from Ochotona princeps, assembly GCF_030435755.1. Lineage (NCBI taxonomy): Eukaryota > Metazoa > Chordata > Mammalia > Lagomorpha > Ochotonidae > Ochotona > Ochotona princeps. Next base: position 58,092,369 of record NC_080847.1, on the reverse strand, counting down.
ATCTCCCATGTGTATACTGGGTTCCAATCTTTGTGCTTTGTGCTATCCTCTATTGCTTTCCTAGGCCAGAACCTGGAAGCTGGAATGAAAATGGTGCAGTGGACCCGGAGCAATAGCATAGTGGTTAAAGCCCTCGCCTTGCATGTGCCAGGATCCTATATGGTTGCCAGTTTTGATCCTGGTGGCCCTACTTCCCATCCAGCTTCCTGCTTGTGGCCTGGGAAAGCAGTTAGGGAAGGCCCAGTGCCTTGGGACCCTGCACCCGTGTGGGAGACCTGGAAGAGCCCCTGGCTCCTGATTGGCTCAGCTCTGGCTGTTGAAGTCCTTTGGGGAGTGAACCATTGGACAGAAGATTTTCCTCTCTTTCCTCCTGTATATATCTGCCTTTCCAGTAAAAATAAATATATCTTAAAAAAAAAAAAAAGAAAGTGGGCCCGGTGGCGTGGCCTAGCAGCTAAAGTCCTCGCCTTGAACGCCCCGGGATCCCATATGGACGCCGGTTCTAATCCCGGCAGCTCCACTTCCCATTAGCTCCCTGCTTGTGGTCTGGGAAAGCAGTCGAGGACGGCCCAAAGACTTGGGACCCTGCACCCGTGTAGGAGACCTGGAAGAGGTTCCAGGTTCCCGGCTTCAGATCGGCGCGCACCGGTCGTTGCGGCTCACTTGGGGAGTGAATCATCGGATGGAAGATCTTCCTCTCTGTCTCTCCTCCTCTCTGTATATCTGACTTGTAATAAAGTAAATAAATCTTTAAAAAAAAAAAAAAGAAAGTGGGGCAGCTGGGTCTCAAAGCAGCTTCCCTGTGGGATCCTGTTACATGCATGGTGCAGACTTTTGCCATTAGGCTTTTGTTACAGTGCTGTGTTTCCTTCTTTAAAGATATTTTTAAGCTTATTTGATGTTATTAAATATTTATTTTATTTTTATTTCAAAATCTGAGTTACATAGGAGGAGGCACAGAGAGATTTTCCATTCATTGGTTCACTCTGCACATCGTCACAATGGGAAGGCTAGGCCAGGCAGGAGCCAGGAGCTTCTTCCAGGACTCCCGTGTGTGTACATGGGCTTAGGCCCTTGATCCATCCTCCTCTCCTGCTGTTCCAGGCCAGAAGCAGGGAGCCAGATCAGAAGTAAAACAGCTGGGATTGAACTGGAAGCCATATGGGATGCCAAGTTTACACAGGCGGAGGCTTATCCTGAATGCCACTGTGTTAGCCGTATTACTTTTTTTTTATTATTATTTAAAAGCGCAGTTGCAAAGATAGGAGAATAGACAGAGAATCTTCCATCAGCTGGTTCACTGCCGAAATGGACCTAATGGCCAGTGCCGGGTCAGGCAGAAGCCAGGAGCTTCTTTTGGGTCACCCATGTGAGTGCAGGGGCCCATGCTCTTGGGCCATCCTCTGCTTCTTACTGGGGTGAGTTAGAAGGGAGCTGGATTGGAATTGGAGCAACTGGGACTTGAATCAGCACCTGTATCAGATGCTGGCACTGTGGGTGGGGGTTTAGCCTACTATACCACAATGTGGGCCCCGTAGCCACAGTTTTTAAGGCAGTCTTCTGCTTTTTCTCATCAAGTTATCCCTTCTTCCTAAGACATCTCTGCCAGGTCCCCAGCAGGAATGGGCCAGCGGTTCGAGGCTCTAGACGTACCCAGTTGTGCCTGGGTCACACTGCTGTCTGTTGTAGGGGATGTTTGAAGAGAATACCTTTTGTGGTCTTGTCCTTCTGGTTTGACAGCGCATAGGGGAGTGGTGCTGGGCTGTACCAGGCCTTCCATATCAGAGGCTGGAGCTGTGGACAGGACTGGGTCCCTCACCATTCTCCCGTCACTTTACTGACTCCCTCTTGCTGACATGACACCCTTATGGACCACTGCCCAGTCCCTGCCAAGCTCACCCTTCTGGTCCTGACCCACAGTATGTCATTAGTGTTATCAGCGCTTTACAAGAAATCAGTGTTCTTCGGGAAATTTACCTTGTTCATTTATGCAGTCTGATTTGCTACTGTAAACTACTGTGTTTAATACGCATGGGTTTTTATAAACATGTGCATGGTCTGTATGACACCCCCTTTTTCATCATGATGTGTTCTGTCCTGGCTCCTCCCTCCCTTCTCAACCCCCCACAACTCCCTGTTCTACCCTCACCCTTCTGTCTAGTAGGAGCTTTAGCAACTCCTCAAATCTTTTCAGAGTTAGCTAACTGGCCGTGCTCATTTTCTCCCTTTGTCACTTGCCTTTTATTACCATTTTTCTTCCACTCATTTCACCTTCCAGGATCTTTAGGTAGACACATGTCACTGATGTGGGGGTGAGGTCATTAGTAACAGTTGAGTACTACAGTTAAAACGGACCCGTTGGTCTTAATCATAGGGGATTACTTCTTTATGGGTAAAAAGGTCAAATATTGACAATTTCATTACACTAAACTAAATGAAACTGCCAGTATTTGACCTTCTTAGGATACAACATTTCCTTTAATGTGAATTAATACAAGTCTATTTTTTGTTTTAATATATTTTTTATTTTGAATTCTGAGTTAATACAAGCCTATTTTTAAAAGAGATTTATTTTTATTAATTTGGAAGGCAGGGTGACAGAGAGGGAGAAACAGTTCTTCCATCCCTTGCTATGCTCCCCACATGCCACAGTAGCCAGGCCTGGGCCAGGCTGAAGCCAGGAGACTGGCCCTGCAGTGACCTCCCAAGTGTTGTGTGAGGTTGAGGTGAGGAATATGAAGTATTCAGCAGATAGCCAGGTCACGTGGACCCTCAGTTAGGGTTCCCCTTTCCCTCTGGGCTCCTCCCGCTCTAGAATGACAGGGCGACACATATAATGAAGAAAGAACTGGTGGCCACACTGCTCAGAGTGTCAGGGAGGGGCTGGGGCAGCGGAGAGGGGAGGCCAGCAGAATGGTCACTTAGGTGAGGGTCTCAAGTCAGCTCCATGGAGGACGGGGTTCTAGAGCTACCTTTTAGCTCCTACTTCATCTGTTCCCTGAAGCCCAACACGGCACGGATGACCACCCCTCTGGGAACATGCAAGTTGTCTCTCAAGTTTGCCCCTTCTCCTGGGTCCTCAGACTGCCATCCAGTGCAGGGATGGATCTGTACTCGGCCTCACCTCCCCATTCCGAAGCTTTCTCCTCAGCCTCCACAGCTCTGCTCACTTGTGACACAGAGGCAGTGAGTCCAAAACACAGAGGGATACACAGGGAGAAGATGGCGATGGTGACCAGCACAGAATAAACACAGCAGGGTCAGTGGCCCCCATGTGACAGAATCATCAAAGCACCCAAGATGTGAGAACTGACACGCAGGCTGCAGCATCCAGCAGCACACACAGACCCTGCAGGGCCCAGGCAGGTGTCATTTTGAGAGGAGGCCAAGGGTCTGCGAGGATTCTCCGGAAGCCCCTCCAACTGCTCACTGCCCCCGTCTAGGATCTAGAGCACCATACCTTGTGGGACACCATCAGTTGACAGAGTACAGGCATCTGTGGTTCCAGGGACCCTGGAAGGGGATGCTTGACACAGTACACCTTTATTCAGGCCACTGTACGCACACCAGGCTTGTCTGGCACTGGGACTCTTGCCTTGCAGAGTTCACGTCCGAATGAAAACAGCCATGTCAACGTATACAAAGATAATGTGGGTGCAGCACGGTGACCACTTTAGGGGAGGCCCCGGTCACACGGGTTATGCCGACTGTTGTCGACAGCGAGAGCTAGGTCAGCGACGACACCCAGGAGCTCATGGCAGTCACTCGGCAAGGACACTGTGTAAAACAACACTGTAGAAGTGCAAGGGGCATGTATGTGAGGCACTCTAGAAGCAGGGTGAGATGAGAGGCTGAAGTTTGCTCAAGGAGGTAGGGAAGACTATTTTTGGGGAGGAGCCTTTAAAATAGAGGAAAAAGAGGAAGGTTCCAGGCACAGGTACAAAGGCACTTGGGTGGGGAAAGTATGGCTTTTTTCAGGACTCACACATTGCTTCATGTGGCTGGTACATGGAAGGCATGGCTGTGGCAGGAGGTGAGGCAACATCACTGCACACACAGGAAAACGCTAACATTCAGGTACGCCTTTGAGGACAACTGGAGAGGATGCTGGGGACCCAATTCAGGAAGGCGACACATGGAAGAGCTTCCTGCCTCACAGTGACTCAACCTGGGGGCAGAGCAGCCTGCAAACAGGAGGTTTGTGCTGAGCATCGCGGGCTCGCGGAGTCCTCACACACACTTCCTCTCAAGCCCTGGCCCTGAGAACCTGTCCAGATCTGCAGCTTGGCTCTTCTCCCTGAGTTGGGCCTGACAGGTCTGCGGGGATTCTCCCAGAAGCACCCCCAGCTGCTCACTGGGGGCCCCATCTAGGTCCAAGAGCACCATACCTCGTGGGACACCATCAGTTGTCTACCCAGTTCTTGGCACTCCCGGAGCTCAGCGTGTCTCTCAGGGCCCCTTGCAATCACGGCAGCACTGTGATGTGGATCTTGAGGTGCGCCATGAGGGCCGAGCTGCGGCTGAAGGCCTTCCCGCAGTCACTGCACTTGTAAGGCTTCTCTCCTGTGTGGATCCTCTGGTGCTCGATGAGAGAGGAGCTCTGCGTGAAGGCCTTTGGACAAATCTGACACTGATATGGCTTCTCCCCAGAGTGTATTCTCAGGTGTCGAATGAGAGCGGAGCAGTTGCTGAAGGCTCTCCCACAAGCGTCACATTTGTAGGGCTTCTCTCCAGTGTGGATGCGCTGGTGCTGGGTCAGGTGGGTGCTCTGGCTGAAGGTTTTGCCACACTCATCACACTCATAGGGCCGCTCCCCTGTGTGCACCCGCTGGTGCTGGGTGAGATGGGTGCTGCGGCTGAAGTTTTTGCCACATTCCCCACATTTGTAGGGCTTCTCTCCTGTGTGGATCCTTCGGTGCTGAGTCAAGTGAGTGACACGGCTGAAGGCCTTGCCGCAGTCCTTGCATTCATGGGGCTTGGCTCCGGTGTGGACAACACGGTGCTGGGCCAAGTGAGTGCGGCGGCTGAAGGCCTTCCCGCACTCCCTGCAGGCATAGGGTGTCTTCTGGGGGTGGCTCTTCTCGTGTGCCTCGAGGGCTGAAGCACTCCACAACGTCTTCCTGCACCTGCCGCACCGCCAGGGTGTCCTCCCCGAGTGTGTGACTGGAGGCTGTACCCCACAACCCTTCGGTGGACGCAATCTCTCCCCTGCAGCAGCAGCTTTCTCTTGGTGGCTGACACTTGACCATGTGTTGGAGGTGTTTCCTGAGGTGCCAGGTTCGTAGTCCATCCAGTGTGTTGAGGTGTCCTTGCAGGGCCTTGCTGCTTTCCTGTCGTTGCTCTCGTGAGTGACAGACCTTGTCCAGATCTCACATGAGAGTCCTGCCTGACTCGCTGAGCTGGCCTCGGGTTCACAGGCCTCAACAAGGGAAGGTCCCGCGGAAATACTGCCTGCGAGGGCTTCAGTGATCATGCCCGAGGGTTCTGTCTCCTCCACATCTCCTTGTTTGCAGCTCGCCTCTGTGGGCTTAACTCCTGGCTTCCAGCCTGAAACAGAACCATAACATCACCAATCCTGCCAAAAGTCTTTCCTACTCTTCCTGGCCCCTGGCTATGCCCTGCCTGGAGAGGTGGTCTGTCCCTGACACTGAGCCCCACTCTCAGAGGGACATTTGTACTTGGTGTCCTCCCAGGCCACCCAAAACTGCACCATGGGTCCTGCTTCTTCCACCCCTCATCCCACTCTCCATGCTCCGAAGCTTCTGATTTCAGCTCAAGTGTAGTTGAGCATTTGGTAGAAATGTTCGAATGCTGCTTGATACATCCACATCCCATATTGGGGTCCTGCCTCTGCTTGTGGCCTAGCTTCCTGCTAATGCACACCCTGGGAGGATTCAGGCAATGGGTCAAGCACTTGGGTCCCAGATCTAGCCTGGGCTGTCATGGGCATTTGGGGAGTGAACCAGAGGATGCAAGGCATCTCTCTCTCTCTGTCCTCACACCTGCCCCCCATTTCCCTCTCTCTGGGGGTGGGGAGTTTGTCCTAGATAGGCCCCACACTCTGCAAGGCTGGCACTGTGTTCCCCATGTTCAGGACCTTGCCCTGGGCCTGGGTGGATCTGCAGGTGTGCAGTGAGCACTGGCTGAAAATATACATGATTGTGCAATGTTTGCTGGACAAACTGCCATTTGAGGTGAGTGGGTGATGAGCCCACCTGGTCTGAGCCAGGGGCACTCTGTACAAAGGACAGTGTAGGCAGCAGTGGGAACATGAGGTGGACTCCAGGAAGGAGGTTCAGAGCACTGAACTGGGGGCTCTAGCAGGTGCCGCCACAGGGGGCTCAATGGTGCAGAGGCCAGGCCCAGGCAACAGCTCTGCTGCTGGGTGGTCCTGGAGCCTTCAATGATCTTGTTTCATCTGGGCCCGTTTTCAGTCCACACAGAGGCACCGTATTGTGTGCCTTCTGGGACTTCTGACCATCATCAGGCTCCTGACAGAGACATGCTAGACTCCTGGTGCAGTGGGATTTTCTACTGCCCCCTTCCAGCCGCAGGAGGTACTGCAATAGGGAAAGGGAGGTCCAGCCTATGGAACAGTTCAAGTGACTGCTGCTCGGTCACATGATTAGTTCAAGTTGGCTGCTGGTGGAGTAGGATTCCTCTCTCCAGCCCCACAGCTACCTGCCATGCTGCCTCCCTGCCCTCCCCAGCCAGGCCCTGCTTCCCCTTTTCTTTACTCAGAAATATCCTAATCACCACCACCACCCCGCCCTTCCCAGAAAGCACAGATCTAAACCTCATGGTCCCTTGGCTGGCCCTCTTTCACCGCTTTGGTAGCATCTGGCCCTCTCCTGGAAGCTTTTCCTGATCCTGTGAGAGGACAGTGCTCCTTCTGCCTTTTCAGTTAGGACAGCCAAGGAGGGACCGTTATCTTGACAGCCATGGCTGCTTCATGCTCCGTTTGTGCCAGGCACCGCTTCAGGTGCTGCACAGATGGGACTTCACCTTGTCAGGGACTCTACCCAGGAGGAAAGTGAGGTACGAGAGCCATCTCCCTGCTAACCGCACACCTCGTTCCTGATACCTGCCGGCTCATCCTGTCAATGACTACTACTGGGCCCACCACTCCCCTAAGTCCAGATCCTCTCTGTCCCATTGGTTCTCCCTGAGAGTAACAGGGGCAACCTCAGTTCATGGCCAGTCATTCCCCCAGATCCTGGAGGTGAGCAGGGGGCGGAGGGCCCAGAGAGGACACACAGGGTACTTGGTATCTCTGTCTCCACCACCATCCATCCAGGCATCCAGAAGGCTGGGCGTCTACACAGCAGGCTGGTTTCCCTTATGGGAATGACACGTCACTTACCCCTGGCTCCTGTGATTGGGTCTGACAAAGACCAACACGAGATACTGACCAGTTCTCCAGGACTCAGATCCGGGATCTCTGCTTCTACCTTGATCGGACCTGAACCTGGGCTTGCTGCCAAATCTTTTTTCCTCTCTGAGAATGAAGATGGCGCCATGGGAAAGCACAATGGAGAACCAGGATGACAGAGTAGCTTGATGCTGTCCACCTATCTTTTACTATAACCACATTGGAAGTCTGCTTATTCTTCCAGCTGGAGCTGGAGTTTTGAATTTCTGCAACCAAAACAGACTTGTCCAGTGCAGTGTGTGGGAACATGAGAGAATGAGTGTGTGGGCAGCTCCATCACACAGCCCTGCACTCCCACATTCTCCCCAGGATCTTTTAGGATGCTACCAACACCCCCTTACCTCTCCTGTCCAGCATGTGCGTCAGATCCTCCACCAGCACAGCAGCCTCCTCTCCGCTCTTGGGGCACTGTGCCCCCACCCAGGTCTGGATCTCGGGGGGCAGCGCACCCAGGAACTGCTCCAACACCAGCAGCTCCAGCATCTGCTCCTTGGAGTGCAGTTCGGGCTGCAGCCATTGGCAGCACAGATCGTGGAGCTGGGCCAGAGCGTCCTGTGGACTAGCTGCATGCTCGTAGCGGAAGTGCCGGAAGCGCAGGCGCGCAGCCTCCACACAGGTGGTGGCATCGAGGTTGGTTTCCTCCTCTTCCACCTTCACTTGGAGGAAGCTGTCCTGTTCCCAGGGCTGTGGGCTCAGGGAACTCTTGGGCACAGCCATCTGGCAGCAGCACTCACACAGAATGACGGGGACCTTGGCGCTGTATCTGCTGGAACATTAGAACTCCATCCCCATGTAGAACCTGCAGCCCCTGCTGCGGACCTGTGCAGAAAAGCAGACATGTGTCCGGGGCCTGTGAGATGTGACTCAGAGACACAGATGGTTATGTCAGGTCCACAACCAGCACTTTTTAAAATGTCTGCAACAAACTGTCTTGGAGTTCCATATACAAACCTATCGCAGGCTCAGATGGTAAGAGGTTTTCTCCTATGTTGTTGATGTAAAAGTAGACACAGAGAGGAAAAGGATTTGTCCCAAGGCTCCACGTTAATGAAATATCGGCAGGCAGCTAAGCTGCAGGCCCAAGCAAACCCACCAGCAGCCTGCCGAAGATAGGTTTCTTCCCTACCAAGCCTCACCTTGCTCTGTGGGCATCCTCTCACTTAATTTGCTAATTATTTTGTACTTTGTTTTATGAGATTGCTACTTAAATAAAAATTCAGCCTTACTTATTTTCTGATGTTAGGTCACAAATTTCCTCTGTACCTAGTTTTAGCTGTGTATCATGTCTGACATGTTTTATCATTATTTTATAAGATTTATTTATTTTTTTTACTTGAAAGGCATATTTACAGAGAGGAGACACACACACATACACACAGAGAGAGAGAGAGAGAGAGAGAGAGAGAGAGAGAGAGAGAGAATCTTCCAACTGTTAGCTCATCCCCTAAATGGCTGCCTAAGTTAGAACTGGTCTGGTGTGAAGCCAGGAGCCTAGAACTTCATCTGGGGCTCCAATACAGGTGTAGCAGTCCAAGTCCTTCCAGGCACATTAGCGGGGAGCTGGATTGATAGTGGTACATCTGGGACTTGAATAAGTACGCATTCTACCTGCTATAGCCAGTATCCCGTATGGGTACCCGTTCATGACCCCTGGATGCTCTACATCTGATCCAGCTCTCTTCTTATGGCCTGGGAAGGCAGCAGGAAGTGGACAAGTCCTTAGGCCCCTGAACCCACATGGGAGACCCTGAAGAAGCTCCTGACTCCTGGCTTTGGATCAGCTCAGCTCAGGCTGTTACAGTCATGTGGGCAGTGAACCAGCAGATGGAAGATCTCTGTTTCTCTTGGACTCTGAAACCTGCCTTTTAAATACAAATAAATCTCCTAACATCATTAGCTTCCAGGGGATTCCAAATCAAAATCACAGGAAGAGACTACTTTACATTTGTTCAATGGCTATCATTAGAAAGGCAGATGACAACGCTAGCACAAATGCAGAGAAATTGGAACCCTAACACACTGCTGGTGGCAATGAAGACAGCATGGCCGCTGCGGAAAACCATCTTGCAGTTCCTCAAAAGATTAAGCATAGAGTCCCGACATAACTCACAAATTCCTCTCCTAGGTATATGCTCAAGGGAAATGAAAATATGTTTTCAGAAGAACTTGTACATGAATGTTCATGGCAGCATTGGTTATAACAGCCTCTCCCCAAAAAATGCATAAAAGAAGGTATCGAGGGCCCAGCGTGGTAGCCTAGTGGCTAAGGTCCTTGTCTTGTACGCACCAGAATCCCAATATGAGTGCTGGTTTGTGTCCCGGCAGCCCTGCTTCCCATCCAGCTCCCTGCTTGTGGCCTGGGAAAGCAGTCGAGGACGGCCCAAAGTCTTGGGACCCTGCACCCACGTGGGAGACCACGAAAGAAGCTCCTGGCTCCTGACCGGCTCAGCTCTGGCTGTTGTGGCCATTTGGGGAGTGAGTCACCACATGGAGGATCTTCCTCTCTGTCTCTCCTCTCTGTATATCTGCCTTTCAAAATAAATAAATAAATAAAAAATTTAAAGAAGGCGTCTAAATGTTCATCAATCAGTAGACACAATTCTGCATAATAGATATCCTCATATACAGTTTATATAAACGGACTGTTATTCATACTAAACGTACTGAAGTAGATTCATGCACAATGTGGATTAACCATGACAACATTACGCTAAGCAAGAGAAACCAGACACAAGAGATCACATACTGAATGGTTCTATTGACAGGAAATGCCCCAAACTGGCAACTTCAGAAATACAAAGCAGATTAATCAGTCCCAGGAGCTTTGAGGAGAGTGGGGACTAGTAGGCTGCCAACGGCATGGGATTTCACTTTGAGATGATGAAAATCTTCCGGAATTAGACAGTGGTGATGACTGTACAGCCATTTGGAAAGATTAAAGGCCAGATGAACCTTCTGGAATGGATGGTTAACTTGCTGCCTGCCATGCTGGTGTTCCATATCACAGAGCCAGTTCAAATCCCACATGCTAATATGTCTGGGGAAGGGCAGATGCCACTGAGGCCCTGCCACATGGGAGACCTGGATGGAGTTCCTTTCTTCTGCCATTGCAGCCACTTAGTACTGAACCAGTGGATGGAAGAGCTCTCTTTCTTTGTCTCTCCCTCTCTTTGTCATTCAGCCTTTCCAAAAAAAATCCATTTAGGCTCCAGTGCAGTGGCGTAATGGCTAAAGTCTTCACCTTGAACGCGCCAGGATCCCGTATGGGTGCCGGTTCTAAATCCGGCAGCTCCACTTCCCATCCAGCTCCCTGCTTGTGGCCTGGGAAGGCAGTCAAGGATGGCCCAGGGCCTTGGGACCCTGCACCCACATGGGATACCTGGAAGAAGCTCCTGGCTCCTGGCTTCAGATAGGCACAGCACTGGCCATTGTAGTCACTTAGGGAGTGAATCATTGAACGGAAGATATTTCTCTCTGTCTCCTCTCCTCTCTGTGTATATAACTTTTTTTAAAAGATGTATTTATTTTATTACAAAGTCAGATATACAGAGAGGAGGAGAGACAGAGTCCGATGATTCACTCCCCAACTGAGCCGCAACAGCCGGTGCACGCCGATCCGAAGCCGGGAACCAGGAACCTCTTCCAGGTCTCCCACACAGGTGCAGGGTCCCAAAGCTTTGGGCCGTCCTCGACTGCTTTCCCAGGCCACAAGCAGGGAGCTGGATGGGAAGTGGAGCTGCCGGGATTAGAACTGACGCCCATATGGGATCCCGGGGCGTTCAAGGCGAGGACTTTAGCTGCCAGGCCACGCCGCCGGGCCCTCTGTGTATATAACTTTGCAATAAAAATTTAAAAAAATGTTTTTTAAAATCCATTAAAAAAAAAACCCCACTGGCTCGGTATGGTGGCCTAGTGGCTAAAGTCCTCGCTTTGAACATGCTGGGATCCCATATGGCCGCAGGCTCTAATACCCGGCTGCCCCCCTTCCCATCCAGCTCCCTGTTTGTGGCCTGGGAAAGCAGTTGAGGATGGCCCAAAGCCTTGGGATCCTGCACCTGCATGGGAGACCCAGAAAAGGTTCTTGGCTCCTACCTTCGGATAGGTGCAATTCTGGCCATTGTGGCCACTTTGGGAATGAATCATTGGATGGAAGATCTTCCTCTCTGTCTCTCCTCCTCTCTGTATATCTTACTATGCAATATAAATAGATAAATCTTTAAAAACCAACCAAACAAACAAACAAAAAAACACTGAGTTGGGGTGAGTGTGGTGGCATAGCAAGCTAATCCTCTGCCTGTAGTGCTGGTATCCTTTATGGATCCCAGTTGTAGCCCTGGCTGCTTCACTTCTAATCCAGTTTCATGCTAATGTGCCTGGAAAAGCAGCAGAGTATGGTTTAAGGCCTTGGGCCTCTGTACCATGTGGGAGACCTGAAAGAAGCTTTGGATTGGCTCAGTTCTGGCTGTTGCAGTCATTTTGGGAGCAAACCAGCAGATAAAATTCTTTTCTATCTTTCTATCTTACTCTCTGTTTAACTCTGATAAAAACAAAAATAAATAAATCTTTAAAAACACTGAATTGTACACTTTAAAGATTTATTTATTTTATTGGAAAGTCAGATATACAGAGAAGGAGGGACAGAGAGGAAGATCTTTTGTCTACTAATTCATTCCCCAAGTGGTCAAAACAGCCAGAGCTGAGCCAATCTGAATCCAGGAGCCAGGAGCTTCTTCCGGGTTTCCCAAGTGTGTGCAGGATCCCAAGGCTGTGGGTCATCCTCGACTGCTCTCTCAGGCCACAGGCAGGGAGCTGGATGGGAAGTACAGCAGCTGGGATACAAAGCAGCACATGCATGGGATCCCAGTACATGCAAGGCGAGGACTTTAGCTACTAGGCTACCATGCTGGGCCCTCTACCTTTTTTAAAAAGATTTATTTTTTAAAAAATTTTTATTACAAAGTCAGATATACAGAGAGAAGGAGAGACAGAGAGGAAGATCTTCCGTCCGATGATTCACTCCGCAAGTGAGTGCAACAGCCTGTGCTGTACTGATCCGGAGTCAGGAGCCAGGAATCTCCTCCAGTCTCCCTTACAGGTGCAGTATCCCAAAGGTTTTTGGCCGTCCTTGACTGTGTTCCCAGGCCACAAACAGGGAGCTGGATGGGAAGTGGAGTGGTGGGATTAGAACCGGTGCCCAAATGGGATCCCAGCGTGTTCCAGGTGAGGACTTTAGCCACTAGGCCACCATAACTGGCCCAGCCCTCTACCTTTTAAAGAATTATTCTTAGGCCCAGCACAATGGCTCAGTCGGTAAATGCTCACCTTACAAGTGTCAGAATGCCATATGGGCTCCAGTTTGTGTCCCAGCTGCCCCACTTCCCATCGTGCCTCCTGTTTATGGCCAGGAAAAGCAGTAAAGGATGGCTCAAAGCCTTGGGCCCCTGTACCTATGTTGGATACCCAAAAGAAGCTCCTGAATTGTAGCTTTGGATCAGCTCAGTTCTGGCCAGTGTGGACATCTGGGAGTGAACCAGAGCATGGAAGATCTTTGTCCCTCCTTTCTGTAAATCTGCCTTTGAAATAAAAATAAATCTAAAAAATATTATTCTTTGCCACTTGGTAATACACTTACATGATTATCTTCCTGCTTCCTTCCGCCCCTTGTTTTAGTGTTGGTGCCTTAAGGACAAGAGTTTATTTTTTAATTCATTGCCTTCTCCCTGGTGCCTACAGCCTGGCCTCTCACATACAACACTAGCGGCTTCACTCAACACAGCCAGTTAAGTGCCTACTCCTTGCTCCATGTCAGGAATGCAAACACAAGACATGGGCTCTGTGCTCCATGTCCTCACTGAAGAAGGACTGACACACAACAAACTAAGCACTTTGCTATTTGTAGTACAACGCATAACCAGAAAGTGGGAATGATCAGACAGTGGAAACACACTGGCTGCTAGACTGTAATGGCCTATTGCGTCTCGACCCAAGCAACACCTGCCACTGCCCTGTGAATTGGCATTACTGCTTTCGTTTTCTTCTGTATGTGTTAGTGACCGGAAACTCTCTGTCTTCCAGGCCCTATAGCTTTGTGTCACTGCTGCTTCTCGGAATGGCGCCCCAGGTAGCAGAAGGAGCTTCTGAATCTGGACAACACCCCCTTTGGAGAGTTACCCCTCCCACTGCAGGGGACTCAGCACAACTGGCTCCCTTCACAGAAACAGCCAATCCAAACCCTCCGCAGGCATCATCACATCTGAACACACTCATTTCCAGATGATCCTGAAGTTAATTTCCAGGCCAGGAAAAAAAATCTTCTGAAAACTAGACAAAAAGGAATGCCAAAATATTTATAATAAATTAAAAAAAGCAAAACAATGCTAAATTCTGATAAGGTAGAGACAAGTAAATTAAGCTATAATCTATAGGACTTGAGACTTTTATAGCAGTTAAAAAGAAGCTTAAGGAACTATGGAGTAGAAAGCTAAGTCTCAGCCTGTGATGTCAGTTTGAGTCCATGGAAACCAATTGGTTTAATTATTTGTAAGGCAGAGAGAGAGGTATTTTCCACCTCCTGAATCACAACTTGCTTACAATGGCCAGGGCTTGGCCAGGCTGAAGTCTGGAGCCTGGAGTTCCATATGGCATCCCATGTGAGTGCAGCGTTCCAGGTCTTGGGCCACCCTTTACTACTTATTCAGGTGTGCTAGCATGGTACTGGATTGGAGGTGGATCGGGGGAGCTTCAACTCTCCATTATATGGGATACATTGCGGTGGTGTCACTGCCTGTATCACTACGCTGACTTGTTAAGAAACGCCAGGCGGTGGTCGTTTGGCTTACAGCAAGTGCACAGCAGACAGATGCAGAGCAACGGGAGGGTGAGGAAAGACAAAGCATGGTCATCTGCAGATCCAGGTAATCACTGCCTGGAGGAAGAGGAGAAGCTGCTGCAGGGATGACAATAAACACAGCAACAGCTTCTGGACTCCTTTCTAAGGAACCTGTCCTGGGCCCAGTGTGTTAGCTTAGCGGCTAAAGTCTTTGCCTTGCATGTGTTGGGATCCCACACGAGTGCCAGTTGTGTCCTGGCAGTCCCAATTCCCATCCAGCTCCCTGCCTGTGGCCTGGGAAAGCAGTCGAGGACGGCCCAAAATCTTGGGATCCTGCACCCGCCCGCATGGGAGACCTAGAAGAAGCTCCTGGTTCCTGGCTTCAGATTGGCTCAGCTCTGGGCCACTTGGGTAGTGAATCAGTGGACGTATCTTCCTCTCTGTCTCTCCTTCACTCCATATAGCTGACTTTCCAATAAAAATAAATACATTTTAAATAAATAAATAAAAAAGGAAACCTGCCCTAGCATAGCTCTGGTAACAGTTTCTGAGACACACTTTTGTCAGTCTTTTCCTGACCCACCTCAGCCTGCGGATTTTGGAGCTCCTCCATCCATAGCACTTATCCGGCTGAGGAGGGTGATTCTTCCCCTTCCTGTTCCTCATTGGTACCCAACTTAGAGGGTATCCAAGGTGACCTGAGCTGATTGCTGACAAGCACCCCTCACAGGCCTGGCCCACAGCAGACATGCGCTAAATATCTGCTCTGATGATGCAACAGAACCCTGCTGTGGCGAGCAAGTGCCAGCATGGGTCTCGACCTACTTAGCCTATACAAGGGGCAGAGGGATTGAGGCCTTGATACACGTCTAGAGACTCTAGACCCCCTTGGTTTTGGCCTATGCCTAGAGACCTTTCTCCTATCTCAGCAGCACCTAGAAGCCGCTGTGGAGACATACCACAGAGCCTTTTCCCTCTGTGTGGTGGGCTACACAGTGCCACCTGGCAATGTACGTGATAGTTATACTAATTGGCTAGGCTTATAATATGTAATAGATGCTTATACCCAATATTTCTATACTACCCTGAGGCTTATGCTCCCTGGCCCGGCCTTGTATATGCTTGTGCTTGATTGCTAATAAACAAAGTTCATCATAACTCTCTCTGGTGCTTCTCGGTTGAGAACACCGTTGCTGCACCATGTTACCTAGGTGGGTGATCTATGGCCGAGACCCCCACACCCTGCTGCACTTAAGCCCACACTGGGGATGTATCATTAAGTCCAGATGAATGAACACTGTCACCCAAGTCCAGCTGCCTACATGGCAAAGCACAAATCCTCTCTCACATAGTTGATTAACTCTTGGGTCACCAAGTCACACAGCTATGCACACAGGCAATTCAGGCACAGTATCAGTTATACCTCAATTTATATTCAGGCACACAAAATGTCACAGTGTCATCCATAACTTATCAAACTCATGCCCTCCTAGTATCTCCATCATGCAGTTTCATTCCACCAGGTATTCATAATGTCTAAGTCCCCCAGAGAATCTCAGTTACACTCGAATTACAGTCACATAACCCACCCTTCTGTCAACTGCACACTCCATTGGGTTGGTGAGACACTGAACCTTTTCAATCTGTCCATCAGACACAAGCATACCCTATCTGCCCCTTACCCTATACACAACAGGCTAGTTCCATACTCTCCATCCTAGTGCTATTGTACATCTGATCTGTCCGTCTCAGTTCGGTCTGTCTGAATTACCTCCTCGGTCCATCACACCTTGGGTCGGCCAGTACATCCCAGTCTACTCGTGAGCCCTGCACTCACAGTCCGTCAGTCTGCGCAAAGCTCACTCTTCGGATCCCGGTAGGTCACGTGCATCCTGGTCAGAGAACTGCAGGCCTCTGGGCTTCGCAGCCTGAGGTGTCCTTCTCCCGCCCCGATTCGGGCCGAGAGCCCACCTAAGACTTACCTCATCACTTCCGGAAGCTCCCGCAGTGACGAATCCGCCTGGGAGCCGCGTCACAGGACCACAATTCCCAGCATGCTCCGCACCGCGCGCCGCAAGCTCACGCGAACTACCACTCCCAGAAGGCGCAGCGTCAACCCTCCGGTTCTACCTCAGGAGAGCTAGAGAAAAGGCAGGCGTTACTGTTCCGGCCGGCGGTGAGGTGGTGGCCGGCAATGGAAGAGCTTTTGACTGGAAGATGCACGAAAGGTAGGTCCGTGGGTGGTGTCTGGGCGTGAGGGGTGTGGGTGCCAGGGCAGTGTCTGGAGTGTGAGGGGTATGGGTGTCACGGGCTGTGTCTGGGATGTGAGGGGTGTGGGTGCCATGGGTGGTGTCTGGGATGTGAGGGGTGTGGGTGCCATGGGTGGTGTCTGGGATGTGAGGGGTATGGGTGTCACGGGCTGTGTCTGGGTCGTCAGGGGTATGGGTGTCACGGGCTGTGTCTGGGTCGTCAGGGGTGTGGGTGTCATGGGTGGTGTCTGGGATGTGAGTGGTGTGGGTGTCACGGGAAGTGTCTGGGGACTAAGGCGTGTGAGTGCCGTTGGTGTCTAGGGCGTGAGTGGTGGAGGTGCAGTTGGTGGTGTCTAAAGCGTGAGAGGCTGAGCAGTGGGAGTGCCATTGGTGGTGTCTAGGGCGTGAGGAGTGTGGGTGCCCAGGCAGTGTCTGCGGTGTGAGGGGTGTGGGTGCTGTGGGTGATGTCTTGGACATGAGGGTTGTGGGTTGGTAATGCCTGTCACTTGTGAGACTTGCCATGACCACAGGTACAAATTATTCCATGCCTGTTGTGTGTGACCATGTGTCAGTACTTCTGGATGTTTAAGTCCTGTATTCCCTGAGGAATGAAGAAACAAACAGTTCCCGGAGGAGCTGGTGTCATAGCTGAGGCCTGAATAGAGAGAGTGGCTGGAGGAGAGTATGTTCCAGGTAGCTAGACCATAAAGGCCAAGACCAACAGATGGGTGCTAGGGTGGACTAAGGGAAAGAGATGGGGGGCCCAGGATCAGGATAGTGAGGCCTGAGGGGAAAGCTGCATAAGGCTATGAGCCACATATAGGCTCTGAGTTCTCCCCTGGAGAGAGACCTGAATAGTCTCTTCATAGGAGACTTCTGGTTGGTATAGGGAAAAACCCTCAGGGGAAGGGAGAAGGCAAGGAGACCCAGGAAGAAACAAATGCTGCTGCAGTTCTGGGCTGGCGGACTAGGTAAGTCAGATCAGGCTGCTGGTGGTTGTGGAGAGAGGGCTGACATGTGTGGATCTGTTTCAAAAGTGTAGCTGGTAGTGTCTGGTGCAATAACCTAGCAGCTAAAGTCCTCGCCTTGCACGCGCTGGGATCCCTATGGGTGCTGGTTCTAATCCCAATAGCCCCACTTCCCATCCAGTTCCCTGCTTGTGGCCTGGGAAAGCAGTCAAGGACAGCCCCAAAACCTTGGGACCCTGCACTGGCGTGTGAAACCTGGAAGAAACTTCTTACTTCTGTTCGGCGTTGGATCAGCTCAGCTCCAGCCGTTATGGTCACTTGGGGGGTGAATCATCGGACTGAAGATCTTGCTCTCTGTCTCTCCTCCTCTGTATATCTAACTTTCAAATAAAAATAAATACATCTTTAAAAAAAAGAATTTCAAGAATGGTATATATATATATATATATATATATATATATATAAAGTGTAGCTGATAGCGTTGATAACTTGAAATGCAGTCCCCAAGGGTTGAGTAAGGCTAGTCCAAGAAACTGAGGGTGGCCTGTGGTCATGGGAAAGTTAGATTGGTCATCTGTGTATTAGATTTTTGGTGCTCTGGTACCAAAGTAATGCAAACTGGGTGGCTTAGGCAACTGAAATTTATTTTCTCATAGTTGGAGGCTGGAAGTTCAAATTTTTCGATTCTCCTAAAGTCTCTCCTTGGCTTGCAGTGACTGCCTTCTTACTGTGCTCTCACATGGACTTCCCTCTGTTTGATCAGGCCTTTTCTTTCCCACTTTTCTTCTCTTTTCTTTCCTTTTCTTCCTTTCTTTATTTCTCTCTCTTTTTTAAAGAGTACTTATTTTTATTGGAAAGACAGATAAGATTTACGGAGAGTAGGAGAGACAGAGAAAGATCTTATGTCTGCTTTTTTACCCAAGTAGCTGTGCTGATCCAAAGCCAGGAGCCAGGAACCTGGAGCTCCTGGAGGTACAGAAGGGTTAGACCAAGGTCACTGAGTAAGGCTTGTCAGTAACCACTGTGGCTCCTTCATTGGAGCAGTGTGTGGCTGGGGACAAACATGCACTATTTGCAGGATGCTCACACTTCAACTTCAGGAGACAGAGGTTCTGGGAGACCTGAATCTCAGGAAAGCTTTGTGCCTACTGTCCCTGCAGGTAGTAAATGATTGTGCTGTTTGTTTGAGATATGAAGCCCTGCCTGGTAAGGAGGAAAAAATGCCCTTGCAAAGACTCTCAGAACCTGTGAATATTGCTGTACCTATCTGGCTAGGTCTACTGTAACTAAGTACTGCAAACTGTGTAGCTTAAAACCAAACAAATTTATTTTTCACAGTTCTGGAGGTCAGAATCATTGACACCATTGTGGTGCAGTGGACCAAGCTGCATGCTACATTTGAATGCCAGTTAGAGTTCCAGCTGCCCCACTTCTGATCCAGTTCCCTGCTAATGCATCTGGGAAATCAGTGGAGGATGGCCCAATGGGCCTCTGTACCCATCTGGGAGACCCAGATGGAGTTCCTGATTCCTGGCTTCAGCCTAGCCTAGCCCCTAAGTGGCTGTTTACAGAGTGAAGCAGTGGACAGATATCTTTGTCTTTCTTCCTGTCACTATGCCTTTCAAATAAATAAAATAAATCCTTTGAAGAAAAGTTTGACATGAAAGCATTAGCAGAACTGGCTTGTTCCTTGTGGAGTGTTTTCCTATACCTTCCTCCCAGCTTGTTCCTTGTGGAGAGTCTTCCTGCACCTTTCTCCTGGCTCCTGGAGTTGCTAAGCTCGTGGACTTGTGCTCCTGTATGTCTCCACAGGGCTTTTTCCCTCTGTGTGTCTCTTTGTATTCTGCTCCTCTGTCTCCTACAAGACTACCAGTCATGGGATCTAGGGCCTGCTTAAATTCAGTACGATTCCTTTCAAAATCCTTAATTATAGCTGTGAAGACCTATTTCCAGATAAGCTCTCATTCTGATGTTCAGGTGGGTATGAAGTTTTGGGTAGTACCATTCGACTCCCTGCAGCTGCTTTGTATGAGAAGTGAACATTATCTTTGATGGTGGCTTAAACATGATGAAGTTACAGGCGTTGAGAAGGAAAGCTTCCAGGTGGGCCCTAAATGCAGTCACCTGTAACCCAATAAGAGAAGCAGAGCGAGACTTCTGTCCATCTCAGGCCGCTGTCCCTTGCTGCCACCGCCGCCGCCTCCTCTTCCTCCTCGCCATGACTTCCTACAGTTACCGCCAGTCATCCTCCGCCTCAACCTTCGGGGGCCTGGGTGGCGGCCCCGCGCGCTTTGGGGGTGGGAGCAGCTTTCGCGCCCCCAGCATCCACGGGGGCTCCGGTGGCCGTGGGGTGTCTGTGTCCTCTGCCCGTTTTGTGTCCTCGTCCTCTGGGGGCTACGGTGGTGGCTATGGGGTCTCATTGGCCGGGTCCGACGGGCTCCTCTCTGGCAACGAGAAGATCACCATGCAGAACCTCAACGACCGCTTGGCATCTTACCTGGAAAAGGTGCGCGCCCTGGAGCAGGCCAATGGCGAGCTGGAGGTGAAGATCCGCGACTGGTACCAGAAGCAGGGACCCGGACCCTCCCGCGACTACAGCCACTATTTTAAGACCATCGAGGATCTACGTGATAAGATTCACGGGGCCACCATTGACAACTCCAAGATCGTCCTGCAGATCGACAATGCCCGTCTGGCTGCAGATGACTTCCGCACCAAATTCGAGACAGAGCAGGCCCTGCGCCTGAGTGTGGAGGCCGACATCAACGGGCTGCGCAGGGTGCTGGACGAGCTGACCCTGGCCAGGACCGACCTGGAGATGCAGATCGAAGGCCTGAAGGAGGAGCTGGCTTACCTGAAGAAGAACCACGAGGAGGAAATCAGTGTCCTGAAGGGCCAGGTGGGTGGCCAAGTGAGTGTGGAGGTGGATTCGGCTCCAGGTGTTGACCTTGCCAAGATCCTGAGTGAGATGAGAAGCCAGTATGAGGTCATGGCTGAGAAGAACCGGAAGGATGCCGAGGCCTGGTTCGTCAGCCGGACTGAGGAGCTGAACCAGGAGGTGGCTATTAATACAGAACAGCTGAAGACGAGCAGATCAGAGGTCACTGACCTGCGGCGGACCCTGCAGGGTCTTGAGACCGAGCTGCAGTCGCAGCTCAGCATGAAAGCGGCCCTGGAAGGCACGCTGGCAGAGACGGAGGCCCGTTTCGGGGCGCAGCTGGCACAGATCCAGGCGTTAATCAGCAGCATCGAGGCGCAGCTGAGCGACGTGCGGGCTGACACCGAGCGGCAGAACCAGGAGTACCAGCAGCTCATGGGCATCAAGTCACGGCTGGAGCAGGAGATTGCCACCTACCGCAGCCTGCTTGAGGGCCAGGACATCCACTAAAACAACCTGCCCACCCCCAAGGTTGTCTGAGCTGCCAAAGTTGGGCTGCTGGGCTCTGCCCTCCTGCAGGGAGAGGGCACTGGGTAGGGGTATGGGAGCGGAGGGGCCCTTACACTGGGCACTTCCCCTGAGCTGCCAATAAAACTTTATGGCCCGAGGAAAAAAAAAAAAAAAAAAAGCAGCAGAGCGAGTTCTGACACACAGAAGGGAAAGCAGTATGAAGAAGGAGGCAGAAATGGAGTGATGTGGCCACAATCCCAGGGACGGCAGCAGCCACCAGAATATCAGGGTGAGGGCAGCCCCTCCAGCACCCTGATCCCAGCCGAGTGAGGGGGATTCATGGACTTCTGGCCTCTCACTTCTGTGGGAATCCACTTGTGTTGTTGTATGCCACCATTTGTCATGTGGTTCTCCAGTAGCAAGTGGGGATGATTTCCAGCAAGGAGCTGGAGTGCGGAGATGGGGGGTTGCTTGGTGTAGAGGGAGCACTCTCTGTGTCAGACCCACCCAGGTTCTGTGCTTCCTATCCGCTGAGAGGAAACCAGCTCCAGCACCACTGCTCAAACGGCTCACTCCACAACTTGAAACTGGCCTGGGTGAGATTGAGAAAGAAAACCACCTTTAGCCTAAGCTCCTGCTGGAACTAGCTGAGGAAAAGGAGCAGAGCCTGGGAGCTTTGGAGGAAGAAAAAAAACCCCTGGGGTTCCAGGGCTAGACTCCAGCAGGGGAGCTCCTTGTGGAATACTCACTACTACCTCAGGACACATTTCCTGAAGTGCCTGGCACTTTCTGAAAGCCAACTTGACAATTTCTTTCATGACCTCTTAGGGTAGAATAATAGAAAAGAGAAATGTGAAGTGTTAGTGAGGATGTGGGGAAGCCAGACCCTCATGGATTGTTGATGGGAGTGCAGAATGGTATAGCACCTATACAAAACTGACACTCTTCTTTAGCAGGCTAAACAGTCACCAAGGGGACTGGGCCTCTGGCCCAGAAATGAACACATCTCTTGGGACATGCATAAAATATCAGAGTTCCTGGGTTCAAGTACCAGCTCTGCTCTCAATTCCAGTTCCCTGCCAGCATACACCTGGTGAGCAGTGATGATGGCTTAAGTAATTGGAGTCCTAGACTGAGTTCTAAGCTGCTGTTTTCAGAATAGCCCAGCCTTAGTTGGTGTGTGCATTTGAGGTGTGAACCAGAGGATGGAATATTTGTGTGTGTGTGTGTGTGTGTGTGTGTGTGTGTGTGTGTGCCTTTCAAATAATGATTTAAAACATGAAAGCTTAGGGGCCAGTGATGCTGCCATCTCACATGAGTCCCAGATGCTCCACCTCCAATCCAGCTCCCTGCTTATGACTTGGGAAAGCAGTGGAAGATGGCCCAGATACTTGGGTCCCTATACCCACATGGAAGTACCCACAGGAGCTCTCGCTCTGGCTTCAGCCTAGCTCAGCCCTGGCCATTGTGGCCATTGGAGAGTTAATCAGCAGAGGGAAGACCTCTCTCCATGTCTCTCTTTCTCTCTATAACTGCTTAAAAAAAGATTTATTTATTTTTCTTGGAAAGAAAGATTTACAGAGAGAAGGAGAGACAGCAAAAGATCTTCCATCCCCTGCTTCACTTCCCAAGTAGCTGCAGTGGCTGGAGCTGAGCCAATCAGGAGCCAGGAACGTCTTCCAGGTCTTCCATGTGGGTGCAGGGTCCCAAGGCCTTGGGCCATTCTTTACTGCTTTCTTAGGTCACAAAAAGTTCGCTGGATGGAAAGTAGAGCAACCTGGGCATGCACTGGCTTCCATATGGGATCCTGGTACGTACAAGGTGAGGATTTAGCCACTGGGCCATTACACCAGGCCCATAACTCTGCCTTTCAAACAAATAAAATAAATCTTTTCTTTTTTGAGGAAAGCTTAAAAAATAGTTATGACATAATGCAATATTTCCACTCCTAGATAGAAAATGAAGAACAGAAGCTCAGCAGATCTTATGCCAGAATGTTCACAGCGATACTGTTCACAATAGTCAAAGGTTACCAGAGTGCTGCCAGTCATCACCTAATGAATAAACAAATGTGGCTCAGCTGCACCGTGGAATATTATTCAACTGTAAAAGGAACCGAGGGTGATACGTACTATATGGATGGATTTTTTTATTCAATTGTTGCTTAAATACTGAGGTACTTTTCTTAAGAATTATTTGGGCCCGGCGGCGTGGCCTAGCAGCTAAAGTCCTCGCCTTGAACGCCCCGGGATCCCATATGGGCATCGGTTCTAATCCCGGCAGCTCCACTTCCCATCCAGCTCCCTGCTTGTGGCCTGGGAAAGCAGTCGAGGACAGCCCAAGGCTTTGGGACCCTGCACCTGTGTGGGAGACCTGGAAGAGGTTCCTGGTTCCTGCCTTCGGATCGGCGCGCACCGGCCTGTTGCGGCTCAGTTGGGGAGTGAATCATTGGACGGAAGATCTTCCTCTCTGTCTCTCCTCCTCTCTGTATATCTGACTTTGTAATAAAATAAATAAATCTTTAAAAAAAAATAGAATTATGTACTTATTTTGGGCCCGGCGGCATGGCCTAGAGGCTAAAGTCCTTGCCTTGAACACGCCAGGATCCCATATGGGCGCCGGTTCTAATCCCGGCAGCTCCACTTCCCATCCAGCTCCCTGCTTGTGGCCTGGGAAAGCAGTCGAGGACAGCCCAAAGCCTTTGGGACCCTGCACCCGCGTGGGAGACCCGGAAGAAGTTCCTGGTTCCCTGCTTTGGATCGGCATAGTACCGGCCGTTGCGGCTCACTTGGGGAGTGAATCATCGGACAGAAGATCTTCCCCTCTGTTTCTCCTCCTCTCTGTATATCTGACTTTGTAGTAAAATAACTAACTAACTAACTAAATAAATAAATAGAATTATTTACTAATTTTAAAGGCAGAGTTATAGAAGTTCAGTTACACCTGCAACAGCTATAGCTGAAGCCAGGAGCCAGCTCTCCACATGAGTGGAGCTCAAGCATTTGGGCCATAATCTGCTACTTTCCCTGGCACATTACCAGGGAGCTGGATTGAAAGTGGAGAAGCTGGAACATGAAATGGTGCCCACATAGGATGCCAGGATTGCACATTGTAGTTTAACACACTGTGCCATACCCCACAAAACTGAGAGAATAAATGAGATGCGTACGATTGCACAGCAGTTCTTGAGGGGAGGGGTTATCCTATGACTGTCTACCAAGGGATATGGGTCACCCTTTGTGTTCACATGGAATGCATCTCTGCAGGTGTCACCATTTTGGTGAGGGATCTGGTCCAGACGCCCGGATGCAGGTGAGGACATGCTTCCCTGTGAATGTTTGATTCAAGCAACTGCCTCACCCTCTCAGTGCCTCAGTTCCCCTCCATTAAAGTATCTCTGGTGGCATCACCTGGCTCACAGGCAGAGTGAACATGAAGCAAGCTGTTGACTGTAAGGTGTCCACAGCACAGTTGGCACATGAGTAAGTGTTGGGGGCTGTGGCTCAGCTAAGCCCTGAAGGATAAGCAGGATTTGGACTAAGATGGATGGTTGTTGGGCGGGGTTGGGAAAAAGGCCAGTGGCCAGAGGGTTGGTGGAGCTGGAAGGCTGTTGGAACCTTCATGTAAGGAGTCTTTCAGGATGGAGGTGGTGGACCCCAAGGGCAGCTTTGATTTAATTCACACCTTCCCACTTGGAGACTGGTGTCTGTGGACCTGAGGGGACCCGGGGAGGATGCAGCTTACACCAGGGGTCCCTGGCTGTGTGACTGTGCTGAGTGCTTGGAATTGACGATACATGGATCTGGATCCATTTCCTTGAGGGGAAGGGGGTACAGGCTCCTGGGAAGATGGGACAGCTTTGTTCCACAGGGAAGCTTTGTGACACAAAATACACAAATCCTCATGGATGCTTGCTGCCTACGGCTATGTTGCCTTCACACCTGCCTCCCCGTTTTGCTCAGGTGAAGCCAGATGGGCACTGCTTGCAGTGGGGAGGGAGGCCATAGCCAGAGGCATATGGGAGCCAGGCCTGAGACTGCTTACTTTATAGGGAGCCAACCCCTCCTAACACCCCATGCTATCCTGTGCTGCTGCCTGACATCACCCCATGCTGTGAGCTTCACAGGCTCTTGCACAGTTCTCTAATGTGTGCCAACAGGTTGGTTGTGGCAACTTCTATGCCCTGCTGGTGTGATAAGGTGCCTCACTGAGCCCAGCAGATGTAGCTCATCTTTCCTCAGGGTCTCTTATGTGTCAGATTGGTCAGCAAGCACCTCTTGAGACACCCCTCAATTGCTATAGCAAAGAATCAGTATCAGCCACATTTACAGGTTGGGAAATGGGGGCACAGATAAATCCAAGGCTGTAGGGCAAATGATTGGCAGATGAACCTTTGTGATTTCAAAAAATGTGATGATGTTGATGATTACTGTTATTATTATTAAATATGTATGAGTGCCCAGCTCAGTGAGTTTGATACGTAACTACTATCCAGACCTAGAATGTTCTATGGGGACTGGAAATGTTCTGGAATTGAATTGGTATGGTGTTATTTGCCAGTTCAGAGCTAGGGTAATTCAGAACCATGGACAGCTCCCTCCACAGAACAGCCAGGCAAGGAGCCTCTGCAGAATGGAAAACTCATTTGAATTTAGTATGTGTTAAATATAACTGAAATTTCAATTTCTGTTGAAGCTTTACATTTTATTCGCAAATGTTGCATGGACATGCACTTTTTTGTTTGGAATACGTACTTGCTCTGGCCTACAAAAGTGAAAACATTTACTGTCTGGAGTTTTACAAGGGATGATTTGCTAACCGTGTTCTGGGCAGCAGTGGAGTGTTTAGAACAGTTTTGAGGCACTTCCCCCACAGACACTGCTGCGTGGAGATCAATGGGGGAGACAAATGAAGGTAGGAAACCTATGGCTGAGACCAGGCTGAGGGGGACAGGGTAGAGGAGCAAAGGTGATAGCAGCAGCGTGTGGAAAACATCCAGTGCTGTGCTTGTCCTGTGCTTGCCACCTGTCACTGTGATCACGCCCCCCCCATCTGCCTCACCTGGCACTTCAGATGTTTAGTCCTGTTTTTAGGCTTGGCCTTAGTAGGGAGAAGTGAGTAGGGGTCTTGGGGTCAGTCACGGGCATGGGTCTCAGGGTGCCAATGGCTACTATAGGGGCAGAACCAGTAGAACTTCCCTTTACTTTTACAGCCCTGGGGCTCTGGGCTCCTGGCTTTGGCCTTAGGGCCTTCAGGTTAGGATTATGACAATGAAATGTGGCTTGTGAGCAAAGATGGGACACATAAAGATGCACCCAAGCCAGGCCCTTCAGCCTAGGTGCCACCAGCTGCCTGCCTCTCCCAGACTGAAAATACACACTTACAGCGTGTGTACATCATAACTGCAAACAACCTAAATGCTCATCAACTGAAGGAGTAAACAGGCAGTGATAAATCCATACAGTAATATAATGTTACTTAGGCACAAAAAGACTGAAGAGCTGATACAGAGTGTAATATCGATGGACTTTACATATATGCTGAGTGAAAAAGGCCACACACAGGAAACCACATACTGTGTGGCTCCGTTTGCATGAAATATCCAGACTAGGCAAATGGACAGGCAGAAACTAGATTGTGGTTGGCAGGAACCTGGATGTGACCTCTAAGGGAAATAGAGTGTACTCACACTCCTGAGTTAAACCTGCATACCCAGACGTTGTGAACCTGTAGACTCCTCTCTGCTCTGGCATGCATGTTGGGTGGGACACCCAACACACACAGAGTGAACCTGCAGAGTCCCCTCTGCTCTCACATGCACGTGTGGTGGGACACCCAGCACACACACACAGTGAACCTGCAGCGTCCCCTCTGCTCTCACATGCACGTGTGGTGGGACTCGCGCACATACAGAGTGAACCTGCAGAATCCCCTCTGCTCTCACATGCACGTGTGGTGGGACACCCAGCACACACACACAGTGAACCTGCAGCGTCCCCTCTGCTCTCACATGCACGTGTGGTGGGACTCGCGCACATACAGAGTGAACCTGCAGAATCCCCTCTGCTCTCACATGCACGTGTGGTGGGACACCCAGCACACACACACAGTGAACCTGCAGCGTCCCCTCTGCTTTCACATGCACGTGTGGTGGGACTCGCGCACACACAGAGTGAATCTGCAGAGTCCCCTCTGCTCTGGCATGCACATGTAGTGGGATACCCAGCACACACACAGGGTGAACCTGCAGAGTCCTTTGCTGTTGCATGCACATGTGGTGGGACACCCAGCACACACACAAGGTGTCACAGGAGCCTCCTTTCTACTAGGGTATTCGTACATGGTGGGACACACCCGCAGAAGTAGAATGTTGTCACAGTGCAGAGTGTCCCTCTTCCCACTGATGCATGCCAGGTGATACACATGGCACCTGACATGAAGATCACACCCTTACCTCCACCAGTGCAGGGTCCCTTGGCACCTTCTTGCCCCCTCATCAGCAGGCGGTTTCTGGGTCTAGACCTCACATTTGCCACCCAGCTAAGACTGCACTACCTGGCCATCCACCCAGCTGCCCCACATGCTATGACAGCCATCCTCGCACCTCACATTGGCAGTAGCCATGGGGTAGCTGCCAGGGGCCCTAGAAATTCACCTCCCAGAGTGCTCACACGCCCACACCTGGAATACATGGGGTGCAGAGTCAGGGCAGGTGGAGTGTGGGAGCCCTGCACTGTGGTTTCTGTCCGCTCTGTGCTGGAAGTCCTTGCATTTTCATGTATTCTTGTGAACTGAACATGCATATCTTTCACCTTCTACATAAACACACGTGGGCCCTGCTGTGATCTTTTTATCTCGAATGCTGTATATCCTTAAGCAGTTGACTCACCCAAGAAATGGTACTGATACCCGGATATAATCCACAGCCTGTATGCCAGTGTTCCCAGTATTTGATCATGAATTAAGAATAATGCATGGCATTCCTCTGTCCCATCTCTAGTTGGTTTCAATTTTGTATGGATCCTACTTTATTTTTAAGCAATCTTGACATTTCTCATGTCTCCAAGCCAGATTTTCAAACTGCCCTCCATTTTATTTGTCCAAAAAGAGTGTAATCATAATCAGAGTTTACAGGTGATTTTTCCCACTGAACTATTAAACATTTCTTTTTTTAAAAAAGATTTATTCAAAAAGCAGAGTACAGAGACACATAGACTTCCATATACTGGTTCACTTCTCAAATGCCAGTAACAAGCCAGGGCTGGGACAGAATGAAACAAACAGCCTGGAACTCCTGCTTGGTCTGCCACCTGGATGGCAAGGCCCAAAGTACTGCTGACTCTAAGCTGAAACAGCACAGCCACCAGGACTGGACTCCACACAAGCAGTGGCTCAACCTCTGAGGTACCACTCCAGCCTTATTAAACAATTTTTTTTAATGGTTGTGTCTCTTATGTGATCATTTCTTTTTTTTTTTAAAGATATATTTTTGTTGGAAAGGCAGATCAGATTTATAGAGAGATCTTCCATCTGCTGGTTCACTCCTCCACATGGCTGCAATGGCTGGAGTTGAGCCAATCCAAAGCCAGGATCCAGGAGCTTTTTCTGGGTCTCCTTGGTGGGTACAGGGATCAAAGACTTTGAGCCATCCACCACTGCTTTCCCAGGCCACAAGCAGGGAGGTGGATGGGAAGTGGAGCTGGTGGGATATGAACTGGTGCCCATATGGGATCCCAGTGCTTACAAGGTGAGGATTTAGTGTTGAACCATGCATATACTCTCCAACACATACATAGCTGGAACTGAACAATATAAACATATGCCTTGAATGTCCATGTCTCCCTAAAAATGATGGATAGGTTTTGTGTCATGCAAATCACTTCCCCTAATCAAAGCACATCCCAGGTATTTTGTGGGACATGCAAACTTTACCTACACATAGAAAGCCTAGGTATCCTCAGGAGACTCCCAGTATCAGACTGATACCAGGTTCTCTCTCCTATTCCCAGATGATCACAAGAGTGATTTAAAAAGTCCTCTCAGCCACCTCCTTTCAGACCAGCACCATGAATCCAGACCTTTATAATGATGGAAATTTATCTAGCAAAAGACTGAATTGTGCCTACTGAATAAGGAACTGAATTTTGTATTTATATCTAAATGAGTACACATGGTAAGTGTCTACCATATTGGACATTGCACTCTGGAAGACATTCTTTATAAAAAACCTATAGGGAGGCTGCTTTTCTGACTTTTAAGTTACTTGCACAAACACTCAGAGGACATGAGGCTCTTGGTAGTTGGTCATAGTTTGTACAGGAAGCTGTCTGGGTAGTATATGGAATTTAGCAAAGTAACTTGCGAATTTGTTTATGTGCTACAGCCACCTTCCTGGAAACTATCTTTCCACCTTAAGCACCATCAAGGAGTTCAACATGTTTCATACTCAACTTGCTTTATTTATTTTCCCAAGATTACTTTTATTGGGAAGACAGATTTACAGAGAGGAGATACAAAGATCTTCTGTCCACTAGTTCACTTCCCATGTGGCTACAACAGTAGAGCAAAGCTGATATGAAACCAGCAACCAGGAGCTTCTTCTGGTATTTTGTACCCTCAGGGTACAAGGTCCCAAGGCTTTGGGCCATCTTCCACTGTTTTCCCAGGCCATGAAACAGTGCCGATATAGGGGCCTGGCATGTGCAAGGTAAGGATTTAGCCACTATGCCATTGTGCTGGGCCCACTCAGCTGACTTTGTTAACTAAAAACATCTGTATTTACCGAATGGTGAGACTAAGACACACAATATAACCCATGCTCCTGTGGACATTGTGTTGGATGGAGACAGACAGCAAATAATGAAACAAATTAAACAGGTTAGGTTGAAAGGCTTAATATTTTTAATTCAAGCCTATTTATTGAATTGGTAATATTTTCACATTTCAAAATTTTAAAAAATATAAAAGAATACAATAAGAGAATATAAAAGAATAATAAAATATAAAAGAATAAGTGAGAATTATTCCTCATCCCTGTCTTCCCCAATTTTCATCAAGGGTAACCAGTATGCCTGTTTGCTTTTCACAGTTTCAAAGACTTGCATCAAGCAAATGTTTTCTCTTTACACAAATGGAAACATGCCACAATCAGTTTTACATCTTGTTTTTCCCCCATATATCTTATCTTTTTTTGTTAAGATTTATTTTTTTAATTTTTATTAGAAAAGCAGATATACAGAGAGGAGAGACAGAGAGGAAGATTTTCCCTCCGATGATTCACTCCCCAAGCAGCCACAATGGCTGGAGCTGAGCCAATCCAAAGCCAGGAGCCTCTTCCGGGTCTCCCACGTGGGTGCAGTGTCCCAAAGCTTTGGGCCGTCCTTGACTGCTTTCCCAGGCCACAGGCAGGGAGCTGGATGGGAAGCGGGGCAGCCAGGGCTAGAACTGGCGCCCATATGAGATCCCGGCATGTGCAAGGTGAGGACCTTAACCACTACGCCATCGCGCCGGGCCCCATATATCTTATCTTGGAGCTTTCTTCCACATTAGTATATAGGGACATTTTTAAGGCTGATCAGGCTATGATTTCCTTTCCACCACAGAGTGGTGGTTCCCCATTAGTGGATATGGAAGTTGTTTCCAGATTTTTATTTTTAAAATCAATAGCATAGTGAAAACCATGTGCAGTCTGCGCATGTACAAATTCATTCCCACCAGCTTTGCTGAGACAGTGTATGACTGATGAATCATCCTCCTTAGTAGCTGAATTAACACCAGTGGAAATGTATAGAAAAGACCTGTGCCTTCCTCAAAGAAAACTCAATTTGGGTGCAGGGCACATTGCTATGATCCATCCCCCGTCCCTCAAAAGGTAATTTAAAGCAATACATGAAGTTATTGTCAGTGAAAGTGCTGGCAGTGTAGGAAGACATACTATAAGAGAACTAGAGGGAATTCAAATTGCTAGACACAGGTAGCCATACATACATGTTCATGGTTGTGTGTAGGGCTTAGCATACACTAGTGGATGTGTATACACAAGTGTAAGAAAAAACTGCAAGGAAAATCGGCAAAATCTAAATGTTAATGAACGTTTGGGCTGAAATTAAGAGGGATTTTTAAGCCTTCCTAATTTTTAAAATTGTTGTAATTGTCCAACATTTGCTACAAATAACATACTACTTTTATGAGCAGATAAAAACCATGAATTTTCCCTACCATACAGTAATTCCTCCTGAGTTTTCTATCTGTATCAAGATATTTATAAGGAAAATAGAACAATATGAACTAAAGAAGTGAAAAATACACAAAAATATGTTGCCTCTTCCATTTTTGCTTATT
Source organism: Ochotona princeps (assembly GCF_030435755.1). Classification (NCBI taxonomy): domain Eukaryota; kingdom Metazoa; phylum Chordata; class Mammalia; order Lagomorpha; family Ochotonidae; genus Ochotona; species Ochotona princeps. Next base: position 58,061,162 of record NC_080847.1, on the reverse strand, counting down.
GCCCAGTGGAGCTATTATAACCTCATTAGGCTCAGTATCCACTTTGGAAAGTGTGAAAATATGATCATTTTAGGATCTGCCGTTCTGGGTTCAAGAAGGGAATGAGGCAGTCACAGGTTTGGTGTCCAAGGTGGTCTAGAGCCAAAATGTTACTGCTGGCTCCATCTTCCAGAAGGGAGAGGCAGTCCTGTACACTCCCAAGTCCACAGACCTTTCTGGTTGGGCTGTATGGCAGTCACAAGTGGGGACTCTGCTATTAGACTGTGCCTTTCATTCTGGCTGGGCCACTGGATACCATGTTATTTTCCTTCTCGCAGTGTCCTGACCTGGAACTGTTAGTGGAGCTGAGATGAAAAGATCCCCTGCTGACATTGTAAAATCATTAGGACCTCATGGAATGAGAAAGGGGAGGGGTCAAAGACTTATTTCCTGATAGGATGCCAGGTAACAATGGCCCCATTAAAAGGGCTATTCGAATTAATATTTGAACGCCAGTTCAAGTCCTGGCTGCTCAGTTTTGGTCTAGCTCCTTGCTAATGTGTCTGGGAAGGCCATGGAAATGCTTATACTCCTGCTACCCATATGGGAGACTCAGATGGCATTCCTGGCTTCTTGCTTCAGCCTGGTCCAGCCCTGGCTGATGCTGCCATTTGGAGGGTAAACCTGCAGATTGAAGATCTCTCTTTCCCTGTCACTTTGCCTCTCAAGAAAATAACTTTTTAATACATACCTTTTGTAAGTTATGTAAACAGAAAATTATTTTCCAAGAATCAAAGAAAAACTAGTGCAGATCAGGGTACAAGAATAGAGTAGCAGTGAAAAGTGAGATGACAAAGGAAATATGTGATGGTGTCAGAGAAAAATGGGAGAAATAAAGGCAGGGCATCAACAGCATCTTACAGAAACCTCTGGAGATGAACTGCGGAGTAGCTCCAAGAATCCCAGCAACCAGCTCTGCTCCAGTAGAAAACCCATCAGTATGATTCAGCATCAAAGCATAGACAAGGACATGGCAAGTTCTGTTGTATTTTTCCGAGGATGATCATTCTTCCATTTCATTTTACACCCTGCAATCCAACATTCTGTCTGAAGTTTATTTTTAAAAATAAATTTCTACATACTAAGATATAGTATGAATTGCAACTAACAGTGTGTACATAGGCTGATGTGGGTGACAGACTGAGCTGGACCCCTTACTGACAATCACACACAAGTCCAATCTGGGATCACTTCAGACGAGATTTATTTCAGGACCCTCTCAACTGAACTGCTGGATTCAAAACTCCAGCCATGGGGAGAATTGCAGGATCTGTGGTCTGACCATGGAGTGCGTGTATCAGAACTGGGCCTACTCAGTTGCTAACATGGAGCAGTGGATGGCATGCCGAAATGCACATGGAGGATATGACAGTCCATTGGGGGCTGCAGAGGACATCTGGTGCCAGTGCAGAGGAAGGACAGAACAAATTAGTTGACTTCACCTACACAAATTGTTGCATGCTTAGAATTTACAGGAAAAAGTAAATGCTTAGAAGTTTCATGAATAATAGTAGTATTTTGCTTTGTTCAAAAATTTTTTGAGTTAGTCAATACTTTAGAAAATCACAACCCAAATCAGTTATGTCTATGGCCAACAACATACTCTGCACAGTGACAGGCTATTGCCCCAGATTTCCTGGTGTAACAGGGCCCATAAAATGGACATGACAAGATACTACACTGGCTCAGTAATCATCAGTTTATCACATCACTCTATCATAAGCTACTTTCACTTAAAGTATCCTATACAAAATGAGGCTGTATATTGATTTTTCCATACCACATGTGTGGATATGTTACATTATTGGTGAACTTACTTTAAGGTAATGCAGGGAACATTTAGAAATATCTGTTATTAAAGGGGACATTAACAGATTTGAGAAACACCATTTTCTTAACAAGCCAGAGATCAACATTAGCATTTCTACCTCTATCCTCTTTTTTCCATGTATATATTATGTGGACTTACCGCATTTTTATATTTGTGGTGTAAGTCCTCTATGTGGAATCTCTTATGTCAAATAACACAGAAGTGCCCATGGAAGGCTCTTCTACCCCAACAACATGCACAGGTTTTTTTCCTTGCATGATTTCATGGATGTCAAACAATGCCAGGGCCCTGCTTGCTGGCTGTCCCAATTTTGCTTGGTCCACAGGGTTCTCTCCCGAATTTGAGTGCTGAGCTGAGGGTGATCTCAGATCCAAGGGCTGTTCCTGATGTCGGTTACGCCCAGTAGGCTCCTCCTCTCTGGTGTGAGTTATCTGATGTCGGATCAGGTGAGAGCTCTGAATGAAACATTTCCCACACTGATGACATTTGAAGGGCCTGTTGCTTTGGTGAGTCCTCTCATCTGGATTCAAAGGTGGGTCACTGCTGAGGGCTTCCGCCCACTGGTGCTTTGCTAAAGTTGTTGCCTGCTCAAAGATCAGCCTTTGCCGGCATTCATAGGGCTTCTCTCCAGCGTGCTTTCGCTGATGCTGGGCCAGGGAGGAGCTGTGCCTGAAGCCCTTACCACAGTGGTTACACTCATAGGGCCTCTCCTCCGTGTGAGTCCTCAGGTGCAGGAAAAGGCAAGTGGTCCGAGAGAAAGATTTCCCACACACACTACAGGTATATGGCTTCTCTCCAGTATGTGTTCTCTTGTGCCGGCCCAAGGAGGAATTCTGGTTGAAGGCCCTCCCACAGTCCTGACACTCGTATGGTTTCTCCCCAGTGTGAATTCTCCGGTGGACAGTAAGGTGTGTGCTGTGGCAGAAAGATTTCCCACATTCAGCACATTTATAGGGCTTGTCTCCTGTGTGGATTCGTTCATGTTGAACGAGGGAGGAATTCTGGCTGAAGGCTTTTCCACACTCTTTGCATATATAAGGTCTCTCTCCTGTATGAATCCTTTTGTGCACTGTGAGGTGTGCGTTATGGTTAAATGACTTCCCACAGTCAGTGCATTTGTAGGGTTTATCCTGTGCCTGGCTTTTTGTGAGTTCTGGAATAGCCTGACTGGAAGCTTTGCCACAGTCACTGCTTTCACAGGACTCTTTTCCTGGGGAGCTTGTCTGTGGACTGACCAAGCCTGATTTAGGTTTCAAGTTTGTGACATGAGAGCCATAACTACAAACATGCTTTCTTCTAGAAATTTCTGGGGACTGATTTGGGTCTGTGCTTTCTTCAGGCTTGAGACTTTCATAGGCTAGATTCTGAATTGGTACTTTCTTGAGACTAAATTCCACTTGCCTCAAGCTATTCTGATCCTCCCTGAGCACCTGGCCCTGCCCTTCACACTCCCACTCTTTGTCCATGGAGAGGTAAGAAGCATTTCTTGAGGGTCCTTCCCTTTCTGTGACATGGGATAGGTCTTCTTCATGAAGAACCTGCTTCTTGGAAGACACTTGACTGTCAGGTTGAGGCTCCCAGCCTGAAAGAAAACCAAAGAGCTGTTAGTGGTTGGGGAATAACTAGGCATTATAGGTCCCTAATGTGAGGGTCTAGGATCTTAACAACCTGTCTAACAAGTCCCAGCTCTCCTCTTATTTTGACCCCAAGTGTCCTTCCTCCAGCATGACTCCACTCACAAGCCTTTAGTGAGCACCTGCTATGAGCCAGTTACTGGCAATGAGATGAAGGTGTACCAGTTCCTGTCTGCTGCTTTAACAACTTACCATAACTCATTGCCTTAAAAACAACACATGATGACCACTTTACAGCTCTAGAGTGCAGAAGTTCTAAAGTCAAGGTGCCAGATAGTCAGCCTCCCTGGAGGCTGCAGGGAAGGAAACCCTTGTTCCTGCACCTTTGAGAGGAAGCCTGCACTCCCCAGCTCTTTTCTCCCATCTCCAGACCCACAAGTCTCTCAATGACATTTCTTTCTCATTACATTTCTTTTCCTGACTCTTGTAATGATCTTTGTGATTGTATTAATTAAGGATAACCAGTTCTGAGGATTAGGATTTGGACTACACTGGGGTCCAGGCCTCCTCGGTCACCCTAAATGTTTTGAGTCTTCCTCACCTGTTCAAGTCTTGCCCATGAAACACACATGTTCAGGGCCTACCTCATCACACCAGTGTCCATTTTCAGTGACTAGAATTGACAGGTAGTGGGTGTCTAGAAATAATTGACTCAGTGAAAGCTGGAGGGACTCACCAAGGAAAAAGGAGAGTACTTAGTCACAGAAGTACTGGCTGGATATTAGGTCCCTAGTGTCTCTCAGCTCTAACTCTTAAATTTGACTGCACAGAACCCAGAGAAGCCTTTCAAAACGTAAGCCCGGGATTGGTGAGGTGGCCTAGCAGCTAAAGTCCTCATCTTGAACGCGCCAGGATCCCATATGGGCGCTGGTTCTAATCCCTGAGGCTCAACTTCCCATCCAGTTCCCTGCTGTGGCCTGGGAAAGCAGTGGAGGACAGCCCAAAGCCTTGGGATCCTGCTCCCGCGTGGGAGACCTGGAGGAAGTTCCTGGCTCCTGGCTTTGGCACAGCACCGGCCATTGTGGTCACTTGGGGAGTAAATCATCAATGGAAGATTTTCCCCTCTGTCTCTCCTCCTCTCTGTATATCTGATTTTGCAATAAAACTAAAATAAATCTCAAAAAAAAAATTTTCTAAAAAAAAAGTAAGCCCACACAAAGGCCTGTATACCAACACAGTAGCACTATCAGCTACAGTGAAAAAATCAGAAATAATCCAAATGCCTATCAATCAACCAGTTGGTAAACAAAATAATGTATGCACATAATACTCAGCATAAAAGTATTGACATATGCTACAATATGGAAGGACTTCAAATGCATTATACTGTGTGAAAGAAGTTGGACACAAAGGTCACATACTAAGATTCCAGTAATATGAAAGCTCAAAATAGGTAAAACCACAGAAAGTAGATTAGTGGTTGCCAAGGGCTGGCAAGATAGCAAGTAACTGCTATGGATTAAATGTGTACTTGCCAAACAAAAATTTTTAAAAAGATTTATTTTATTTTTTATTGCGAAGTCAGACATACAGATAGGAGGAGAGACAGGGAGGAAGATCTTCCGTCCAATGGTTCACTTCCCAGGTGACTGCAATGGCCGGTGCTGAGCCAATATGAAGCCAGGAGCCAGTAACTTTCCTCTAAGTCTCCCACTTGGGTGCAGGGTCCCAAGGCTTTGGGCTGTCCTCGACTGCTTTCCCAGGCCACAAGCAGGGAGCTGGATGGGAAGTGGAGCTGCCGGGATTGGAACCAGTGCCCATATGGGATCCTGGCACGTTCAAGGTGAGGACTTTAAATGCTGTTCTATCATGCCGGGCCCACCAATCAAATTTTTAACTAAAAAAATATATATATTGTATTTATGTGAAAGGCAGAGATGCACAGAGAAAGGGAAAGAGAGGGAAAGATTGTCCAGCTGTTGGTTCATCCATCAACTGACTACAATGGCCAGGGCTGGGCCAGGCCAAGGCTAGGAGTATGGAACTTCATCTAGGTTTCTCATGAAGGCGACAGGAACCCAAATACTTGGGAACTCATCTGCTGCCTTCCTAGGTGCATTACATTACCAGGTAGCTGGATAGGAAGTGAAACAGCTAGGACTTGAATTGGTGGTCATATGGGACCCCAGTGTCTCAAGCTCAGGTTAACTCACTGTCACAATGCTGCCTACAATTTATTTTAAAAGTTTTATTTATTTTTCATTTTTCAAATGGCCACAATGGCTGGAGCTGAGCCAATCTGAAGCCAGGAACCTCAAGCTTCTTCTGGGTCTCCCATATGGGTCAGGGTCCCAAGGCTTTGGATCATCCTTGACTGCTTTCCCAGGCCACAAACAGGGAGTTGGATGGGAGCAGAACAGCTGGGACATGAACTGACACCCAGAAGGGATCCTGGAACTTATAGGCTGAAGATAAGCCAATGGGGCCATTGTGTCAGCCCCAAAATTTAATTTAAAAAATATTTATTTGAAAGGCACAGTGACATAGAGGAAGACAGAATGAGAGAACTTTCATCTGCTGGTTCACTCCTCAAATGGCTGTGACAGCCAGGTCTGGGCCAGGCTGAAGTCAGGAGCCAGGTCTCTTATGTGGGTGGCAGGGCCAAAGTACTTGGGCCATCTTCTGTTGCCTTCCCAAGCATATTAGCAGGAAGCTGGATCAGAAACAGAGCAGCAGGAACTCAAACCAGCATTCCGATAAAGGATGCTGGTGTCACAAGCTGTGGCTTGTACTTAATGTACCACAATACCAGGCTCTCTTCAAAAAATTTAAGCTTAAGGGGTTGGTGTTATGGAGTAATATTTTAAGCCACAGTCTGTGATGCTGGCATTCCTTATGGATGCTGGTCTGAGTCCCAGCTGCCCTATTTCTGACCCAGCTCCCCACTAAAGGGAAAGCATTGGAGAATGGCCAATTCCTTGGGTCCTTACACCCATGTGGCAGACCAAGAAGAGGCTCCTGGTTTGGGTTTGGCCCAGAGCTGACCACTGCAGCCATTTGGAGAATGAACCAGTGGATGGAAAATTTCATTTCTTTCTAACTGCCTTTCAAATATATAAGTCCTTGAAAAAATTTTTTTTATGCTCAAGCTGAATCCCCAAAGTAACAATATTTGGAGATGAGGGGTTTGTGGAACCTTCATGATGGCACTCAGCCCTTATTTGAAAGACACCAGACACCTCTATGCCTCTGCCCTCCCTTTGCAAAGGAGGATGGGCTCTCATCAGGTTCTAGTCCCCAGAACTGAGAAATAAGTGTTGTTCACTACTCGTGTGGTATTGTGTTATAGAACCCCAAGATGATGATGATGACCATGATGAAATATTCTAGAATTAGATAATGGTGAGAAATGTGTGCCAAGTGGTCATGAGCTGGGAGGTAGGTTGAGATAGCACTGACAACATTAGCAGAGAGATTAAGCAGAACATGACTGCCAGCCCCACCCCCTAAGATGCTCCCTGTGGGAGGGGTACAGAGTTGCTGACGCTGCTGGTCTAGTCTGAATCCATCTGGAGTCCCAACACTCAGGGAATAGAGCACACCCTGGAGGCACATGTGTTTCTCTGTGGCATCGGAAAGCCAAGGGCATCAGAAGCACTCCAGTATCCCCAAAAGAGAGAAAAGTAGATGGAGAGAGTAACTAAGACTGAAGCAAACCAGGAGATGAGGACAGCCAGTAATGCTGAGTGATTTTAAGAGGAAACAATGAGAAGCAAAGTAGATGCCTGCCCACATGTGTGTGCACTGTGAGTGAAGAATCAGAGATCAGGTGTGTGCAGGGTGATAAAGCTACAGACTGGAGTGGGGGTTCAGGATAAGGATTCTTTTCCTTCAAAAATAATATATATATCCCAATCTCTGGAATCTGAATATATTACCTTATGTGGCAGAAGGGACACTGCGGATGTGACTTAATCTTTTTGTTTTTGCTTTTACATATTATTTATTTATTTATTTACACTTGATGTGTCTGTGTGACTTAATAGAGGCCAGCACCACGGCACAGTGGGTTAGATGCCGCCTGCAATACTGGCATTCAATATTAGAACACCCATTTGAATCCCAGCTACCCTGCCTCTGATCCAGCTTCTTGCTGATAAAGGCAGCAGAAGACAGCCCGGGCTTACATCCCTGACATTCACTTGGGAAATATGGATGGAGCTCCAGGTTCCTGTCTTCTGCCTAACTGAGCTCCAGCTGATACCACCATTTTGGAGAGTCTGTTGCCCTGCCTTTCAAACAAATAAAAAATAAATCAAAATAGAATGTTAAAATAAGCGATTGTGCTGGGGCCCTAACTCTCACTAAGAGACCATGTAGGAGGGAGAAAAGAGGGTCTGAGTGAAAAGTGGATGGGATGATAGGAACAGACACCAGAGTGGTACGTTCTGAAGACGGAGAGAGGATCTGTGAGCCACACAGCTGGCCTCAAAGCTGGGAAAGACGAGGGAACAGACTTCTCTCTGGAGCTGCCAGAGGGAGCCAGCCCTGGCAATCCATTTGGAACTTCTGACTCCCATAAAACTAAGCAAATATGTAGTTTACTTTTTGTAACCCCCTAAATTATAGTATTTTGTTACAACAGCAATAGGAAACTAACGCACAAGAAAATATGTTTTTGCTTGAGCATAAACTCATGGAAGTCTTCTGCATGTTGTGATACTAAGTTCTTGTGATACTTTGTCCATCATGATTTTGATCCCATACCCTGATCAATGCAAAACAGGGTATCCTGGTTAATATTTACGGATACACATATTATTTTAGAGCCTAGATTTTAGTTACAAAATAGGACTTGTGAGTCAAAGGAATATGTCTACATTATGGAGATTTGCTTCTGACACTCAAGTTTGAAGTAACAGCTGTGATAATCAACAAAGAAGAAGCATGGCATTCCCGGCAGATTCACCTCTGCCCCAGGGTGATGGGTCACCCCATCATGGAGACAAAGGTGTTCTCTATGGGATCGCGGAACTCTGGGTGACATGAGAAGCATTCTGGTGGAATGCTGACCTGTAGATACTGCTGGCTGTGTCTCCATCGATTTATTACTTTTTCCAGAATGTGGTCAGAGTAGCAGTACGCCAGCTTAGGGATGGGATCATGACTTGCCTAAGCCAGTTGTGATGATTGGGACCCCCTTTCCAGTCTCCCCACCAACAAGTGTCATAGTAGGTAGCAGTGTTCAAACCTGACAAAAAAGAACTCAGTGGATAATATCTGGATTCTTAATAAAAGGGGACAGATAAAGGCTGGCACCAATCTTCCTACTTCCTCTTCTCCTTTCCTGTTGGAACCCTAGACGTGAATACCAGAATGGTGGCATCACACTGTACTCCTGAGAAAAGCATTCCCAAGCTGTTCTCACCTGGTTTTAAAGCACTTTAAGCTAAATGAAATCTTTTGACAACATAATAGAAGGATGTAGGTAACAGAGCTACAGAATCCAGACACGTGAGAATGAAATGGAGATCTAAGTGGTCCCATGGAAAGGCAAGCTGAAAAAAGCTGGTGGGAGAGGTAATCTATGAAGGAAGACAGAACAGAGAAGATTCTGAACACAGGAGAAGAGGCACATGATTTCTTAGCTCAGAGGAAGGGGAGACGAAGGATCTCTGGGGCACCTTGCAGAACACAGAAACACAGTAGGGCTGAGGCTGTCATTCTTAGAGAGGCCTGCCTAAAAGCTTGGCCCTTGTCTAGACCAGAAACTTGGGTTTGAGGAAAGTTCCTGCCACCCTAATAGCAAGAGAAGTTTACTATACCCACAATATTGGGGCACATTGTGGTTTATTCCAAATACTGGCTTTCTCTTGGGAAAAGGTCTCTATGAGGCAGATGGTACCAATGTGAACACTCCCCATAAAAATCCCTGACCTTGAGTCTCCAGTAATGCCCTGGTGGATAGCAATTTTTTTCATTGTGTCATAACTCACTGCAGGGTGACTAAGCATATCCTACATGACTTCGGAGGTAGAAGATGCTAGAAGCTAATGCCCCACTGCCTCTGATTTTGCTCCCTCCTGGTTTTACTGGCACTCTTTCACTCTAATCAATCACAGCTGTGTCCTGAGGCCTCTTAGGAAAGGGGGTGATCTTCAGGATCCTGAAACACCACCCTTCAGTGCGTCTCCAAAGACGCTATGGGCTACTTCTGCTAGGGGCATCGAGTTGATGGGTTCTCACCTGGATGACAGCTTTGGGTGACTCCTCTCCTTGCCATCCATAGTTCAGTCCCTTGTTCCAGCTGGGAAATGACTTCAGGTTTGGGAAGCTCAGGACCTAGCAACAGAAAGAGACCTGAAGAGGAAGTTCCACTCTTAAATAGCAAGATATATGGACAGGCTTTGCACTGGGGTGGCAAGAGGCAGACGCCTCCTGCATACATACATACTGCAGGTCAGGTCCTCACAGTGGAGGCCCCATACCTCCAACTCAGGAAATCACCCATGGAAGCTCAAGAAGCGTTTCTTACCCACAGATAGCAGGTGCCCAAAGGTCTCTAGCATCACATCACGGTACAGAGTCCTCTGGGTAGGGTCCAGCTGCCCCCATTCCTCCTGGGTGAAGTCCACAGCTACATCCCGGAAGGTCACAGGCTCCTGCAACATCACACACATTCTCAATCAGCTGGACTGTCCCCATCAGTGTTCCTTGGGTAAGGAGAAAGCAGGTTGGCCAGGATCATGAAAGGAATTATAGTCTAAGTGATGAATCAGGTCTAACTGGGGATTTATGAGGCCAGCACAAATAGCAGTGGATTGTAGAGAAAGGCATGTGATAACAGTGCCATCAACAAAGCCAGGCAAGCTGATCCAAGGTTGACTGTATAAGTGAAGGTGCCAAAAAAGATCAGCCTAAACTCTCTTTTTTAAACAGTAGTCTTGGGCTCAGCGTGGTGGCCTAGTGGCTACAACTGAACCAGTGGCTGGAACAGAACCAATTCAAAGCCAGGAGCCCGGAGCCTCTTCCAGGTCTCCCACACAGATGCAGGGACCCAAGGTTTTGGGCCATCCTTTATGCTTTCCCAAGTCACAAGCAGGGAGTTGGATGGGGAGCAGGGCCACCGGGATTAGAACCAGAGCCCATATGGGATCCTGGTGCGTTCAAGGTGAGGACTTTAGCCGTTAGGCTACCATGCTTGGCCCAGGGACAAATCTTTGTAACCCTGATTTGCCAAAGAATTTGTAGAAATGAAATCAAGGGCCAGTATGATGGCTCAGTGGCTAAATCCTCACCTTGCACATGCTGGGATCCCACACAGGCGCTGGATTGTGTCTTAGCTGCTCCACTTCCCTTCCAGCTCCCTGCTTGTGGCCTGGAAAAGCAGTCAAGGATGGCCCAAAGCCTTGGGACCCTTCACCCATGTAGGAGACCTGGAAGAAGCTCTTGGTTTTGGACTGGCTCAGCTCCGGCTGTTGCGGCTACTTGGGAGTGAACCAGGACAGAAGATCTTTTTCTTTCTCTCTTTGTAAAATCTGCCTTTCCAATAAAAGTAAAATAAAATAAATTAACAAAAAAGAAAGCAAAAGCACAAGCCACAACAATTGTACACCATCAAAATTAAAAATTTTGCTGTTCCAAAGACATTATGAAGAAAGTGAAAACACAATTCATAAAATACGAGACAATAACTACAAATGTCATAAGTGATTTGTACCCAAAAAGAATGAGGCTCTTAAAAAAGTTCACGGAAATGTCTATTATGAAATGGCTAAGAACAGAAATCAGAATTTCTGTCACCAAAATAAAAATTTTTGAAAAGATTATTTGAGGGGCTCAGTGTGGTTAGCAGCTGAAGTCCTCACCTTGGACACGCCAGGATCCTATGTGGGCGCCCGTTCTGATCCCAGTGGCCAAGCTTCCCATCCAGCTCCTTGCTTGTGGCTTGGGAAAGCAGTCAAGGACGACCCAAAGCCTTGGGACCCTGCACCCGCGTGGGAGACCTGGAGGAAGCTCTTGGCCTCAGTTGGCTCAGCTCTGGTCATTGTGGCCATGGGTGGAGGCAACCAGTAGATGGAAGATCTGTCTCTCTTTCTCTGTAAATCTGATCTGTCTTTCCAATTAAAATAGATAAATCTTAAAAAAAAATTATGTGAAAGACAAAGTAGAGAAATAGAGCCACAAAAAGAAAAAAAAAAGAGATCAATCAATCTTACACCCTGGTTTGCCACCCAAATGACCTTAACAGGCAGAGCTGAGTCACTGCATAGACAGGGGCTTCATTTGAGTCTTCCATGTGGGCTCAGGGCTTTTCCAGGCACATCAGTACGGAGCTGGATAGAAAGTACAGCAGCCAGGATGCAAATGGCACCTGTATGAGATGTCACCATGGAACTGTAACCTGCAACACCACAGTGCCGGTACCCGGCACCTAAAATAAACTAGAATTATAGTTTCCATCAAAATTTTTGAAGCACCCTCTTAAGTAAGGAATTCTTACAATTCAATAATAAAAAGACGATTAAAACAGGCAAAGTTAGGCCTGGTGTGGTAACCTAGCAGCTAAAGTCCTCACCTTGAACGCATCGGGATAAAATGTGGATCTTGAGTCACAACTCTCCCTGCTGGTCTATCTGAGTCCTGTAGGCTTCCTTTAGCCCTGTACTACCAAGGAGGAGAGTGGTTGTGCTCTGATCATTCTCCACACACTTTTCCACTGCTTTCCAGGCCACTCTGTCATTGGCCAGCACCTGGTCCCAGAGCCTCACTCCCTCCTCGCTCTTTCCTATTGCCTTACTTCAACACAGTATCTCTCTTATCTCTACTCCCCAGATGCCTTTGACAGTCCCGCTTAAAACACCTGAATGGGGTCCAGCAGGGCAGCCTAGTAGCTATGGTCCTTGCCTTGCAAGCGCTGGAATCTCACCCATATGGGTGCCAGTTCTAATCCTGGCAACCCTGCTTCCCATCCAGCTCCCTACGTGTGGCCTGGGAAAGCAGTAGAGGACAGCGCAAAGCCTTGGGACCCTGTACCCACATGGGAGACCCAGAAGAAGCTCTGGCCTCCTGACTTCGGATTGGTGTAGCTCCAGCTGTTGCGGCTACTTGGGTAATGAATCAATGGATGAAAGATCTTCCTCTCTGTTTTTCCTCCTCTGTGTATCTGACTTTGCAATAAAAAAATAAATCTTTCAAAACACCTGAATGACTCCTTTTCACCTTTGGCTATAGACGGGACCCCTCGCAGGCTTGCTACAGAAGACTGAATAATATACCCCAAAATATCCACATCTGGATAATAGAATACCCAGGTGCTAGTTCCTAGAATGTGTGAATGTGACCATATGTAGCAATAGAGACTTTGTAGACTGTGACTGCAAAATGAGATTTTCCAAGTGGTGCCTCAATGCATTGCAAGTGACCTTATAAAATGTCAGGAGAGCAGGTTCTGACTACAGAAGACAGAAGCAAGATGCTCCACTGCTCAGTCAGAGGATGAAGAAGAAGCTATGAGGCACGGAAATGTAAAGTCTACAATCTTCACAGTTGCAAAAGTCAAGGAAACAGGTTCTCCCCTACAGCTTCTGGAGGCAGGGTGGCTCTGCTTGGACTTTGGTTCCAGGCCAGTGAAACATTTCAGATTTCTGATCTCTACAACTGTAAGATTAAATGTGTGTTTTCAGTCCCTTCACAGTGACTTATTACAGCAACCACAAATAAACTGGACCTTAAAGGCTTATACTTTGGCCCTTGCCTCCTCTGGTGAACAGCCTCTAAGATGGTCCCCTGTGAACCCCAGCCCTAATTGAGTCCCTTCTTTCACTAAGCAAGACGTAGTAGGGCTGGCAGGGTCCTGTGGAATTAACAATGTGAAGGCACAGCAGCTTCCACCTGTCCCAGTCAGGATCACTGTGGGAAACCTGACACCCTGTTTAACAGCATCTAAGTAGCTCCACAGGGAGGATGCAAGTGAAGCTTCTTAACACTATGATGGTGAACCATCCAAGAAGGGGACCTTCCACCTGTAGTCCAGTCTCAGACTATTCTCTTGCTAGGATGATGAACTCACTGTAACCTCATGAGCCCAGGCCAGAACCACCAGGTGAGGCATTTTATGGTTCCTAGCCATCAGAACTGTGAGATAACATTTAAGGTTGTTACACAGAACCACTAATACATTTCAAGTCTTTTGGCTGGTCATTCAGTGCCCCTCATCCATGGCAACAATAAACTGCAGCATAGTCACATTTCATGCATCTGAGAACCTCCAATCCAAGAGTGTCAGCAGTCTGAAACTTGTACCAAAATGGAAAAGAATGCAAATCCCCATAAACAAGCCAACAATTAGAAAACTATTTCAAAGTTGCAAGCTTGAAGAAGTGCGGATTAATTTGTTTCAGCTCCATTTGTCTGCAAGTGTGGGAGCTTCAGAGGCCCTGAGCGGCCGTTCTTCCACAGCCCCACAGGGGCCGATTTGATGCTTACTCCACCACACCAGTTCTGCGGGACGTGGCCTATCCTTACCCCCGGGGCTGCAGTCTGCTCCCAGGAGTGGAGGGCAGGAGCTTCGCGGGGCCCACACCGCGTTTACTCTACCTGTCATCACTGATGTGGGCGAAGGGAGCTGGTCGCAGCGGGGCGACCGCGTCTCATCCGAGGACGTGGCGGCCGGGGCCACCCGAGGACTCCTTTCGGTGTCCAGGCGTCCTGGCTTCGAGTCCCGCTCGGCCGGGCCAGCAGCTACCAGGCCCCGACGTGCGCCTCGTGAGTAAAGGGTATGATCGCCCGGCCCTCCTCGTGGCGCGGCGTGGGTGAACGGTCAGTCCCGTGGGAGACGCCCGGCGCGGATTCCGCGGCCGTCGTCCTGGTTTTTACTGTTACCTGAAGTCGCACGGCCGGTAACTCTGCAGCCATCGTCACTGTCTCTGCTTCGTTCTCGGGGTCCATCGAGGGCCGAGCGATCGAGGCCTGGAGCCCGTGGGGAGCCCCCACCGACCTGACCAGCCGACTGAGGGACGCCGAACAATGGCAGCCAAGCCGGCGACGCCTTGACTACAACTCCCAGAAGGCCGCGCGGCACACTAGTGCCGGGCCAATGGCGGCCTACGGCTCCGGCCTCCGACCAATGGCAGCATTCTGAGGGCTCCGACCACGCGCAGCTTCGCCGGACCTCCCTGGGGCCGAGCAGCTAGCGGTTTGAGTCCCTCAGGCCGGGCAGCCGAGGCCGGTCCGAGGGCGCGGTGGACGTCCGCCCGCGCGTGCGCAGCTGGCGGCGACGTTGCCTGGCCGGCGTCTCTCATCCGCCGCCGTGGCGCTGCAGCAGCCAACGCCAGTGGGTTCGGCCTGGCGTGGGGCGCGGGGCCCCGTCTTCCGACTTGTCCAGCGCTACAGAGTCCCGTCTGCTTAAAAACACGCGTGCGCCCGCATCACCTGAGCGTGTGAGTCCCGTTCAGTTCTTCGGCTGCGGGGAAAGGAGGCTCGTGACCACCAGGGGGCGAGCGAGGCTCACGAGAGACACGCCGCTGTCTGACCCTGGGTGACGTTGGCGGCCGGTCGTCTGACCGTGTGAGGTGTTGGCGGCCCATCCTCCAACTGATTGAGGTGTTGGTTGCCTCATCCTCTACCCGTGTGGCGTTGGTGACCGCCATCATCTGACCATGTGTGATGTTGGCGGCCTGTGGTCTGGCCGTGTGAGGTATTGGCAGCCTGTTGTCTGATCGTGTGAGGTGTTGGTTGCCGCATCCTCTGACCATGTGGTGTTGGTGATCGTGTGAGGTGTTGGCGGCCTGTGGCCTTAGTGTGTGAAGTGTTGGCCGTGACATGTCTGCTCTGAGTCTGTCTGCGGAGTCTGTTAGTTGTTAGCCAGAGATGTTTACCAAGACGCAGTTTGGCTCTATTGAGCACTTCTTTGTCTTCAGAAGCCGTTCTGGAGCAGGGAAAGAGAGCAGATGGCTGCTGGCCCATCGTGTGACTGGGAAGGATAGACAAGCAAGAGTGATTCCGTTGCTGAAGCGGCAGCTCCCACTCCAGTCCTCTGCTCAGGCCCAGTTCTTGCTCTGCTCGCCTGGGTATCTCCCCACCTCAGTGTAAGGCTCGAGTTTGGTGTTCAGAACCAGAAATTCACACAGATTTTAAAGTTCAGCTTAAGACTAGTTTTATTGGGAGCGCTCCCGGGTGAGGTACACTGGTCCGGTAGAGCTAGCAGGCCAGGAAAGTCATACCTGCGGAATGTGAGATGTCGTTTTTTTGTTAGGGGGTAGGGGAATGTAAAGGTGTAGTTTGCGGGACAAAGGAATGTGCCTTATGTGGTGTTATAAAGTGCTATAGTTACTTTTGACCTTGGTGAATATATAGCCCAAAATAAATAAATCTTCAAAAAAAAAAAGAATTTAGTAATACAAAGTGGAGCATCTTAAACCAAATGCAACCAAAACTGTCAGGATTGATCGAACAGAAGATACCTAACAGAGAAATGATTTTATTAAACTACACTGCAGCTATCATTCATGCTTTTAGGATGATGCACCTTGTTTAAGAACATATAGACTTTCATATCCCAAAAAACTAGGCGACAAAGCTCTTGTTACAAAGGCCAGGATATTCAAGCTTATTTTTTTTTTTTCATTTTTAAAAAAGAAAATACTCCTATTAACGGGACATAATATGATTAAACCATCAAAGAAAATTACTTTTTTTTTTTTTTTACTATTTTTCGGATTGACATCATTTCATAACAGCCACATCGATCACAGCAACAATAACAACAACAACAATAACAAATTGTAGCACCCTGATAAAATAATGTGCCACTGAGTAAGCAACACATGCTTAACTAAAAGGAAACACAGAAGTCTCTTAGGAACTATGATGCCATTGTATACTTCATGGGCACTTGATGAATTCTATTAGAGAAAAGAGATTATTTGGAAGCAAGCAAACCGATATAAAAACATCAAAACATATGAGATACAGCCAAAAGAGCAGACAGACACTCAAAAAACAGTATAGATTGGACTGTTGGAGTTACCCTTTCCGTGTTGGCTTCTTTATATGAGAGAGAATATATGGTATTTGTTCTTTTGTGATTGACTCATTTCACTGAGCATAATGGTTTCTAGTTGTGACCACCTGGTTTTAAATAGAATAATATCATTCTTCTTAATAGCTGAATAATATTCCATTGAGTAGATGTACCACAGTTTCTTTAACCACTCTTCCTTGGAAGCACATCTGGTTTGTTTCCACGTCATTGCTATTGTAGATTGTGCTGCTGTAAATATAGGATTACAGATCCCCTTCTCATATGCAGATTTCACTTCTGTTGGGTATATTCCTAAGAGCGGGATTGCTGGGTCATATGGCAGGTTTATTTGCAGTTTTCCAAGTACTCTCCATATGGATTTCCACAATGATTGTACTAGCCTACACTCCCACCAGCAGTGAAGGAGGGTACCTTTCTCCCCACATCCACGCCAGCATGTGTTGTTTTTCGAGTTCTGAATGTAGGCCAGTCTCACAGGAGTTAGGTGGTACATCAAGGTGGTTTTCATTTGTATCTCTCTGATGGCTAGAGAGCCTGAGCATCTTTTCATATGTCTGTTAGCCATTTGAATCTGTTCTTTTGAGAAATGTCTGTTCATTTCCTTTGCCCATTTTGCTACAGGGTTTGTTTTTTCACTGTCCCTGGGTTTCTGAAGCTCTTTGTAGATCCTAGATATTAGTCCCCTATCACTTGTGTAGAATGCAAAAATTTTCTCCCATTCTGTTGGTTGCTTCTTCACTTTGTTAATTGTTTCCTTTGTTGTACAGAAACTTTTTAGTTTGATGTAGTCCCATTTGTTCATTTTGGATTTGATTGCTGTTGCTTTAGGCGTCTTTTCTAACAAGTCTTTCCCTGTTCCTACATCTTGGAGTGTGTTTCCTATGTTTTCCTTTAATAGTTTGATGGTTTCTGGGTGTAGGTTTAGGTCCTTGAGCCAGTTAGAGCTGATTTTTGTATAATGCGACAGGTGTGGGTCTTGCTTCTTTATTCTGGAAGCTGCTATCCAGTTGTCCCAACAGCATTTATTGAATAGACCAGGTTTTTTACCTGGATTGTTTTCAGTTTTCTTGTCAAAGATTAGTTGACTATACATGTGTGGATTCCCTTCTGGTGTTTCTATTCTGTTCCACTGATCTTCTTCTCTGTTTCTGTACCAGTACCAGACTGTTTTGATAACCACTGCTCTATAGTATGTCTTGAGGTTTGGAATTGTGATTCCTCCAGTTTGATTTCTATTTTTCAAGACAGCTTTAGCTATTCGTGGTCTTTTGTGATTCCAGATGAACTTCCGTATCATCTTTTCTATTTCTGAGAAGAATGTTGCTGGGATTTTGATTGGGATTGCGTTGAATCTGTATATTGCTTTTGGTAATATGGCCATTTTGATAATGTTGGGTGTTCCAGAAGGTGCAGAAAGAGAAGCTGGGATTAGAGGCGTATTCAATGAAATAATACAGGAAAACTTCCCTAAGCTGAGCAAAGAATTAGAAAATAATATACAGGAGGGCTACAGAATTCCCGACAGAGTTGACCAAAAACGAACTTCATCACAACACATGATAATAAAGCTCTCTTCAGTTGAACAAAAAGAAAAAAATCCTTAAATGTGCACGAGAAAAAAATCAAGTGTCATATAGGAGAACCCCAATTAAACTCACAGCTGACCTTTCAGAGGAAACACTACAGGCCAGAAGAGACTGGAGTGACATATTCCAGATTCTAAAAGAGAAAAACTTTCAGCCCAGAATAACTTACCCTGCAAAGCTCTCCTTTGTCTTTGAAAATGAGATAAAATTCTTCCACAATAAAGAAAAACTTCAAGATTTTGTCTCATCTAAACCTGCCCTACAAATGATACTCAAGGAGGTTCCCATGAAAGAAAAAAGAAATAGCAACCATCAGAAACAAAGGCAAATGTGGAGAACATCCAACCAAAAGGCTAACAGAAGACCCAATCATAGAACATCACATCGCCAAAATGACAGGACCAAACTGTCCCTTATCTACAATAACTCTGAATGTAAATGGCTTAAACTCATCAGTCAAATGCCATAGATTGGAGGATTGGATCAAAAACAAAACCCAATTATCTGCTGCTTACAGGAGACACATCTCACCAACAAAGATCAGAAAAAATTGAAAGTGAAAGGATGGAAAAAGATATTTCAAGCAAATGGTAAGGAAAGACGAGCAGGAGTAGCTATTCTTATATCAGATGACATAGACTTTGATGTGAAGAGCATCAAAAAAGATAAAGAAGGATACCACATAATGATCAAAGGATGCCTCCAGCAAGAAGAGATCAGCATAATAAATGTTTATGCTCCAAATGCCAAAGCATCTAGCTACGTGAAACAAATATTAACGGGATTAAAGGGAGAAATAGACTCCAATACGATCATAGTGGGGGACCTTAATACCCCACTAACACAAATGGACAGATCAAAAAACCAGAAACTCAGCAAAGAAACAATAGAACTCACCCAAACTCTAGAGCAAATGGACTTAGTTGACATCTATCGAACCTTTCATCCTACTGACAGAAAATACACTTTTTTTCCATCAGTACATGGAACTTTCTCCAGAATTGATCATATTATAGGCCATAAAACAAGCCTTAGCAAATTTAAAAAAGTGGAAATCATACCATGTACCTTCTCAGACCACCGAGGAGTGAAGCTTGAGACCAAGAATTCGAAACACCAAGGAAGACTTACAAACATATGGAGGCTGAATAATATATTACTAAATGAGCAATGGGTTAGAGAGGAAATCAAAGGGGAAATTAAAAAATTGCTTGAAACAAATGAAGGCATCAACACAACTTATCAAAACTTATGGGACACAATCAAGGTGGTGCTGAGAGGAAAGTTCATTTCAGTCAATGCTTATGTCAAGAAACAAGAAAAGCAGCAAGTAAATCAGCTAACCTTACAGTTGAAGGAACTAGAAACACAACAGCAAAGCAATCCCAAGATTAGTAGGAAAAAAGAAATCACCAAAATAAGGGAGGAAATAAACCAAATAGAGACCGAGAGGACTAGACACAAGATCAATCAATCAAAGAGCTGGTTCTTTGAGAAAATCAACAAAATAGACTCCCCACTAGCTCGACTAATTAAAAAAAGGAGGGAGAAAACACACATCAATAGTATCAGAGATGAGAATGGAGATATAACAACAGATACCTTAGAAATACAAAGAATCATCAGGAACTATTACAAGCAACTATATGCGAACAAATCAGAAAACCTAGAGGAAATGGATAGACTTTTGAACATATACAATCTACCAAAATTGAATCAAGAAGCAATTAACAATCTAAACAGCCCAATAACATGCACTGAGATTGAATTAACAATTAAAGCCCTCCCAACCAAGAAGAGTCCAGGACCAGATGGCTTCACTGCTGAATTCTACCAAACATTCCAAGAGGAACTTACCCCAATCTTACACAAGCTTTTCCAAACAATAGAAAGAGAGGCAATTCTTCCAAACTCGTTCTATGAAGCTAATATCACCTTAATACCAAAGCCAGAGAGAGAAACAACAGAAAAACAGAACTACAGACCGATATCCTTGATGAACATAGACACAAAGATCTTCAATAAAATACTAGCCAACAGGATCCAACAACACATCAGACAGATCATTCACCCGGACCAGGTGGGATTCCTCCCAGGCATGCAGGGATGGTTCAACATTCACAAAACAATAAATGTGATACATCACATCAACAAATTGACTGATAAAAACCATATGATCCTCTCAATAGATGCAGAGAAGGCATTTGATAAAATCCAACACCACTTCATGTTAAAAACCCTAAACAAGATAGGCATAGAAGGAACATTCTACAACACAATCAAAGCAATTTACGATAAACCCAATGCCAGTATCATACTAAATGGGGAAAGATTGGAAGCCTTCCCGCTAAAATCTGGAACTAAACAGGGATGTCCACTCTCACCGCTACTCTTCAATATAGTTTTGGAAGTCCTTGCCAGAGTTATTAGACAAGAAAAAGCAATTAAAGGAATACAAATTGGAAATGAGGAATTGAAATTATCGGTATTCGCAGATGACATGATTCTCTACATAGGAGAACCAAAAGACAGTCAAAAGACTATTGGAACTCATAAGAGACTTTGGCAGAGTAGCAGAATACAAATTTTTTTCTTTCTTTTTTTCTTTTTTTATTACAGCCAGATATACACAGAGGAGAAAAGACAGAGAGGAAGATCTTCCATCCGATGATTCACTCCCCAAGTGAGCCGCAACGGGCCAGTGCGCGCCAATCCGAAGCTGGGAACCTGGAACCTCTTCCGGGTCGCCCACACAGGTACAGTGTCCCAATGCATTGGGCCATCCTTGACTGCTTTCCCAGGCCACAAGCAGGGAACTGGATGGGAAGTGGAGCTGCCGGGATTAGAACCAGCGCTCATGTGGGATCCCGGGGCTCTCAAGGCGAGGACTTTAGCCGCTAGGCCACGCCGCCGGGCCCAGGATACAAAATTAATGAACACAAATCGATGGCACTAGTGTATACAAATAATTCCACCGCTGAGAAAGAAATTGTAAGTACAGTTCCCTTTAAAATAGAGGAAAGGAATCTTAAATACCTAGGAATTAAGTTAACTAAAGATGTGAAAGACCTCTATGATGAAAACTATAAATCATTTAAAAAAGAAATAGAAGAAGACCTTGAAAAATGGAGAACCTTACCATGTTCTTGGATTGGCAGGACCAAGCTTATGTTAATCACTAACTTGCATGGAACTAAGAGTGCTTAGGGTTGGTTTTCCTATGTTAATTATTGAAGAAGGCCAAAAAGGAAGAGCAACATAGCCATATGAACAAATGGAGAGGAGACAGCCTTGGAGGTGGGGGCCTTCTTCCGTAATTTACAAGCCATCCATTTACAAAGAGGGTTGATGGTGGGGTGGGGTGGGATGGGGTGGAGTGGTGGAAACATGGAGAGATAGCATTGGGACTTGGGTGCTCCAAGATACCAGGTGTTCTTGCCTTGTGATAAGCTTCTAGTCCACATCCAGAAAGCAGATCCCCAAATAGAACACTTTCTAAAAAAAAATATTTTTATTGGAAAGTCAGATATACAGAGAGGAAGAGAGACAGAGAAAAAGATCTTCCATCTGATGATTCAATCCCCAAGCAGCTGCAACAGCCTCCCACTTGGACTCAGGCTTCCAAGGCTATGGGCCATCCTCTACTACTTTCCCCGGTCACAAGCAGGGAGCTGGATGGGAAGTGGAGCTGCACTAGCCCTGCTCTTCAACTGGGTCTGTCACATGGTTGCAGGGTTCCAAGGACTTGGGCCACCCTTGACTGCTTTCCCAGGCCATAAGTAAAGAGCTGGAAGGACAGTGGAACAGTTGGGACACGAGTGGTGTCCAAATAGGATGCCAGTGCTTGCATGTGGTAGATTAGCCTTTTGAGACACCATATTGGCAACTTCCCACTTTTTCTTTTTTCCTCCACTTACCATTCAGTTTTCACAGGCTGTGCTGTTACTATCAGTGATAAAAGTGACAATATCCTGTGAGGTTTTGGGTTATAGGTGTGAGTTTCTTTCTAAAAGTTGAAGAGCAGGGCTAGTGCTCTGGGCCTTCTCCAATGATTGCTTAGGTTTCCCTTCCCAGCTCAGTGCTTTTATGATGAATGGCATCACATGGCATCTTGGGTTCAGGTGCTGAAGCCATGTAGATTCTGCTAGAACTAACATCTTCCTTTTATTTGGAGAGGGAGGGTGAGAATGGGATAGAGACAGACTGCATGAGGGAGTAAGCCCATCTGTTAGTTCACTCCCAGGGCTTCGCTAAGGCTGTGTCAGGAAATAAAGAAGTCAATCCAGTTTTCCCATGTGAGAACCAAACTTTTTGAGCAATTACCACTGCCTCATTGTCCTTATCTGCACCATGCTGGAGTCAGAAGAGTAGAACCCAGGCACCTCATTACCTATCCACTAGGCCAAATGTCTAGCCCTTCCTTTTCTTTTAAATTTGAAATTTAAAAAACAAAAACAAAAACAAAAAAAATAAATAAATTTGAAATTATTGTGAAGATAATTAAACAGACTGGAAACAAATTCTACACCAAAATATATTTATTTATTTAAATTCTGTTTTAGTCTTTATCCATCCACATAAATATTCATCAGAAGCATAATAACCAGGGCACAGATTATTTGCTATCTGGCTTTTAAAATTACAAGTATTTTCAAAATTCAGTAATACCACTTTTAGTGATCAAATGAATGAGTGAATAACAATAAATTAGAAATAACTTTTTTATTCCCATTGATAAATGTATTTTGAATGTTTTGGCCTTTGGTCTTGGGAATGTAATCACTCAGTGCTTTGCTTTCACATTCAGTGCTAAATTACCAGGCTTGTGCATGTTACACTGCAAGATCCAGTAGGCTTGAGGCTACGGGGTAGGCTCTTTATTCTTCCACTTCATCCCACTGTGTGTTTTGTGATGTCCAACAAGATGTGAGCTTTGGGTGAAGGCCTTTCCACATCTGCTGCACACATATGGGCGTTCTCCAGTGTGAGTCCTCTGATGCCTGATCAGGTGGGAGCTTTGCCGGAAGGCTTTCCCGCAGTCCTTGCACTGATAGGGCTTAGCTCCAGTGTGAGTTCTCAAGTGCTGGGAGATGGCTGAGCGATCATTGAAGGTCCTCCCACACTCTTGACATTCAAATGGTCGTTCTCCACTATGAATTCTCTGATGCTGTGTGAGGGATGAGCTCTGAACAAATGCTTTCCCACAGGTTTGACACACATAGGGCCTCTCTCCTGTATGGATTTTTTTATGTACAGAAAAGTACCTTGGATTTCGGAACATTTTGCCACATTCACTGCATCGGCAGATTTGGCTCCCCTTGTGAAGTCTTATGAATGTAATCTGCTGAACATTTTGGTTGAAGGCTTTCTTACAACCACTGCCTTTCTTGGCCTTTTCCCTTTCGCAGTTCTTCTGTGAAGTACATGCTGTGTTCCTAACCCATGAGACATGTTTGCGCAAACGTTTTCTAAAAGGAATTTTCTGGATTGAAACTTGGCTTGTTTTGAGATCTGCACCTGCCTGAGATTCAGGGCGTTTACAGTGCTGCTTCTGAGGGTGGGCTATTGCCTGAGGGAATTCCCCTTGTTCTGATGCTCTGTCAGGGACTTCAGGGGCCTCATTCTGCAAGACCTCTTCTGGGACAGAGGACCCATTAGCGTCCCTTTCTTTCACTTTCAGGACATGACCTGGTTCTTCCTCAGGAGTATTGGATTTTGAAATCAGCTGCTTGTTTTCCTGTGTAGTCTCCCATCCTGAAATAAAACGTGTGGATACTGTATAATTAAGTACTCATAAGCTAGTGAATTTTTTCCCCAAAACTGTGGTCATTAAATCTGGGGAGAGAGTGAAATGTCATGAAGCAGCAAAAGAGGGAATTTGGTGATTTAGATTTGGTGAGGGCAAAGGTATGTTTCTTAAACTCCATCCAGGTGGATGGCACATCAGTCCTTCACTGAACATGAGGCTGCCTCTGTCCAGCCAGTGCTCTCACCTGTACAGGTCCACAGTTCCAGCTAAAGGTTTTAGGTGGAGCAAGGATCGTTTAGGGGCATTCCCAGTCCTTGTGCTGATTCAGTGTAGGCCACAACCTTAACTGGTGACCCCTGAGGCCACTCAAGCTCAGCAGGGTGGAGTGGAGGCAATGCCTTACCCACAGAGACGAGATGCTCAAAGGTCTCCAGCATCACATCATGGTATTCGGTTCTTTGTGTTGGGCCCAACAGCCCCCACTCCTCTTGGCTGAAGTCGACAGCCACATCTCGAAAGGTCACAGGCTCCTGTGAAGTCACATGTGTCTCAAGATCAGGGAGTTGTTGATAGGGAAAGAAGGCTGGAGAGAGGTGCTGTGCTAGTACTGCTCTCCTTTGGAAGATTGCACAGACACAGTGAAATAGCACTGACCAGCGTCACACATCTACCTTCTAGCAAGACAGGCTAGTCCTATTTGATCTAAACTCTAGATCCCAGATTCTCATGTCTTTACCTGCAGACACTTCAAAATGTGTCTGTAGGCATGAGGAAGGAGATGCAGGTGCTCCCCACATGCTATCCTTGATTGCCTCACTTTTCACGTCTCTGTAAACATTGGTCCCCTTCCTCTTACCTGTGCATTCTAAATTTCCAGGCCACTGGATCTTTTGTTCTAGGTCTCCAGTGGTCAGAGTGGCCAGAGCTAGGGCTGGCCCCTAGGCTCAAGTTGCTCCACAGCCCAGCACAGCCCCAACAGTTTGGTACAGCTTGGCTTGTGGGTGCGTCAGCAAGGCCAGGGGAAAGGGGATACTCCTCACAGAGAATGCTGTGATCAGAGGAACAAAGTGTGCTTGTTCTCTACTTACTTCAGGCAGTAGCGCCACAGTAGCTGTATCCTGCTCCTTCTGTTGAGAACTGACCTCAGGAGAACAGACAGGTTGCTGGGCAGGTGGTGCTGGGAGGAGACATCTGTGTGAAGGGATCAGTGGGCAAGGAAGAGGCAGCCCTGCCCGGCAACCCATAGTTATTGCTTACCTGTATCCAGCTTACTTATGCTGGTTCCTGCTGTTGCCTTCTCTGTTCACTAGCTCAGCTCCTCCCACCCTTCACTCCTCCCAGTGTGAGACTGCATCCCCACACCTGCATGGGCCCTGGATCTACCACAAACCAAGGAGCATCAGTGTTCCCATTGCAGAAACCTTTTGTTCCCCTCGTCCAAGGAAGCTGCCTCTTCTCCACACTCACTGCAACAGTTAGCTCACGGCTCTTTAGAGGTAAAGCACATATCTCGTCTCTAAGCCTAGCCAGACGAACACTTCTTCCTTCATCACAGGACATGTGCCGTCTTGCTGTCTACTCATCACCACTGGCCCTGCTGAACAGCTCCTTATCTTCTTTTGATGTCCTCGTATGGCCCAAGGTTGCCATAACGCTGACTACACCATCAAGGGGGCCCAAAGGATATGAGTAAGAGTGGCTCAATGGCTATAATGATTTAATGTCAGGCAAACATATGAACCTTTTGTGGGAACATTTGGGAAAGACAAATTCCACCCTGGGAGACAGCCTTCTTGGGAGTGAGCCAAGGAAGTGCAGCAGACTGTAACAAATCACTGCAAACTTAGTAGTTCAAAGTTGTGGTGTTCAGAAGGTGGCACAGGCCTCACTGGGTTATATCATGGTGTCAGGAAGGCTGTTTTTTTTGGAAATTTTAGAATATTCTACAAAATCCCATTCCTTGTCTTTTCCAGTTCCTAGAGGCAATCCAAAATACCCAGCTAAAGACCCCCTTTCCTCATATTACCCCTGCTCATGTCATCACGACTGTGTTTGACCCTTCTACTTTCCTCTTAAAAAACAAAAAACAAAACAAAAAACAACCTTGGATTACATCAAATCTGTAAGATAATCCAATACAATCTACCTATTTCAAAACCATTCACTAAATCACATAGGTAAAGTCCATTCTGACATGTGACATAACATATTCAGAATCTAGGGATTAGCATATGGAATCCCTTAGAGACAGTTATTCAGCTGACCGCAACACTCAGCCTATCTGAAATACACCATTCATGATATTGTTATCCCTGTTCCCCAAAATATCTGCTTTTCCAGGAAGCCCTATTCTCTGTAAATTCTATCTATTTGCCAGTTTCTTCTTTCTTCCTCAAAATACAATGTCAACAAATCAATCATGGAAAATGAAAGTGAGGCATGTACAAGTGTCTGTATTCCATGAAACTCAGATTGACAATAAAATTAAGATGCAAGAGTCTCATTCTAGGGCCAGTGTGGTGGCTCAGTGTGATAAGCTGTTCTCTGCAGCAATCACATACTGTGGATACCAGTTACTTCTGGCTATTCCATTTTTGAACCAGCTCCTTGCTAATGTACCTGGGAAAACATCAGAGACTGGACCAGTACTTGTGCTGCTGTACCCATGTGGGACACACAGATGAAGCTCCTGACTCGCTTGTCCAGCCCTGTCTGTTGTGGCCATATGAGAATGAACTCTTCCTTTATAACTCTGTCTTTCAATATATATATTTTAATAATCTCCTAAAGCCATCCAACACAGTTGCCCTCTCTCCATCCACCACTGTCAATACTGCCCAAACCACCACCCCTTCCAGTGGGCAGAGCACCAGTTCTGGGGTTGTGAATATGCTTCTAATCTTGTTCCTCTCCTCTGTCCACCATACATTGCATGCTGTTCAATAAATCTTTAAAGCTCAAATTAGAATGAACCCTCTGATCCTCAGACTCAGTCATCAATCGAACCACTTGAAGACAATATGGGTTTGCTCCAGCCTCAGCTCCTTTCCACCAGACCTAGCCAGTTTCATACAATTTATACATGCCATACTCACTTCACTCATGACCTGTACAGCTAATGCTCCATCTGCTTGACACATCTTTATGGGCCTCTTTACTTGGCCAGGTTTTTTCATTTTTAATTGGGATGTAGTGATAGTGCATTCTTATCCACTGAGTTGTCTTCCAAATGTTAGTAATGGCCAGAGGGCCAAAGCTGGGAATTTAATCCAGGTTTGCCACACAGGTGGCAGAAGTACAACCACTTGAGCCATCATCAGTGTCTCTTGGGATGCTGGACTCAGGAATTAGAGCCAGGAGTTGAACTCAGGCACCCTGAAGTGGGATGTGGATATCCTAACGGTTAGGCCAAAGGTTTGTCCTTTGGCCAGGTTCTAATTAATGTCAGCTGTCAGCTGCGGCAACTTGGCTTATACAAGCCATGCCTACATCCTTGACCTCTTTTCAACCCCAGCACTTTCACATGCATTCCGATTTGTCAAGTCCTCATCTCCCCACTAAACTACAAGCTTGGGAAACTCATGAGTCCTGTATTAGTTACCACTTTATCCAAAGTTCCCACCAAACACTAAAGAATCTATGGTATGGCAGGGATCTCAAAGGGATATAAATAAAGCACTTTCCCCATCAGCTTCTCCCAGCAGCCAGAGAAGGGCTCAGTGAAGAATGAATTGCTGGGACCCACTTGGAGGTTTCCGCTTCGACTTGGGAACAAGTGGGAATGCAGATGTTGTTGGTTTGGACTGGGCACAACCCTTCCCTGACCTACCAGGAAACATAGAATTCTTCCCCCTCGGAGTTCTCCAAGCAACCTCCATGGAGCTGCATTTCCACTGCACTAACCTTCTTCCTTGGATATCCAGGTCGCATCACCCACCAGGGCCACTGCCTCCTGGCAGTCCTTTGGGTGCTGTGACTCCACCCACGTCTGGAGCTTCCCTGGTAGGGCACCCAGGAACTGTTCCAGCACCAGTAGCTCAAGGATCTGCTCTTTGGAGTGTGCTTCAGGCTGCAGCCACTGGTGACACAGCTCACGAAGCAAGGCCAGTGCCTCTTGGGGACTAGAAGCCTCTTCATAACGGAACTGCCGGAATTTCTGGCGAGCGCTATCAGTGTCAGATGGGTGGCTGCCTGGCTGCGGATCTGGCTTATTGCAGACATCTGGGCTCAGGCTTCTGCCTTCGGCGTAGAGTGCCTGGATCTGGGCATTCCGGGGTCCAGCCACTTCCTGGTTCAGTGTGAGGACCTCAACAACTCTGATTTTTGTCAGGGGATTTTCAGAAGGAAGATAATTAATTTCAGGGTCCAGCTGAGTCTCAGGATATTCTGGAAACCAAAAGCAAAAAAATACAAATGGCCAAGAAACACATTACAAGAAGCTTAAGATCACTACCCACCAGCAAAATGCAGATACAAATCACAGTGAACTATTATTTCACATCCACTATTGTTACCATAGATGGATGAGAATAGGGAGGGAAGCAGACTGCTGAAAAGCATATGCTGTCAGTGGGAATACTGCATCACTTTTGGTAGCTCCTCCAAAAGTAAAGCATGCGGTAACAATGACCTAGAAATTCTCCTCACATATATACATAAAGTACTTCAAAAAGTTCACGTTGGGCCCAGCATGATAGTGTAGTGGTTAAAGTCCTCGCCTTGCATGCGCCAGGATCCCATATGGACACCAGTTCTAATCCCGCAGCCCCGCTTCCCATCCAACTCTCTGCTTGTGCCCTGGGAAAGCAGTCGAGGATGGCCCAACTCTTTGGGACCCTGCACCCAGATGGGAGACCTGCAAGAGCTCCTGGCTTTGGATTGGCTGAGCTTCAGCCATTGCAGCTGCTTGCGGAGTGAACCATCGGACGGAAGATCTGCCTCTCTGTCTCTCCTCCTCTCTGTATATCTGCCTTTCAAAACAAATGAAAATAAATAAATCTTAAAAAAAAGTTCACGCTGGAGTGAGGGGAGGGGGTAGGTGGACATGGTATTTCGGTAATGAATAAAGCTGCTGCCTGCAACACCAGAATCCAATATGGACACTGGTTCAAGTCATGGCTATTAACTTGCTATCCAGCTCCTTTGGTACACCTGGAAAAGAAGTAGAGGATGGCCTAAATGCTTGGGCTGCTCATTTAGGCCTGCCCTCACGACCATTTTAGCAGTGGAACCAGTGGATGAAAAACCTCTGTCTCCCTCTCTCTTTTTTTAAAGATTTATTTATTTTTATTGCAAAGTAAGATGTACAGAGGAGGAGAGACAGAGAGCAAGATCTTCCATCTGATGACTCACTCCCCAAGTGACCTCAACAGCCGGTGCTGCGCTGATCCAAAGCTTGGAGTCTAGAACCTCCTCCAGATCTCCCACACAGGTGCAGAGTCCCAAGGCTTTGGGCCGTCCTCAACTGCCTTGCTAGGTCATAAGCAGGGAGCTGGATGGGAAGTGGAGCTGCCAGGATTAGAACTGGCGCCCATATGGGATCCTGGTGTGTTCAGGGCGAGGACTTTAGCCACTAGGCCACACCACTGGGCCATAAAGATTTATTTTATTTTATTTTCATTACAAAGTCAGATATACAGAGAGGAGGAGAGACAGAGAGGAAGATCTTCCATCCGACGATTCACTCCCCAAGTAGCCACAATGGCCAGTGCTGAGCCAATCCGAAGCTTGGAGCCAGGAACTTCTTTTAGGTCTCCCATACAGGTGCAGGGTCCCAAGGCTTTGGGCCGTCCTCAACTGCTTTCCCAGGCCACAAGCAGGGAGCTGGATGGGAAGTGGAGCTGCCGGGATTAGAACTGGCGCTCATATGGGATTCTGGTACGTTCAGGGCGAGGACTTGAGGCACCAGGTCACAATGCAGGCGCCAGGCTCCTCTCTATTTAAAAAGTTTATGGCCTTGGGGCTGGTGCAATGGCTGAAGTAGCGAATTCTCTGCCTGTAAGCACTGGCATTCCCATTTGGGCACTGGTTCACATCTGGCTATTCCACTTCCCATTCAGTTCCCCACTTATGGCCTGAGAAATCTGCGGAAGATGGCTCAATGCTTTGGAACCCTGCACATGTGTGGGAGGCAGGGAAGAAACTTCTGGTTCCTGGCCTTAGATCAGCCCAGCTGTGACTAATGTTGCCATCTGGATAGTGACCAGCAGATGGCATTGTTCTCCATTGCTCCTTCTCAGTGTAACTCTGCCTTTCCAATACAAATAAAATAATCTTAAAAAAATAATATAAAGAAAAAAAAAAGTTCATGGCCTCTACTTTTTAAGGCTTTCTGAAGGAGCTAGTGTTGTGGTCCAGTCAGTTGAGTCGCTGGCTGCTCTAGTTCATTTCCCTATCTTGCACCTGGGAAAACAGTAAAAGATGGCCCATTTACTTGGATTTTTGTCACTCTTGTAAGAGACCCAGATGGAGTTTCCGGCTCTTTGCTTCTGCCTGGCCCAACACTGGCTGTTGTAGCCATTTCAGGAATGAACCACTGGATGAAAATCCCTCAGTCTCTATCTCTCTGCCTTTCAAATAAACCTTTTAAAATAAAACAAAGCTACTTTCCTTAAATCACGCAGAATTGGTGTTTTGTCTTGGGATTGTAATTTTTAAATTACTTGTTTTAAAGGGAGACTCAGGAAAGAACAAAACAAGGATCTTCCATCCATTGGTTCAGTCCTCACATGCCCCCAGTCAGGACTGAGGCTGACCAAAGCTGGGTGCTGCAGGGAACAGTTATTACTACTGATACCTTCCAGCATATGCATTAGCAAGAAGCTGTTAATGAGAAGCACAGCCTGGTCTTGAACTCAGGCAGTGTTAATGGCATGTAGGCATACCAAGCAGTGTCTTGACTGCTACACCAGATGTCACCCCAGTTTGGAATTTTTTTTTTTTTTTTTTGTCTTTTTAGTTTGTGTTCACGCAACACAAATTCTCTACATGCAAGTCCTGGAATCCCATATGGGTGCCAATTTATGTCCCAGCCACTCTACTTCCCAGCAGTTCCCTGCTTACAAACTAGGAATGCAGTGGAGGATAGCCCAAAGTCCTTGGGACCCTATACCCATGTGGCAGACCAAGAAGAGGCTCCTGGTTCTGCACTGGCTCAGCTCTGGTCATTATAACCATTTGGGGAATGAACCAGTGAATGAAACACCTTTCTCTTTCTTTCTCTCTCTGTAAAATATGTCTTTCCAATAAAAATAAATCTTTTTAAAAAGATCCAGCAATAGCTGGAACTGAGTCGATGCAAAGTCAGGAGCCTGGAGCTTCTTCCAGTCTCCCACATGGGTGCCAGATCCCAAGGCTTTGGGTTGTCCTTTGCTTTCTAGGGCCACAAGCAGGGGACTCAATGAGAAGTGGAGCAGCAGGGACATTTACTGGCATCTATGTGGGATCCCAGCACGTGTAAGGTGACGATTTAGCCAATGGACTATTTTGCTGGGCACAAATAAAAATCTTAAAAAGAAAGAACTTGAGCACCTCTTTGAGACTGACTGCTGTTTGCATGTGATGTGTCTGAATTTGTCTTAGTGTGTGTATTCAAAAACCTAGTAAGCCTGTCAGCAGGTGTACTTCCTAAATAGTGCTCTTTCAGAGTTTGTACCTCCTGTTCTCCATCTCTGCCTTTCAATTTTTGACCTTGAGACAGAAGTGCTAATTGGGAAAAGTTGAGGGGATAATCTCCAAAGCTCAGAAAAAACAAAACAAAACAAAACAAAACAAAACAAAACAACAAAAAAACCCCTTTCACTTAGATGTGAGCCCATTTAGGTTAGTTGTAGCACTAGTCATCGCAAGAATTCCCTTTTCATACCTTACCATCATCCTGCCGATCCTGCCGCAGAGCCCAGCCTTATTGTGAAAAGCTCTTATAGGATGGCACATTTTTTTTGTGATTTCTTCAGCTACTTCAATCAACAGTTTACTGAACTCTAGTAATTCAGTTTCTCTGCTAGTAAATACAGACATACAAGAGACCTGCCATAAGGATATCTGCTCTCCTGCTCATTATTTAGTGTTTGTTCTACACATTAAGCCAGGTAATACACCAAATAAAAATCACAGGATCTGTTTTATTAAGTGTCTATGGCTACTATGTAAGTTGTCTTTTTTTTTTTTAAAGATTTATTTATTTTTTATTACAAAGTAAGATATACAGAGAGGAGGAGAGACAGAGAGGAAGATCTTCCGTCTGATGATTCACTCCCCAAGTGACTACAACGGCCAGTGCTGCGCCAATCCGAAGGCAGGAACCAGGAACTTCTTCCAGGTCTCCCACATGGGTGCAGGGTCCCAAAGCTTTGGGCCATTCTCTACTGCTTTCCCAGGCCACAAGCAGGGAGCTGGATGGGAAGTGGAGCTGCCGGGATTAGAACCGGCGCCCATATGGGATTCTGGTGCGTTCAAGGCGAGGACTTTAGCCGCTAGGCCACGCCGCCGGGCCCAAGGTCTGTCTGCTGTTTGACATCAGTTATAAAAATAGACATCCCAGTTTGCACTTTAAACTCCCCTCCCCCCATTGTCATATAAAGTGAGAGTTAAGGCTCATGATTTGCCTGCACAGATTAGCTTCTGAGAACCCTGGCTCATATGAGTCCTCTGATATTGAACACAATGAGGACTCCTACTGAAGGGTTTCCTGCATTATCATGTTCCTGGGTCTCCTTCCCAGGGAGTTCTGTGATACCTGAAGTCCTCCTGACACATTATACTCCTAAGACCATTTCCAGGGTCTGTGATACAGATTAAGGGAGCTCTGTATTAAACCTTTCCTACAGCAATCCCATTCTTTTATTTTCAGAGTCCTCCAATGTAGTCATTTAGTGTAAGAATTTTGTTTGTTTCAGGATAATTCTCGAAAAAATAAGACTGGATTACATGAGAGCCCTTTTCTGCTACTGTCATATTCCTGAGCTTTCTTCCCTGTGTGAGTTCTCAGAAGCTGGAAAACTCAAGAAAAGATTTCTTATAATTAAGGTTGTTGAATAAAGCAAAAAACAAAAAATACAGATCTTTGCAGTTTAGTCTTATGTGTGAGCCATCTCTTAGAAATGGGCCTTCTCATATTCAGTACACTTCTGCCGCTGTTCGTGTATGGGTTACTCTTATGATACAAATTATATTGATTTACTACTACTGTATTCCCACATTCACTATATGGCCTGTGTGAATCTCAGGCAACATAAAAAGATTAAATCCAAAAAAGGATTGGTCTCCTACTGAGCCCTGTCAACAATAATCCCCTGCTTATATGTATACGTATATAAATTCTTATTTCTACTGTTTGTTCTATTTCAAAGAACTGTCACATTCACATTTGTAGGGTTCATTTCCTGGTTAATTTCTTAACAAGTCAGAAATGTTAAAAATGCGAAGTGCTGGGGCCCGGCGGCATGGCCTAGCGGCTAAAGTCCTCGCCTTGAATGCACCAGAATCCCATATGAGCGCCGGTTCTAATCCCAGCAGCTCCACCTCCCATCCAGCTCCCTGCTTGTGGCCTGGGAAAGCAGTAGAGGACGGCCCAAAGCTTTGGGACCCTGCACCTGTGTGGGAGACCTGGAAGAGGTTCCTGGTTCCTGCCTTCGGATTGGCATGCACCAGCCCGTTGCGGCTCACTTGGGGAGTGAAACATCGGATGGAAGATCTTCCTCTCTGTATATCCGGCTTTCCAATAAAAAAAAAAATGCGAAGTGCTTTTGGAAGACTGTGACTTCCACGATTGTCTCTTGCTTGCACCGCTTCATTCAAGGTCGCATTCAGATTCTGTCTAGACTCATACAAGTGGCAATGCTCTATTGAAAGGACACTAAGTGACAGCTGAAGACCTGAGTGCCATCTAATTTATTTTCCCACATCCCTTATCTTCACAGCATCTTTTCCAAATCAGTGTCACCTTGAGAATGAATGCCACTTGTCTAAGTGCTAAGTATTTATCCAGTCCCCTCCTGCTTCAGCAACCAGGACCTGTACTATCATGGAAAGCTGGAGAACCACATGAGCTGTCAAAAAGGCCACCTTATATTCACTGCTCATTCTGTGCATCAGCATGACACATTGGCATGAGAAAGAGATTACAAATCACTGGGGCACAGCTGTCTCATCTAAAGCTACAGCATGCCGTTCTAAGTACCTGCATCGGGCCTGGCACAATGGCCTAGCGGTTAAATTCTTGCTTTGCATGCATTTGGATCACATATGAATGCCAGTTTGTGTTTTGCCCATTCTACTTCCCATCCAGCTCCCTGCTAATGGCCTGGGAAAGCAGTGGAGGATGACCCAAGGCCTTGGAGACTCAGAAGACGCTCCAATCTCCTGGCTTCAGATTAGCTCAGTTCTGACCATTGCAACTACTTTTAGAGTAAACCAACAGATGGAAGATCTTTGTCTCTCCTTCTCTCTGCAATTCTGACTTTCCAAGAGAAATAAATAAATAAAAATTTTGTAAGTGCCTGTGTTGCTCATATATTTTGTTTGCTGCTTAGATTTCCTTTTGAGGTCCAAAACAGGTGTACTGAAATGATTTTGCAAATCTCCTTGGATATTTCCAGTCCCTTTTCATTCATACTTAACAGAACAAGTCAAGATATGAGATGCTTCAACAACTTGCATTGCGGTGAAAGTTTTAGGGAAACTCTGTATGATTAATAATTGCATGCCACTATGGCCCCTTGCCTACTTCCATCTAGCCCTGTCATAATTCTTTCTTCCTAACGCATGTAGCATTGTCAAAAGCCATGCCATGCTATATCCTTGTTCAAGAACAACATCACACTCCCCTCACAGACAGCAAAGCCTTGTGTCCTACTAGCTTACCTCCCATGTCTTAACTTTAGCTGCCTCTAGCCCACCAGGCAACTTTGTTTCCTTAACATGCCAAGCTCCCCAATCTCATAGTGATTCCAAATGGTGCCTTTGTGCCTGGAAAAGCTCTTCACTGCCACTTTCACATGCCTGCTGACTTTTCTGACCTCAGGCTCAGCTTCACTCTCAGTCCTGTCGTGTCTTGACTACTTCCTATAGCAAAATTCCCTTATACCCCT
Source organism: Ochotona princeps (assembly GCF_030435755.1). Taxonomy (NCBI): domain Eukaryota; kingdom Metazoa; phylum Chordata; class Mammalia; order Lagomorpha; family Ochotonidae; genus Ochotona; species Ochotona princeps. The sequence goes on along the minus strand of NC_080847.1, from coordinate 58,026,248 downwards.
TTCCCCTTTCATACCATGTTCTGCTTAGAACTTCCCACTGTTGATCATTATACCCGTGTAACCTGACTGCAGGCCATTACCTATTAGACTATGAAGTCTATGATGGTAGTGGTTACTTCAGGTCTTTATTTTATCACCGAAAAGTTTACTATAAGTGCACAGGTCAGAGGAAGCCCTCTGTTTACTTACAAGACAGCTGCCTGAGGAGCCTCCTCTAAGATGGCCTCTCATTCTGAAGACCTCCTGATTCCTCACTCATGGAGTATGGCTAGGAAGTCTGCCCATGCTATATAAGGGACTTGAATTTCAGAGCGGATGAGACACAGAACTGTTACATCCAGATCACAACCTGAATCACAGAGACCAGAAGGGACACTAACAGGTCTGATTAATGAGAACACTAGTGTGGAACAGAAATTGAGACAGGCAGATACAAAATCCTTGCATTGCTGAGTACTCTACAGATGAGGGATGGTTAAGTGCACCCTGTGCTAATGATGAGAAAGAAATGTAATGAAAAAATAATATACACACACACAAAATATAATGAAAGACTGGAAAGGCAAAACAAAATATTAATGCTGAGCCATCAGGATCAAATACAGAGAAACTAGAAGTGGCATCCAGAAAATAAGATTGAAGATACCAACTCCATTAGTCCATGTTGTGGCAAACAGGTAATCACCAAAATGGGGGACCAAGCAGAGATTTTAGGGCAGAGTACTTCCACTGTCAATTAAATCACAGCACAAAATATAAAGGAAAAGCATCCATTGTGCTTGTAGCCAGCACTCTGATAGAAAAGTTGACAAACCGCTAACACAGAGAAAACTACAGTTTAGTCTAATCATGAATAAAAAAGAGAACTGACTCTAGTAACATGTTTCAAAAAGGCACTTTTGTAATCATTGTATTACCATGTTAACTGTTCAAAACAGAAAATACTTTTCAAGGCTCTGCACTATGGTCCAATTCCCTGCTTGGGACCTTGCACTCATGAGGGAGATTCGGAAGAAACTCCTGAATCCTGGCTTCAGATCAGCTCAGCTCCAGCCATTGTGGCCATTTGGGAAGTGAGCCATTCAATGGAAGATCTTCTCTGCCTCTCCTTTTCGCTGTAAATCTGCCTTTCCATTAAAAATAAATAAATCTTAAAACACACACACACACACACACCAAAACAAAACACCTTATCATCACCCAAGAATGTTTTGGAATGAAACTAGAGATATTTCTGATTTTCACTCGCTATAAACAGGTAGATGAACATGTCTTCATCCAAATACAAGTTGAGCTGAGTTAAAGCAGAATCAAGTGTCATCAAAACCTAGAAACTTGCCCATTTAAGACTAGAAATCTGTTCTTCATACTCTTAGCTTCACAATCTTTTAGAAATAACAACTATGAAGAATGCAATTACATGACTGTCCAAAACAGGTAAATAAACATCAACACAACTACCTCCTACTTTATACTTTAATGGCAAAAATGACTGGAAAAATTACTCAACCAGGCACCAATACAAGCCAAATCAAAAGTAATATACATCCTAACAGGATTTTCTCAAGGAACTCCAACAAGGTGGTTAATTGTCATTCTGGAGAATTAAGTGACTGAGGATAGCTAGAGTTTTTATTTTTAAAGAGGGGAACTACCACTTATCCATACATTTTTATAAAGCTAAAATAAGCACAGTGATACTCAAGAGCAGAGGAAGAATCTGGTCAGAAAAATGTTGAAAGAATTTTTTAAAAAGATTTATTTATTTTATTGTTGTGGGCCTTGGGTGATCCACTTTTTTTAAAAAAATATTTATTTATTTTTATTGGAAAGTCAGAAATACAGAGAGGAGGAGAGACAGTGAGAAAGATCTTCCGCCCATTGATTCACTCCCCAAGTGAGCACAAAGGCCGGTGCTATGCCAGTGCTGAGCCAGGAACCAGGAACTTCTTCCAGGTCTCCCACACGGGTGCAGGGTCCCAAGGTTTTGGGTTGTCCTCGACTGCTTTCCCAGGCCACAAGCAGGGAGCTGGATGGGAAGTGGAGCTGCCGGGATTAGAACTGGAGCCCATATGGGATCCCGGTGCGTTCAAGGCGAGGACTTGAGCCACTAGGCCATGCCGCTGGGCCCAGCTGATCCACTTTTGATCCAACTCCCTTCTAATTGTCAGGGAAAGAGATGGAGGTTGGCCCAAGGACTTGGGACCCTTGAACCCACATTGGAGATGTGGAAGCTCCTGGCTTCCTACTCCTGGCTCCAGCTCTGGCTGTTGTGGCTACTCAGGAAGATGGACGATCTCTCTGTCTCTCTCTATATTGACCTTTAAATAACATAGATGTATCTTTAAAAATATACTTTAGATATACTAAGACATTGGATAATATGACTAAAAAGGTATGGTTAAGAAAAATATGAAAGTATAAAACTGTATGAAGAGTATATAAAGGGGGCCCGGCGGTGTGGCCTAGTGGCTAGAGTATATAAAGGGAGCCCAGCACGGTAGCCTAGCCAGTAACGTCCTTGCTTTGCACGTGCGGGGATCCCATATGGCCCCTGGTTCTAATCCCAGTGACCCTGCTTCCCATCCAGCTCCCTGCTTGTGGCCTGGGAAAGCAGTTGAAGATGGCCCAAAGCTTTGGGATCCTATACCTGTGTGGGAGACCCAGAAGAGGTTCCAGGCTGCTGGCTTTGGCTTGGTTCATCTCCAGACATTGTGGCCACTCTTGGGGAGTGAATCAATAGATGGAAGACCTGCCTCTCTGCCTCACCTCCTCTCTTTATATCTTACTTTCCAATAAACTATTACTTTATTAATATCAGATTATATAGCATTCCCTAAAATTAAATAGAAACAAAAAATATGAACTCGTATGAGACAAGATATAAATGGTCAATTTCATTAGTTATAGGGAAACTGTGAACTAAATTAAAAAATTACTTCTTGCCAATTAGATCTGCAAATCTTAGATCATTACGAACTGCTGATGATTGGGTCTAGATGGCGCAATGGCTAAAGCTTCACCTTGCAAGTGCCAGGAACTCATATGGGCACTGGTTTGAGTCTTGGCTGCTCCACTTCACATTCAGCTCTCTGCTTATGGCCTAGGAACGCTAGTAGGGGATGGCCCAAAACCTTCAGACCTTGTTCCCATGTGGGTGACCCAGAAGAAGCTCCTGGCTCCTAGCTCTGGATTGGCTTAGTTCCAGCCATTGCAGCCGCTTGGGGAGTGAACCAAGATGTGGTTTTCTTTTCTCCGTAAACCTGATCTGCTTTTCTGATAAACATAAACCTCTAAACAAAACAAAACAAAACAAAACAAAACAATACAAATTGCTGACGATGAAGGTAAAAGGAGCTTTATCAGCTATATATGTTTCCATTTTTGAGGACGATTTTTTGCTACTAAATTTTTATGCTTTATCTCACCGCACCATTTCTAGAAATCCAGCTGATAGGAAAACCAATTAGCATATGAAAAAGCAAAGTGTACACAGAAGTTCTTGGCCATCAAGATAAGAAAAACAAATATGGATTATATAGAAATCATTAAAAGGATTGACACAACCTACATATGTTGAGTGTACCTTAACATATGCCAACCGCCACCAGCAGCAAGTTGAGTTTCAACTAAACAGAACACTGAGGCGAGGAAAACAGTACTTCACCTGTTGTCTCCCACTCGCCACCTCTTTCCCAGGACACTGGGTTCCTGACTAAGCAGTTGGCGTACCCATCGTGGGAACACCCATACCTGGTACTTACCTGGAAAGGTGTCTTGTAGAATTCCTTTCTCCACCAGCCAGAAGTCTTCTGCCTCTTCTAACTGAGATATCACATCTGGCTTGGAACGCTGATGCTCTGCTCAATGGAAAAAGATATAGGGCTTGGGGCACTGGGTGTTCAGGAGAAATGCTGTCTTGCTGTAGCACACACTGTCCCTGCCTTCTCTACTAGGGCTCATAGGACTCTGACCCAAGTGGGTGACAACCATATCCATTTCCTTTGTCAGTTATCCTGGGTTCCCTTGCTAGCAGTGGTAGTCATGAAGCACAGTTCTGGCCAGCAAGATACAAATCAATCTTCTGGAAGAGCCTTCTGGAAGAGATTTTACTTTCTTGCTAAACATGACAGTTGAGAAAACGTTCTGGACAGGGCTGCCCCCGCCTCTGTTTCTGCTTTGAATATAAAAAGGAAAGATTGGAGCTATAACCAACCATTCAATGACTAGCCAAAGGATGAAAAGGATCACAGTAATTATAGGGAGACAAGGGATCAGGGTCTTCAGTGACACCCTGGTTGTTCAACCGACAATATCCTCTAGAATTTCTGTTACAAAAACAATAAGCAGGAGTGCCAGCGGTTGCAGCATGACATGGTGGAGCTCTGATACTCCACTTTCAATCAAGCTCCTTGTAATGCACCTGCGGAGTGGAAGATGGCTCAATTACCTGGAACATGTCAACTATGTGGTAGAGAAGTAGAGAATTCCTGGTTCCTGGCTTTGGCTTGGCTAACCCCTGGCTGTTGCAGCCCTTTGAGGAAATGACCCAGTGGATGGAAGAACTCCACCTTTCAAGTAGATGTAAATAAAATATTAAAACAAATTGTCAAAAAAAACAAAAAAAGTTCGGGCCCAGAGTGATAGCGTAGTGGTTAAGGTCCTCACCTTGCATGCGCCAGGATCCCATATGGTCGTGGGTTCTAATCCCGGCGGCCCTGCTTCCCATCCAGCTCCCTGCTTGTGGCCTGGGAAAGCAGTGGAGGACGGCCCAAAGCCCTGGGACCCTGCACCCATGTGGGAGACTCGGAAGAGCTCCTGGCTCCTGGCTTCGGATCAGCGCAGCACCAGCCATTGTGCTCACTTAGGGAGTGAGTCATTGGATGGAAGAGCTTCCTCTCTGTCTCGCCTCCTCTCTGTATAACTGCCTTCCCAATTAAAAAAAAAAAAGATTAAAAAAATAAACATTCACTACTGCTGTTAGATCCTTAATTTCTACAATCATCTGGCTTTTATCAAGCCTCTAGGGTTATGGAGTAGGAAGAGCTTCAGAAGTCCTACTGAGAAGCTGCCCTTTTCCTATGGATATAAAGAAAAGCCTTTCTCCCAGGCTCTAGGACCTGGACTCCTGTAGCCCCAGCCCCAGCAGATGCACACTCAGAGGTACCACATTCATGCAGCGAAGCACACCTTGATTGCCATGGAAGCCAGCCTTACCAACTGAGACCAGGTTCCTGTAGTTCTCCAGCATCACTTCCCTGTACAGGGACTTCTGATTGAGATCCAGCAGTCCCCACTCCTCCGGGGTAAAACCCATTGTTATATCTTCAAAGATCACCGGTTCCTAAAACCCACAGGTTTCTGTTTAACCAGAGCCGGTCTTCATCCATGGTGACTTGAAGAGTAGGGAAGCTGACGAAACCTTCAATGGGCTACTGGACGATCCTAGAATAACTGTCTGCCACTGTCTGAAACCCTGGGCAAACCTAAGCTTGACTGAACCACAGCCAGACAGACGACAGGAAAGGCCTTTGTTCTATGAAAACCTGTTCACTTCTTACTAATATGGGGATCCTGACTCAGAGTGACGTGCTACCCCTAAAAACTTCCCTGAGCCAAGTCATCCCATTCAAGCCATCACCCTCAACTGCTGCCCCTGCTGATTCTACCGTCTTCACCCATTAGGGATCCGTCAGGGATCCACCCGCCTCTCTTCACTAAACTGAAGTAGCTGCTGAAATCTTAACAAATCTGCTCCCTGTTTAGTTTGTCAGTTCATCCCTCCAGGAGACAGCCACTTTAATCTGCGGTCTCTCCAACAGGCACGATCTTTGGGGCCCAGGGACCTACCCCCTACTCTTGAGATGTTCCAGGGGAGTCACCTCTGGCAAAGTAAAGCCGAACCACCTTCTTTCCCCCCACTCGCTGCAGGAGGCCACTCAAAGCTTTGAGAAGCCTCTACTCACACAGAACGAGCACGTCGAAAGCCTGGAGGCCATACTTTCCTCCTCCTCCTCAGTGTGTCTCCCTGGAGAGTGAGCAGAGTCCTGAGAAAACCCAAGTTGAGAGGGGAGGACGTGTGGGATCTATCTCTGCCTTGGGGTGCCCTCCTGTCTGCCCAGCCGCGACTCCATCAGAGGGAAAGGAGAAGTCCACGCCCACATCGGAAAACTCCCGGGTGGGTCGTCTGGCCCCAATCCCACACGCCTAGCCACGCTCTGCCTCCTCATGACCGGAGATCTCTCCACATCGAGGAGTTCCTGGTATTCCCTCAGTCCCCCATCCCGAACACACCGCCCCTTCCGGGTCCTCGGCAGGGCAACAGGCAAGGCTGGCTCCGGGCTCCGAGACTTGGCAGGGGAGGAACGGAGACAGCCTTCGTGTACAGAATAGCTGCTCTCTCGCCCCTCCCGGCCCCCGACGGACACCGATCTCTAGCTGCACTCACCCGGCCCGCGCCGCACAATGGCGTCCGTTGGCCCACGGCGAAGTGCGTCAGCCCTCGAACCTGGACTACAACTCCCAGACGCCCCCGCGGCCCGCCGCGCCCGACCTCCGCAGGCCGCGCCATCTTGGCCAGTTCGGCCGCTTGGGGCGCCCAGGCGAAGCCCGTGTCGGCTGGAAGAACCTCTCGTTGGGGTACCTCGGCTGCCTGCCTGGGCAGCAGAAGGTGATGGGTGGGGACTCTAGGCCGCGGTCCCCCAGAGCCTCGCGGGTGGTGACCCAAGGCAGAAGCAGGGGTGTGTCACGCCTCGCGTGAGGGAAAGGGGAGGGCGTGGGAGGTGGCGGGTCCGTCGGGAATTGTGGCGGGGGATGGGAGGCGGAACTAATTTTCAACTGCGGGGGAGGAGCCCAGGCGGACAGGGCCGGAAGGTGGAGGGCGGGTGTCGTTCGGTTTGGTGGACCCGTCGACAAGGTGGAGGCGGAGTTAAAGTCCTCACTGGTTCCGGAGAGGAGGGAACGGGTAGGGGTGTGGCCTGGAGAGCCGCGGAAGCAACGAGAAGGGACGGGAGGCCGAGAGGACCTGAGTGAAACTCAAGGATCCCGGTTCACTGAAAGTCCGAGGCAGTGGCGAGGGGTGTGAGCATTATGACTGAAAGTCCTCGCAGTCCTGGCAGGGCTGGGCCTTCAGGCCCCTGTGACTTCTGGACAGGCGAGCCTTGTGCATCGCACTGCCGGTGAAGAGAGGTGTGAGCTCTGCAAACCCCGCCTGATGTCCCAGGGCCGAGGTGTCCCCGTCTCGACCACGAAGGCAAAGCTTGTCGCTGCTGTGTACCCTTCCTTGTGCCCAGGGCACCTCATTGTCCCTTGGAGCCAGGACCATGAGGTGTTGTGTTCCTCTAAGGCCACTGTCTGCTGTTGGCTTCTCCTGGTCTCCGTAGGGCCTTCACTTCCTTGGGCCTGGGGCTGACATGTTTTCTTCTGGGAGGCACAGAGCCAGCTCATCTTCTGCCCTCTTCTTTACCTGTTACTTGGTGCTTTTAAACATTTATTTTTGGGCCCGGTGCGGTGGCCTAGCAGTTAAGGTCCTCCCCTTCAACGCACCAGGATTCCTTATGGGCGCCTGTTCTTATCCCGGCAGCCCTGCTTCCCATCCAGCTCCCTGCCTGTGGCATGGGTACGCAGTCGAGGACAACCCAAACTTTCGGACCCTGCACCTGCGTGGGAAACCGGGAGGAGGCTCTTGGTTTCGGATCGGCTCAGTTCCAACTGTTGTGGCCACTTGGGGAGTGAACCATCGATGGAAGATCTTCCTCTATGTCTCTCCTCCTCTCTGTATATCTGCCTTTCCAATAAAAATAAATAAATCTTTAAAAAAAATAGTATCATATCAATTGTAATCCTGTGCTTGCTGACCTAGAGTCACAATGTCCTACAGAGCCCGGCGCTGTGGCCTTGTGGCTAAAGTCCTCGCCTTGCAAACATTGAGAGCCCATATGGGCACCAGTTCTTATCCCGGTGGCCTCACTTCCCACCCAGCTCCCTGCTTGTGGCCTTCCTTGGATCATGGTGTTTGTCATTTTCGCGTGATCTCATTCTGTTTCCATTGCCCCAGAGATTAACCCAGGGATAAGGAAGCACCCTATACGATTCGCAGACCACCAGAGAAGGAGCGCATCAGCCGTGTATAGAAAAGAATTTAGATGGCCTTTGTTCCAGGGAATTATGGTCAGGGCTTCCCTTTTCCGTGTAGCAGAAAGATGCGAAGCAGAGAGCTACAGAGGAAGAGCCAGGAAGAGACATGCAAGGGAATTTTAAAACCCCCTTAACTCGGAAGCTGAAGTGGGGGTCGCTTTGGCCCTTATTTGGTGGGTAATACTGGTTTGTGTCCATCATTGGTGCAGTAATGACCCCATTGCCTGGGTGGGGGGGGGCTGCCAGGATTCCATCCTGGGTCCCGGCCTTAGGTTAAAGTGACATGCATCAGGATCGCAGCAGGCTCCACCCTCCTGTAGTCACTTGCCGGAACATGTTGGATGTTAGATCTGGGTGCCACACGGACCTATTTTGACCCGTACGATGCCAAAGTTGGTAGTATTTTCCTGTGGACCAGTGCAATTTGCTGAACTCAGTGAGTTCTTGTGAGCTCAGCACATGTGCAGTTAGTTCACTGTTTTACCCTGCAGTCCTAAAGCTTTTGCCACAGTGTACAAAATGGCACCTGACGTGCCTCTACTAGAGTTCTTGATCTGCTGTCTGTCAGGTCTGAGGGCTACCCAGACCTGTCTTGGGTGGAACCTATAGAACATTCCGTTGTTACAGTTCACTGAGTCAGAAATGAGTTCACTTCCAGCTCAGCGCATGCTCAGGCCTTTCCCTTTCCCTTGCCACCTTAAGCAAAATGGCGGCTCTAGGGGGCTGACTGGGTTGTGAAATCCACCCTGTTCTCGCATTGTCTGGGATCTGCTGCTCTGTTCCTGGTCAAATGAAACAGCAGGATGCACAGTTCTTTGTCTGGGTTCACCTCCCAAGTTCCCAGTGAAAGTCCCTTCCCACCTGGTTGCTGGTGGAGTTCAGGCTGTTGGAGTTCAGATTGCCACTTGCTGAATGCTGCTGGAGTATCAGTCACTGCAACACCACACTGTTGTTTCCGCTGCTTTCCTGTGTGTGTCAGTCTCCAGGTACCCCTCTGCTGTTGTTCTGTCCTCTCCTATTTCCTGGAATGTGTCCTCTCAGCTTCATCCTGATTAAATGTTTCTCCGTCCGTTTGAACATGTCCTTACCCTATTCTGCCATCTTGATTATCTCTTGGCTTCAAATTTATTTCATTTCAGTCTTTGGGGTCATTTGGGGAGTGACCTAATGGGTGGAACATCCTCTCTCTGTCCTTCAAATAAAAAATAAAGATTATAAGAAAGTAGGCTGGAAGGTAGCCCAGGGACCACGTGTCCTGTTCTAATGTCTGGAAATGGTGATTGTCAAGATTGACCAGTCAACGTGAAGATGCTTAACAGAGAAATTATTTTATTAAACTACACTGTGGCCATCATCCATGCTTTTAGGATAATGCACTGTGTCTAAGAACATACAGACTTTCACATTTCAAAAAGTCTGGGTGACAAAGCTCTTGTTACAAAGGCCATGATGTGCAAGCTTTTGTTAAATACTATCTTGGGTGGAACGAAGTGTCCCTAGGGTTGGTTTTCCTATGTTATTTATTGAAGAAAGCCAAAAAAGAACAACATAGCCAACTGAACAAAGGGAAAGAGGAGGAGATAATCTTGGAATTAAGGGTTTTCTTCCATAGTTTGCAACCCATTTACAACCAGAGGGAGACATGAAGGAGAGATAGCATTTGGACTTGGTTGCTCTAAGATACCAGGTATTCTTGGCTTATGATAAGCCTCTAGTCCACAGATACTCTCCTTCAGGTAATTTTTAATTTGTATAGAAATAGGATTTAGGGGTGGTGTTGTGTTGTTGTGACTGTAGCCACTGTCTGCAACACTTGACATCCCATAATTGGTTCAAGTCTGACCCAAGTGTTTGGGACCCTGCAACTATGGGAGACTTGGTAGAAGCTTCTGGCCTTGACACGTCTAGCTCTAGCCAATGCAGTCATTTTGGGAGTGAATCAATGGATGTAAGGTTTCTAATTCTTCCTTTTAAGTAAGTAACATTCAAACATGTATTTAAAATTCTTGAAATGAGTTGCCAAGCCTGGATTAAGTATGTAAGCCTATACATCTTTGAAAGAGGGAGGTAGAGAGATTAGAGCACATATACTTGAAAAGGAGGTGATGTGGCCACAGAGGCAGAGATACAAGTTATATAGCCTGAGCCAAGGAGTTTCAGCAATTGCCAGAAGCCAGAAAGGGCAAGAAATCAGTTTCTGAGCCTGGTGCAGTAGCCTAGTGGCTAAATCCTCACTTTTCATGTGCCAGGATCCCATATGGGTACCAGTTCCTGTCCAAAATGTTCCACTTTCCATCAAGCTCCCTGCTTGTAGCCTGAGAAAGCTATAGAGGATGGCCCAAAACCATATGGGAAACCTGGAGGAAATTCTTGGCTTTGGATCAGTTCATCTCCAGCTGTTGCAAGCCACTTTGGGAGTGAACCAGTAGATGGAAGATCTTTGTCTCCTTCTCTCTGCAAATCTGCCTTTCTAATAAAAATGAATACATTGACAAAAAAAGGAGAAAGACAAAATCAATTTCCTCTTGGCATTTGCACAGGGAGGTGAATCCAGCCAGTTTATAGATTTTGGCCCAATCATACAGATTCCCCAAGAGGCACTGTGGTACTGCTTGGGATACCTGCATCCCATATCAAAGTGCTGCTCCACTTCTGATCCAGCTCTCTGCTGATGGAAAGGCAGGGATGACAACCTAAGTACTTGGATCCTTGTCATCCATGTGGACAAAGTTTCTGGCTTTGTCTGCCCTACCCTCTGCCCTTGTGGGCATTTGGGGACTAAACCAACAGATGGGCAGGTTGGGAGACCTCTCTCTCCTCTCTTTCTCATTGTCTCTCTCTCTTTTCTTTTTTTTAAAGATTTATTCATTTTATTACAAAGTCAGATATACAGAGAGGAGAGACAGAGAGGAAGATCTTCCGTCCGATGATTCACTCCCCAAGTGAGCCGCAATGGCCAGTGCTGCGCCGATCCGAAGCTGGGAACCTGGAACCTCTTCCAGGTCTCCCACGCGGGTGCAGTGTCCCAAAGCATTGGGTCGTCCTCGACTGCTTTCCCAGGCCACAAGCAGGGAGCAGCATGGAAAGTGGAGCTGCCGGGATTAGAACCGGCGCCCATATGAGATCCCGGGGCATTCAAGGCGAGGACTTTAGCCGCTAGGCCATGCCGCCGGGCCCTCTCATTGTCTCTCAAGTAAAAAAACTTTAGGTTGTCAGGTGATCCTTTATTGAAACATTTTCTCTTCTTAGCTATCTGGGCACTCCACCACACCACTGTTGATGTCATCTGTGAGGTGGTGCAGGTGGTGGCCATGCACATTGCAGCCCACCAACTGGGCAGTCCCCAGGATTTCTGATGGTTCAGGAAAGTTCTCTGGCTAAGGAGCACATCTGCCGGGCAGTGTTGACAATCTCATCAAACGTGATGTTTCCACTGAGTTTCATGTTCTGCTTCTTGCAGTCCCTGGGTGGCTCCTTGAGGGCCTTAATATTCCGGCCAGAGGCTGACAGCACCACCTTGATCTGTGCCTGTTGGTTCTGGATGGTCAGCTTCACCATGATCTGTAGGCCCCTCCAGACCCCCACAGCCTTGGCAATGTCATCTCCCACCTTCTTCAGAGACAGACCCAGGGGGCCGATCTTGGGGACCAGGGATGATGTGGTGTCCACTTCGCTGCTGGTGCACCACAGGTACACAACTTTAATTTTGCTGGGTCAAACCTGAATGGCATGGTGGTGGCGCCGGTATTGGATAAACCCAGATTTGGGATGATCCAAGAAATTTGCGCCATGGCCTCCTCCAAGCTGAAAACCAAAAGTTTTTCAGTACACTAAAAAAATTTTTTTAAAGATTTATTTTTATTGCAAAGTCAAATACACAGATAGGAGGAGAGACAGAGAGGAAGATCTTCTGTCCGATGGTTCACTCCCCAAGTGACCACAGCGGCCAGTGCTGAGCTGATCCAAAGCCAGGAGCCAGGAGCTCTTCCAGGTCTCCCACGTGGGTGCAGTATCCCAAGGCTTTGGGTCATCCTCAACTGTTTTTCCAGGCCACAAGCAGGGAGCTGGATGGGAAGCGGGGCTGCCGGGATTAGAACCGGCCACTATGGGATCCCAGCGTGTTCAAGGCGAGGACTTCAGCCACTAGGCCACTGTGCCAGGCCCTCTGTTTTTATTTTTACTTCTGTTGAATTTATTATCATCATTGTATTATACAGTTCCATAGGCTCTGGGATTTCTCCTATCCCCTCCCCAAGAAGTAAATTTTTAAAAATGATTTCTCATCTCTTGCTTTAAGACCCAAGATTTGTGGTAATTACAGCAACCATACTAAATGATTAATAAGAGCAAAGTTTAGTCTCTTAAAGGAAGCTAAGCAAACATAGTCGGTGTGTGTTGGCAGTCACATTGCTGTGAGTGGGAATGTGTTTAGAAATAACCAGCATTACAGATAGCCATGACGGAGATGCAAGGAAGCTAAGAAGCATTGTGGTACTGCAGCCCAACTGTCCAGGAATAGTGAGTGAATTTTGTGTTACATTTTGCAAAAGAGCACCCTGGGCCCAGCGCAGTGGCTTAGCCGCCAAAGTCCTTGCCTTGAACGCGCCAGGATCCCATATGGGCGCCGGTTCTAAACCCGGGCACCGCCAGCCTCCCCTGCACCTGCGCTTGGCACCGTCGGCCTCCCTCTGCAGCTGCTCTGGGCACCGTGGACCTCCCCTGTACCTGCGCCGGGCGCGGCAAGCCTTCCGGTCCCTCCCACCACCTGCCGCAGGACGGAGGCGGCCACAGAAGCTCCCTAGAAACGCACATCCGGGTCCTGCGCCGCGCCTGCGCACGCTGTACGAAAATGGCTTCCCGCGGCGTCCCTCAACGGGGCTCTTCTCATTCGTGGGTTCTCCTGTCTCTCAGGTTCCTTTAAGAGAGTGGCTTGGGCGCGAAGGGTTTAGCGTCCAGGTGAGATGGCGGGCAGCGTGTCCGCAGGCGGGTCCCACGCCGCGGGTGTGGACGGGTGGGTGTCCTGGGCCGTGGGGTCGCCTGGGCCTTAGGGCCGCCTGGGCCATGGGGCCCCGTTACTCTTAACTCCGCGCGCCAGTGAGTTCCGCGCGCCGCTCGGGCTGGGCTCCCCGGCGAGACCGCTGGGAGACCTGACCGGGCCGCTGGGCATCCACCAGGTCCCCTTCCCGGGGAGCCCGTGTGGCCTGGCTCCGTGCCGGTGGTCCGTTCGGTTCCTCCCCTTCTCCTTCCTCGGGTTTTACAGAATGCCGTTTCACTGCAGTTCTGCCTCAGTGGCTTCAGCCCTCCTGTCCGGCGGCCGGTCTCATTATTTCCTTACTCCGCTCACTCCCTTCCCCCATTGTTTATAATAATAATTTTCATGCATGTAGGAAAACTGCTTCCGTGATTGGTGTTTTACCTACCTCTTAGTTTTTGGTATTTGCAAGTGTCTGATTATCTTTCCTTTTGTCTACCCTTTTAGTTATCCCATTCATCTTTTCTGTTTTTTGTATGTTTCAGAGAAAGTGGCAGCAAGCCTATGCTTTCCCATGAAGTGCCTCACAATGCTTAACGTGAAGTAGATTCCTTTATTGCTTTTTAAGCTCTTTCGAGGCAAAAAAATGTATTGTAAAGATGTTCATTATTTCACTGTTAAGTGATAAGTATAGCCTAAATTCATCAAGATTATTGTCACTCTAGAAGTATCCTTAGTATTTGAAAAATTCAATTTTTTAGGAACTTCTGATTCTGAAAATATACATACAGCAGCTACCTGTGTCTGTTCCTATTAACCCCCCCACAAGACAACCCCCCAGTCACTTTTCTGTGTTATTGCTAGCTTCTCTCTGCCCAACTTTTTTTACTTTTAAATATTTGTTATTTTTATTGGAAAGTCAGATTTACAGAGACTGAGAGGCAGGAAGATCCTCCATCTGCTGATTCACTCCAAATGGCCACAAAGGCCGGAGCTGTGCTGGACTGAAACCATGAGCCAGGAGCTTCTTCTAGGTCACTCACATGGGTGCAGGGTCCCAAAGCGTTGGGACATCCTCTATAGCTTTCCCAGGCCACAACCAGGGAACTGGATGGGAAGTGGAGCTGGTGGGATTAGAACTGGCGCCCGAAAGGGATCCCAGCGCATTCAAGGCAAGAACCTTAACTGCTACAGTATTGCGTCGGACCCCAGAAGTGGTTTAAGAGTACTTGTAAAGGTTAGAGTCTCAATTTACTAACACTTTGCCACATTAACGTTGCTCTAATTCCTCTTTCCACTGCACAGGTGCTATCTTTTCCTGCTTTAGACACCATATGTCCACAGTGAGTGTGGCCATAGAGGTATGATTTGGCATATATTCATACACTCTTTTTGTTAACTGAATTACTGATAGTATATTGTGTACATCACACTTCATCCTGGAGTGCTTCTGGCTTGATCTCCCAGAACATTCTTGGGGCCCTTGTGGCATTCAGATTAAGCCTCTGTCTGCATCTTCCACATTCCATTTGTTCGCTGGTTGAAGTACCAGCTTTGTCACTTCCGGTCCAGCTCCTTGCTTGTGGCCTGGGAAAGCAGTGGAAGATGGCATAAGTGCTTGGGTACCTGCACCCATGTGGGAGACTGGAAGGAGCTCCCAGCTGCTAGCCTTGGCCTGGCCCAACTCTGGGCATTGCAGCTATTTGGGAAGATCTCTCATTGTCTCTTTTCAAATAAAAATAAATAAATAAATCTTTTTTTTTTTTTAATATGGAACGCTTCACGAATTTGCGTGTCATCCTTGCGCAGGGGCCATGCTAATCTCTGTATCATTCCAATTTTAGTATATGTGCTGCCGAAGCGAGCACGTGAATAAATACCACGATAGCCTAGTAGCTGAAGTCCCTGCCTTGCATGCAGCAGGATCCCATATGTGCACTAGTTTGTGTCTGCTTCTTTTCCAGCTCCCTTCTTGTGCCCTGGGAAAGCAGCAGAGGATGACCCAAAACCCTGGGACCCTGCACCCATGTGGGAGACCCAGAAGAGGCTCTGGGCTCCTGGCTTCGGATTGGCTCAGTTCTGGCCATTGTGCCACTTGTGGAGTGAATCATTGGATGGAGAATCTTCCTCTCTCCTTCTCTCTGTGTATCTGACTTTCCAATAAAAATAAAATCTTCAAAAAAGATTCTGAAACAAAATTACAATGCTATTATCACACCCAAGTAATTTATTATTGATAAAGAATTCTTGTCCAGGGTCTGTATTTGGCTAGTTTTTTTTTTTTAAGATGTATGTGTTACATTTTTTGTTTTAGATTTATTTATTTTTATTGGAAAGGCTGATATACAGAGAGAAGGAGAGAGAGAGAGACAAAGATCTTTCATCTGCTGCTCGACTGCGCCAATGATCAGAATGGCCAGAGCTGAACCTTTGTGAAGCTAGGAGCTTCTCAGTCTCCCATGCAGGTGCAGAGTCCTAAGGCTTTCGGCCATCCTCTACAGCTTCCAAAGGCCACAGATGGGGAGTTGGAGGGGAAGTGGAGCAGGTGGGACATGAATTGGCACCCATGTGGAATCCTGGCGCTTGAAGCTGGAGGATAGCCGATTGAGCCAGGGCAGTATGCGTTAAATTTTAGTTCTCATGTCTTTTTGTTTTCTTCAAGCCTTGAATAGTACTGGCCTTTGTTTTATTTTCATGGCTTTGATTTTTTTTTTTAAGACCCAGCTGATAATTTGTAGGTTTTCTAATTTTTTAAAGACCCAGCTGATAATTTTGTCAGTTTTCTAATAATTAAGCTCAGGTTCTTTGAGAGGAAATTACATAAATGAAATGTTCTTTTATAGCGTAATCAAGAGGCATGGGAGGTGGGTGCTAGTCTGGCTTTGGTTTTGTGATTAAAGTGCTGCCTGCCAGACCACTCCATCTTTTCCTCTGTTAGTTAACTGTGTTTGGGGTGGTACTTTGAATTCTTTGTTATTTTAAAATTACTTTTGACTCTTTTGTTCATTTTTATATAGTTGTTTCAATTCTTTTTATGTTTGTGTCTCAAATATTGCTTAAGAAGCACTTCCATGATAATTCAAAAGATAGTCTGTAGTTTTATATTCTAAGCATTTCCATGGTTTTATTCACATCCCAATCTTTGATCTGAGATTCATAATTACATGTGTTTGTGTGTAAAATAGGATTTGTAATTTGTTTTCATCTGAAAGAGCATTTGGAGAAATAATTATTCCTGCTTATGTGAGAGGCTACTTTTTTTTTTTTTTAAGATTTATTTATTTTTATTACACAGATATACAGAGAGGAGGAGAGACAGAGAGGAAGATCTTCCATCCGATGATTTACTCCCCAAGTGACTGCAACAGCTGGTATTGTGCTTATCTGAAGCCGGGAACCAGGAACCTCTTCCGGGTCTTGCACGTGGGTGCAGGGTCCCGAAGTCTTGGGCTGTCCTCGACTGATTCCCCAGGCCACAAGGAAGGAGCTGGATGGGAAGTGGAGCTGCCGGGATTAGAACCAGTGACCATATGGAATCCTGGCGCGTTCAAGGCGAGGACTTTGGCTGCTAGGCTACGCCGCCGGGCCCGAGAGGCTACCTTTGCCACTCACAAACTATCAAAGGCCTTCAAATCTGTGTGTCCTGCTCTGATCTGTACAAGACTGCTTGGTGTAGAACCTTAGAAGGAACCTTAGCTTCAGTTGTCAGCTCCCCACTCCCCTCTGCCCACCTTCTAAAAAGCATTTATGTATTCATTCATATATTTTAAAGTGAGAGTGAAGAGACATCTGCCATCCTTTGGCTCGTCCCCAAAAGGCCTGTCGCTGGGGCTGTGACAGGTTTATCTGTGTTTCCTGTGTGAGTGGCTGTAACTGAAATGTGTGCAGCATTTTTAGTAGGAAGCTGGATTACAAGTAGAGGATGTAGGGCCGGTGCAATGGCTTAATGGCTGTGGAGAGCGGGACTATGCCCCAAGATGGCGCTTGTTATTGTCTTCTCACGGCACAAAGGCAGTAAACAAGTTTTAGGAAGTTGTAGAGGATTGGTTCAAGGTCTCATGCAGTCTGCATGGTGTGCGCGTGATCAGAGTTGTGATTGGTGTGTGTGTGCATGATCAAGGCTGTGATTGGTGTGTCTGATGCGTGGCCAAGCAGCCCTGTTGCAATTGGCTGTTGATAGGGTTTTAACCTAAGTTTGAGAGAGAACAAAGGAGAAGAAGAACAAAGAGGAGTAGTGGTAGAGCAGTGGTAGTAGCAGTAGAAGAAGAGGAAGCCTGTAAATATGCTGTAGTTACTGCCCTTCTGTATTATACTTGGATTTCTTGTTTTGTTATGTTATGTAATTAGTTTGTCCTTCAATAAATCCTCATAAGAGCAAGCACCTGTGTCGGAGCTGCACTCGCTGGACGAGGGGCCCCGTTAATGGCTCAGTCCTGGCAAGCTCTGGTATCCTACATGGTTGCCAATTTGTGTCCTGTCTGCTTCACTTCCCATTCAGCTCCCTGAGTGTGGCCTGGGAAAGCGGGAGACCTAGAAGAAGTTCCTGGTCTCTCACTTCAGATTGGCTTACTTCCAGCCGTTGTGGCTGTTTGGGGATTGAACCAGGAAATAGAGGATCTTTCTCTGTCTCTCCTCTCTGTAAATCTGATCTGCCTTCCCAGTGAAAATAAATCTAAAAAAAAGAAAGTGGAGGGTGCACTTTGTGCTAGGCACTCTGATATGGATGTGAGTTTCCAGACAGCTTAACTTACTGTGCCACAACAGGTGCCTTAAAAATTGTTTTAAAATGTATTTTATGTTGTACTTGAAAGACACAGAGACAGAAAGATTGATGAATCTTCCATTAATTAGTTCACGCCCAAAATGCCTGCGACATCTGCGGCTGGGCCAGGCTGAGGCAAGGAGCCAGGAACTATCTAGACCTCCCATCTGGGAGATAGGGATCCAGGTACCTGAGCCATCACCTGCTGCTCTCTGTGTACTGCTTAGCACTGCAGCTGGAAGTGGGACCCGAGACTCTGATGTAGATAAAGCGGCATCATTACTGCTGAGCCAAGTGTCTACCCCCTCAATGTTGCTGTTGAAGCGTAAAGTTTTAGTTTTAATGTAATAGTTTTATATTAAGGCCTGTGATATATTTTTAGCATTTTTTGTAGAATTTCTGTTCTTTATGATCAGTATTCTGCAGTGTGCCTTTTACCATCCTGGAAGGGATTTTACAGGTAGTATTAAATACCCAAGTAATTGCAGCTGGCATCGTGGCTCAACATGCTAATCCTTTAACTTCTTTTGCCAGTTTGTATCTTGTTTGCTCCACTTCTTATCCAGCTCACTGCTTGTGGCCTGAGAAGGCAGAGAAGGATAGCCCAAGAAAGACCTTGGGACCCTGCAGCAATATGAGAGACCTGGAAGAAGCTGCTGGTTTTTGTTCAGCTCAGCTTAGCTCTGGCCATTACGACCACTTGAAGCGTGAAGCAGTGGCTGGAAGATTTTTCTGTCTCACTCTGTTTCTCTCTGCAAATTTGCCTTTCTATTAAAAATAAATAATAAATCTTAAAATAAAATGGGGGGGGGATAAGTGGATCTGGCATGGTAGCTTAGTGGCTAACGTCCTCACCTTGCACACACCAGGATCCCGTATAGGTGCTGGTTCTAATCCCAGTGGCCTCACCCCCATTCAGCTCTCTGCTTGTGGCTTGGGAAAGCAGTTGGGGATGACCCAGAGCCTTGGGACCCAGCACCTGTGTGGGAGACCCAGAGGAGGCTCCAGGCTCCTGGCTTTGGATTGGCGCAGCCCTGGCCTTTGTGGCCACTTGGGGAGTGAACCATCAATTGGAAGACTCTTCCCTTCTGTCTCTCTTCCTCTCTGTATATCTAACTTTCCAATAAAAGTAAAATAAATCTTAAAAAGAATAAATAATAAAAAAAATCTTTTAAGGAACAAACACCCATATAGCTAAAAACCCTAAGGCTCTGAGTCCATGTACAGAGTAAAAGGAAAGCTGTTTTATTGATAGGCATTTCTGTGTGTAAATGGTTGACAGAGATATGCTAGAGGGCTCAGGAAGCAATCCTATATTGTTTTCGGTGAAACTGGCAAAGGTTGGACGTGGGTAGATTACTGGCTGTAACAGTGGCTGTTGGCGAAGTAGACACAGATTAGGTGGATTAAAGAGAAGAGGAAGCGAGCATCTTGGTGGAAGCAGGTTCTGAGTATTTATGGAGTGGGGCAGCCCACGCTCTTTGGCCCGCAGTGGAAGGTTTGGTCACTTTGTGTTCTGACATGAGTGCCTCAGAGGGAACCTGCAGGAACTTGGGTTCATGGGATAGCCAAGCAACTTATGAGAAGGTTCTTGGCCTGGTTGCGGATTTTGCATTGCCAGCCCAGTTTCATCAGATGCCAAGAATCCCCCCTGCTGCATCTTTCTGATAACCTAACCCCTCTGGAAATACCCAGCATCCCTTGAGGGAGTACTCCTGTGAGGTACCCATCCAGCTAAGGGAAGCTTGTCTGTACAGAGCATAGGCCTCTGCATCACTACCACTCTTCTTTATGGCTTAAACTTACTTAGGAGGATTACAGCTTTATTGAGCTGTAATTTATATATAATGTGAATCACCCATTCTGAGTGCAAAAATTCAGCAGTTTTTAGTATACTCACAGTATTGTTAAACTGTTACCATTATCTGATCCCAGACCATTTTCATCCCTTTTAGAGGAAACTCACTAGCAGTTATCATCCGTTTCCATCACTTCTTCCTCTCCCCTGGAAACCACTCATCTACTTTCTGTCTCTGGAGTTTCCTGTTCTGCACATTTCATTTAAATGAAATGATACATCATGTGGTCCTTTGTGTCTGGCGTTTTTCATGGACTGTGTTTTGAAGACCATCCACACTGAGTTTTGTCTTTTGGTCATTCCTTTTCTGTGGCAGAAGAAAACTTCTGTGGATAGATCATGTTCTTTTTATCTCTTCAGTAGTTGATAGACATGTATTTTGGTTGATTCTGGTTTTTGCTTATCAGGAGTAGTTCTGCTCTGGACAATGATTTTTTTTAAAAGATTGGTTTATTTTAAAAGGCAGATTATAGAAGACAGAAATAAAGATATCTTTTAAAAAATAAAACAAAGGGCCTAGCAGCTAAAGTCCTCGCCTTGCAAGTGCTGGGATCCCATATAGGTGCTGGTTCTAATCCTGGTGGCCCCGCTTCCCATCCAGCTCCCTGCTTGTGGCCTGGGAAAGCAGTGGAGGACGGCCCAAAGCATTGGGACCCTGCATCCACATGGAGACCGGGGGAAGGTTCCTGGCTCCTGGCTTTGGATCAGCGCAGCACCAGCCATTGTAGTCACTTGGGGAGTGAATCATGGGATGGAAGATCTTCCTCTCTGTCTTTCCTCTTCTCTGTGTATCTGACTTTCCAATGAAAATAAAATAAATCTTCAAAAAAATAAATAAAAAATAAAACAAAGGAGATTGAAAGGCTGTGTTGGGTAGAGAGCAGGCACACTAATGAGCTTCCATTGGTTGGTTTGCTCTGCATATGATCACTATGGATAGGGTCAGACCACAGTTGGTAACCAGGAGCTTCTTGTTCTCTCAGATGGTACAGGACCTCAAGCACTTGGGCCATCCTCTGCTGCTTTCCCAGGTGTATTAGCAGGGAGGATCAGAAGTGGAACAGCTGGTTCTTGAACTGGTACTCATGTGCGGTGCTGGCATCACAGACAGCAGCTTTACCGCTGTGCTACAGTCCCGGGTGAGAAAGCTTTCATCCACTGATTGACTTCCTAAATTAACCACAACACCCAGGGCTGGGCCAAGCCAAATCCAAGAGACTGAAATTCCCATCCAGGTCTCCTCGCATGGGTGACAGGACCCAAGTATTTGGGCCGTCTTCTGCTGCTTTGCTAGGCACATTAGTAAGGAGCTGGACCAGAAGTATAGTAGCCATGATTCAAGCTCGTGCTTTCATTGAATGCTGGCATCATTTATTGTAGAGACAGCTCACTCTACCACATACCAGTTCCATGATCATTCATTTATACACAAGCGTATGTGTCAAGGTAATGTTTGCATTTTTATTGGGCAGGAATTAGGGATGTTGGCTCGTGTAACTTTGTGTCACTTTTTAAAGAATTGTCACCAGTAGTTTTTTTTAAGATTTATTTTTTATTGGAAAGTCATATCTACAGAGAGGAGAGACAAAAAGAAAGATCTTCCATCTGCTGGCTTACTTCCCAGGTGGTAGCAACTGCCAGAGCTGAGCTGATCCAAAGCCAGGAACCAGCAGCTTCTTCCAGGTTTTCCATGTGGGTTCAGGGTCCTAAGGCTTTGGGCTGTCCTTTACTGTTGTCCCAGACCACAAGCAGGGCAGTTGAACACAAACTGGCATCCATATTGGGTCCTGGTGCTTGGAAAGCAAGCGTTTAGCCACTAGGCTATTGTGCCAAATCCAGTAAAAAACAAAAAAACAAACAAAAAAAAAAAACTTTTTTTTTTTTTGTAAATAAAGTTTTAAAACAAACAAAAAGTGAATGGTTGTGTTATTTCACCATTTGGCATAATGTTCACCTAATTCCCTGTGCTCCTACGTAAGAATTTCTAATAGAAGTCTGAGCTTTCCACGACATACTTTCTGAATTTATTGAAGTAAAGAGATCTGTTAGTTTAAACTGAAAGCATTTTGTCCACAAGTCTGGGTGATTTCTTCATAATACTTTCTGAATGTATTGAGATAGTATGTAAAGCACTGTGTTTTGGTAAAGTGGGGGAATTGTATCAGTTAGGGTTAGGTTCAAGGCTTCATAGTCCTTGCATTCCTAGGATAGATCCTGCTCTACCCTTTTTGAAATTAAAAAAAAATAATAATTTGAGGTGTTCATGCAGTGGTATAGCAAGCCTAATCCTCCGCTTGTGTTGCCAGCATCCCATATAGGCACCAGTTTGCAGAATAGCTGCTTCACTTCCCATCCACCTCCCTGCCAATGGC
This sequence comes from Ochotona princeps, assembly GCF_030435755.1. Classification (NCBI taxonomy): domain Eukaryota; kingdom Metazoa; phylum Chordata; class Mammalia; order Lagomorpha; family Ochotonidae; genus Ochotona; species Ochotona princeps. The sequence goes on along the minus strand of NC_080847.1, from coordinate 58,004,148 downwards.
TAGGAAAGCAGTGGAGGTTGACTCATGTCTCTGGGTCACTCCACCCATGTGGGAGATCCTGAGGAAGCTCCTGACTTTTGATTGGCTCAGCTCTGATTGTTGTGGCCATTTGGGGAGTGAACCAATAGATGGAAGGCGCTCTCTGTAAAATTTGCCTTTCCAAATGAATGAATGAATAACTTGGGAATCAGAGAGTTCCTGCCTACTGGCCCATTTCCCTAGTTCCTGCAACAGCTGGGACTGGGCGGTGTGCAAAGCCAGGAACTCAGAACGTTGTCCAGATCTTCCTCTGGTGGCAGGCACTCAGTTAAACTTGAGGTGTCATCACTGTCTAGGAGAATGTACTTGAGGAAGAAGCTGGAATCAGGAGCCACAGTTGGGAGATGCACCCTGTACAGTTAACATAACCAGTAGGCTAAATGCACTTATTCTGCCATTCAGATAATCGTTTTTCTTTTTAAGATTGATTTATTTTTATTGAAAGGCAGATACACAGAGAGGAGAGACAGAAAGATCTTCCATCCCCTGGTTTACTCCTCAGGTAGCTGCAATGACCAGAACTGAGCTGATCTGAAGCCAGGAGCCAGGAGCTTCTTCTGGTTTCCCACATGGGTGCAGGGTCCCAAGACTTTGGGCCATCCTGTGCTACTTTCCCAGGCCACAAGCAGGGAACTGAATGAAAAGTGGGATAGCCAGGACATGAACTGGCACCCATCTTGAGTCTTGGTGCATGCAGGACGAGGATTTGGCCACTGAGCCATCTTTCCTGGCCTGAAACTTTTTTTTATTAACATTTATTTTTATTGGAAACATAGTTTTCCAGACAGAAGGAGAATAATAAAAAACCTTCCATCTGTTGGTTCACTCCAATGCCACAGTGGCCAGAGCTAAGCCATTCTGGAGCCAGGAGCTTTCTCAGGGTCTTCCATGTGGGTTTAGGGTCCCAAAGACTCGGACCATTCTCCACTGCTTTCCCAGGCAACCGCAGGGAGCTGTATGGAAAGTGGAGCAGCTGGGACTCCAACTGGCACCAATATCGGATCCTAATGCTTGCAGTGGCGGAGGATCAGCCAATTGAACCATTGCATTGGGCTCTAAACTATACTTCTTTATCTTTATTTGTAAAGTATTGAAAGTGGAACCTCTTTCTGAGGTTTTTTATTTTATTTTATTTTATTATTATTATTTTTTTTTTTAGTAGTGGAATAGGTGTATATTGTTCTGGGGTTTTACTCACATTGAGTTTATGGTTTGTCCAAATGAATTTAGGAGAAGTATGTAATTTTGTTGGTGGAAGATGATAGTCATGGAGTGAAGCCACCAGGTGTTTCTAGGGACACTGTGCTTCATCCATATCGTAGAGTGTGTTTTTGTGATTCATTCCAGGAGTATGTGTAACTAACTCCTCAATAGCAACCTGAAGAGAATTTGTAGATCACCTTGAAGGTTACCATGGTTGTTAACCTGCTGCAGCCTGTACTTCAGGATCCACTGGAATGTCATCTTTAGCTTTATGTTTAAATTTTATATTTATTTGAGAGGCCAGAGGGACACCTAGGCACTGGCATCTCCTGCTTGTCATGAGGGTGGCAGGAACTCAGTTACTTGAGCCAAGGTCTGCATTTGTTAAGTAGGAATTTGGCATCAGAAACAGGGGTTGGGATTCAAACCAGGTACTCCAGTGTGGGTCTGTTTTCCTTTTACTTTAAAAAGGTGTTGAGAGAAAGACTTCTGATAATGAAGATACTAGAAGCAGTTTCCTTCCCTGTGAGTCAGGTTTGTTTTGATAACCCTGTAGGACAGTCATCGACAGAATGTTCAGATCACCAAGACTCTACTGTGTTTTGCCTGTGGAGGTAGAAATTTGACCTCAGAGCTGGAGCAAGAACTGCAGCTTTTGGTAGTGGTCCTGGTGGTTTGTATGGGTCATGGGTTCTGGGACAGCATAGTGACTGAGATGGTATTTCAGTTATGTGAGCCTTGCTGCCTGGCCTGGAGTCTCTCACATCCGTTTGTGATATTTGTATGCAATGCCATTCCTCTTGCCTACTGTCGGGTAGGATGAAATACTATGTGGTTCTTTCTGAATTTGTTCCGAGCTTTGTCCCATGTCTCTCACTTTATCCGCCACCTTTTGTAGAGATGTGAGCTTCGGTAAGAAAACAAGAAAAAAATACATTCCCACATGAGTAGCTCGTCATTATTTTCCATTCCTTTTTCCAATATAGCTTCATGTACCCTTTTTATCCTTTCCTTTATTTTTTTCAACCTAGGCTATGAAACTGAAAATGTTGACTCAGAATATTCCTCTGGAAGAAACATCTGGTGATGTAGAAATGGAAGGCTTTGTGACAGAGTTCCTGTTTCTCCACTGTATGTGACAGCTGAGATTATGAGAGCCAGGAGGGTCATTTGTGGCAATCATCTTTGAATCAGGGGGAAGCCAAGGGCTGAGAAAACAGGTTGTGAATATTCTGGTTTTGGGGAGAATATGAATGCAAACTCAGACCTCCTAACATCTGAGAGAGTTCCCCTAACAAATGGTTTGCATATATGTGACTCAGATGGTCAAAGTCTGGATTGTGACTTAAACATCCACAGTTGTCCTCAAAGTTATGTAGCTAAAAGAATTGGCAACAGTGATGCTTGTGGAAAATCTCCCAATCATTCCATGGAGTTTATTCAGCTTGGAAGAAATCAAATGAGAGAGAAATCCTATAGATGCCTCAAAAGTGTTAAATCTTTCAATCATTCTACCCTTCTTGGTGACCAGAAAATAATGAAACGAACCAAAAAACTCTATGATAGTAATGACTTTGAGGACATCTTTAGTGAAAGGAGGAGTTATCCTGGAGAGAAGCCATATAAATGTACTGAGTGTGGTAAATGCTTCAAACGGAATTCTTCTCTTGTGTTGCATCACCGAACTCACACTGGAGAAAAGCCTTATACTTGTAGTGAGTGCGGAAAATCTTTCTCCAAGAACTACAACCTGATTGTGCATCAAAGGATCCATACAGGAGAGAAGCCGTACAAATGCAGTAAGTGTGGAAAAGCATTCAGTGATGGGTCGGCTCTGACACAACACCAGAGGATTCATACAGGTGAAAAACCGTATGAATGTCTAGAATGTGGAAAAACCTTCAACCGGAATTCATCCCTGATTTTGCATCAAAGAACTCATACAGGGGAAAAACCATACAGATGTAATGAGTGTGGGAAACCCTTCACGGACATCTCCCACCTCACTGTGCATCTCAGAATCCACACTGGAGAGAAGCCTTATGAGTGCAGTAAATGTGGAAAGGCTTTCCGAGATGTTTCATACCTTACCCAGCATGAGAGAACCCACACTGGAGAGAAACCATTTGAATGTGTGCAGTGTGGAAAATCCTTCAATCGCAGCTCTCACCTCCTTGTGCATCGAAAAATCCATTCTGGAGATAAACCCTATGAGTGTAAAGAATGTGGGAAAACATTCATTGAGAGTGCATACCTCATCAGGCACCAGAGGATTCATACTGGTGAGAAGCCCTATGGCTGTAACCACTGTCAGAAACTTTTCAGGAACATTGCTGGCCTTATCAGGCACCAGAGGACTCATACTGGTGAGAAACCCTATGAATGTAATCAATGTGGCAAAGCTTTCCGGGACAGCTCCTGTCTGACCAAGCACCAGAGAATTCACACTAAGGAGACTCCATACCATTGTCCGGAATGTGGGAAATCCTTTAAGCAGAACTCTCACCTGGCTGTACATCAGCGACTCCATAACAGGGAGGGTCCCAGCCAGTGTCCTCAGTGTGGGAAGACATTTAGAAGGAGCTCGTCCCTTGTCCAACATCTGAGAACGCACACTAAGGGGCAGCCTGTGGAAACATAATGATTTGTGGCCATAGTTTTGTCCTATTTCTTAGAACATGCTCAAAAACCTTCATGAAAGAGTTGTCTTCAGATAGGACTTTTCTCCTTGGTGACAGAAAAGAATATTTTAAATTAACCTGTGGGATTGATGAATACGAAACATTCTTTATGATAAATTTTCATTGGGGAACTCAAGTAGAGAATATTGGAAGGTAACGAACATGTAAAAATTTTTTCAACAGTGATTCAGCCTGGTTTCAGACACCAGGGCACATATACTGGAATGAAACGTGGGTGTGAGGAAGGCACTTCCCTGAAGATGTGTGTCCACTTCTGCGTAAGAATAGTTAGACTGGAAAGAGCCTGGTGAATAAAACTAATTGGTGTGAGGGATCATGGTTTTACAGGAGTAAACTCTTACTACAGTCCAAACTTGTGGCTAAAATCATGAAGAGAAACTTTGGGCAGGAGCTTTACCTGTTTTATTTTCCTCATATTAGCAAAGTTGTGAGGTGAGAGTTCCCACACAGTGTTTCACCCCCATATAAACCACAATTTTTTAGGTTTTTCTCTTTGAAGGTATTTTTGTGTTATGCTCATTTCAGAAGGGGGAACTGAACAAGGAAGTGGCTGGTGAGTGAACAAACTTGTCCAAAAATGGAGACAAACTTCCAAGAAATGTGATGTTTTAGTTCTTGAAACAAAAAGTAAGTTTACATTATCACCCTCTCCCTCCATTGTTCTATTTTGTGTAATTAGGAAGGTTTTATTTCCATGTTGCAAATGCTTAGTACAAGGTTTACTAAGATTGTAACCATGTAAAGATAAGTGCACATTGTTGCAGATGGAAAATGGAGAAATAAGTGTTTTTCTTTGGAGGACTGGAAGTATGAGGGTATTGCTTTTTTTTTTTCCTTTTACAAATCCTACATTGTTGGTATAAATAATTTCATAATGAATAAAAGGTAAAGCCAAAAGATGAATTTGGGATTTCTTTGTACCCTTTGTCAGGAGTGGCTGGTCAGGTATATAGAAGAGCCATAAGTATGGATTGGGACAGGGGGTGTTCTGCCAGAATTTCCCTAGAATCAGACAGAGTATCCTGCATTCTGGGACATGAGAATGAATCATTTCCTTCTTGGGGATGTGGATTACAAGGGGCATGTCCTTGTGGAGGAGACTATGAGTCTTGGAGAGTAGAGAACAGGAGGCTGTAAAGAATGCTGGACTAACCCAGCAGATCCTTTCCTGAGGCAATGTTTTGCCAACTGAGAGAGCCAGTCCAGCTGGCTGACACAACCTCAAAGCCATGTGAGTAGATCCTCTTGGAGTTCTGATTTTCTGATGTTCTCTAGATGCTAGGGAGGCAACATCAGAGTGATTAGACACAAGGGCCATTTGGGCTTCTCTTCTGGATTTCCCCTTGGCAGGAGCAACCATTGGATGATGCCCAGACAAGGATTCAGGGTGTCCTTGTCCCTGTTTTCAATGTAGCCTGTCTTCTAATCCTTTGAATCAGAGTAGCAAAAATATGCCGTTATCCCCAGTGTTTCTCTCAGTGACCCCACCCTCTTCCTTGGTTTAAAATCTCCACTTGTCCTTGCTAGATCATTGGATCTCGTCTAAGGAAGAGGTAGGTATGAAGACATTTGAGTGATCCTGATGCAGTCTGTAAACAGGGCAGAGTTGCTACAGAACCCCTTCATACGCCTTTTTGAAGATTGCCTGGTGTGTCTAGTCGTTCTTTTCTTTGTATGAGCTGTGTGATAATATTTTCAGAGTAGGTAAGACATTCTAAGGCATCGTTTTTTGGTGTTAAGTTTTGAGCTCCATGTCAAGACAGCATTTTTGGGAATGTATTTCACTCAGCATTTCTGAGTTTGCACATGCTCTCCTTGGCTTCGCTAACATACCATACGTAGGGATTTTTTTTTAAATGTTACAGTTTAATAGGCACCGGGGTTTTCCTTCCCTCTCCCCAAGTTCCATCCCCTCCCCTGTGTTCTCCCCTCCAGTCTTACAATGGGTGATTTTCATGAATTTTCACAAGTTCACCATACTGCCACTGAGGAGGATGGACAACAACCTTTTTTTTTTTTTTTTTTTTTGACAATCTTTACATGGTTAATTAAGACACAAAGGTTCAAGGGCCACAGGAAAGTGGGTAAGACTATTATTTGCACATTCTTTTTTTTTTTTTTTTTTCTGTATCTGGGGTAAATGGGGAGATAAAGGAAGAAGCCCCACCCAGCCTTCCACCCATCCCAGGTCCCCGATGTGAGGCATGCTCCGAGGGTCCTGCTCAAGTGGTTTTGATAGTTCAACAGTTACAAATTGCTGTCAGTCTCACCCTTCCAAGCATGATGAAATTGCTTCAGAATCCACTGGCTGACACAGCCCATCTTAGAGTCTCCGTTTGCTCAGGTTTTCACTGCCAACATATGGCTGGAGTAGTTGAATAATTTCTTCTGTCTCTGTCCTCTGTTGTGGTGCCAGGTATCCTCTGTAGGTTCTGATGGACTGCCGTATCCTCCATGTGCACCTAATTGTGTTGTCCACTGCTCCATCTGAGCCTCCGAGGAGGCTCCATTCTGGCATTTGCACTCCATGGCAGACCATGGAACCTGCACTTCTCTTCATGGTTAGGGTTCTGAGTCCAGCAGTTTGATTGGGGAGATCCCCAAAGAAACTTTGTCTGAGGTGATCCCAGACCAGATTCTTGTGTGTACTTGCAGGAACAGGGCCTGGCACAGTCTGTTGCCCCAATCAGCTGGTGGTTGCAATTGCTGGGTCGGTTCTGTTTCCAGCCCTGTTTTCCACATGAACCAATGGGTGTTGTAGTCCAGCCTGATTCTGCCCAACACACACTTGGCCCTTACACAAACCAGTGGGAGCTCAGCCTAGTTGGAGCAACCCGTAATGACCCCTACCAGGTCCTTCCCACTGCCCTGGTTCCTGTGTTTGCAAATATGTACAGCAGATTTGTCCAATCTGTCCCACATCCCTTTCAGCTCTCATACATGTCAATGGGACTTGAAGCCTAGTTCAACCTAACCAGCCCCACTATCCAGCCCTCACACATGCTATTGTGTGCTGTTTTGTATAGCCACTGCTGCCCAGGCCTGGTTTTTATGCTGTCCAGTAGTAGTGATACTTCTACAACCACAGTGGATTTGACAACTTGAATGGGCCTGGAAATTAATTCTCTCCTGGAGGTTCCAGGTAAGATTTCAGGCTAGATGGCTTTTTCTTTCTTCCTCCTTTCTTTTTTTTTTAAACTTATTTGAAAGAGCTACTAAAAAGGTTGATGGGAAGAGAGAGAAAGAGAAGTAAGAGATATATTTGCTAATTTGCTCTAAATGCCACAATGGCCAGTGCTTAGCCAGACTCAGGTCTGGGGTCTGGAGCTTCATCTAGGTCCCCTCCATGGGTGACAGGGGTCTAAACACTTGGGCCATCTTCCTTTCCTGGACATGTTAGCAGGGAGCTGGTTTGTAAATAAACAGCTGGGACTCAGAGCAGCCTCCACAAGGTATGCCAGCATCCTAGGAGCCGCTTAACCCACTGTACCACAGCATCTGTCCCCCTCCTGACATTTTTATTTCTCCCAGGTCTTGGAATATGTGAGTACAGGTGGTCCATTGCTGGGTCAGGATGTATGAATTTCTCCTGGAACATAGGGCTCTGAAGGTTCAATATTGTCACAAATTTTCATTTCTCTTGTGTAACACATATTTAAGAAGCTACAAAGTTCCTTTCCGAAGTGCCTACTTGCCTCTGCTTTTCCCTCCGGCAGCAGATGAGAATGCCTGCTGTTCCACATCTCCTAAGCACAGGATGTGCTACTTTATTTCTTCTGATAGGTGTACAGAGGCTATGAAAGGATTTTTAACCTCTGAAAGGAGGTAATCTTAGTAATTCGTTGTGCCACTCTGTATAGCCGAGTTATGCTGTGGTAACAATGCCAGTGGAAATCATGGTGTCTGTTACGCATAATCCTGTGGTGTGGCTGCCACTGAACGCCATGATGCTTTTACTCCAGGGCCCAGGCACCCTTGCTCTGCCTCAGGAATCACTGGCCTCAGAGCAGAGATGGAATCAGAGTTCCTAAGGCTTCTTTTCAGAAATAGCACCCCACATTTCCACTCTCCTCCCAGTGGTAAACAAGTTAGCACCAAGCCTGAAGTCATTGGACAGGAGAGACAGAAGCATCTTCAGCTATAATGCAGGCTACCACAGTTGTCTTTGTAACTTTGGGGGTGGGGCATGACCATATTTTAGTGAATAGCCCCCTGTGACTTCCCAAGCCCAGTTTTCTTCCCTCTCCCCCCCCAGTTCTGGTCACAAGGCTTCCCCTCCCCCAGTTCCTCAGAAATGCCAGGGATGTTCTCATCTTCTGTCCTCTGTAGTCACTGACTCCTCTGTAGTTATCTCCTTCACTGCCATACCTCTTGGTCCCACGTAGCTCCTCTGCTGGCCTGTCCACACCTTGTTCAGTTTTCTACTGTGTCCACAGCAGCTGTTTGGCACATTTGCTGAACTCAAAGATGGGTGTGTTCAGGACAGTCGTTACCTGTACCGTATCAGCACTGTGGATCTTTCCTGTGTTCTGATTCTGAAGTTATCCTTGCGCTCTGAAATCAAAAAAGAACTGTTATGTGTGGGAAGATGATGAGCCTAAACAGCACGCATTATCTCACTTTTAGTTAACACCATGGATATTTTTGTTCAGTCAGGAGGTATGTGATACACACCTCAGATATGAGCACATTGGTTCCATTAAAGGGCTGAGGGGCAGTGAGTGAGCAATACCATGTGCCATCCACCAGAAGAGAGACTCTTACCAAACAGAACACAAAATGTAAACCACAGTAGGGAAAGTAACCTGAATGATGGCGTAGAGGCCTCTAAGAGGAAGAGGAGGAAGATTTTTTGTTTTGTTGTTGTTAGTTGGAAAACCGGATTCACAGAAGGAGATACAGAAAGATCTTTCATTTGCTGGTTTACTCCCCAGGTGGCCGCAATAGCCAGAGCTGAGGCGATCCTGAGTCAGGAGCTTCCTCTGGCTCTCATGCACATGCAGGGTCTCAAGGCTCTGAGCCATTCTCTGCTGCTTTCCCAGACCACAAGCAGGGAGTTGGTTGGGAAGTGGGGCAGCTGGGACACAAACCAGTGCCCTTATGGGATCCCTGAGCTTGGAGGTAGAGAATTAGCCAAGTGAACCATCCCTCTGTTCCCTTTAGGGTTTATCTTTATTGATTTGTTAAGAGCTTTTTGTATAGATATTTTATCAATATTGTTTAAAAATTATTTTTAAAAGATTGACTCTATTTGAAAGGCAGATTTTACAGATTGAGAAGGAAAGAGTCTTCCATCTGTTGGTTCACTCCTAAAATGTCACATCAGCCAGAGCTGAGCTGGTCTGAAGCTGAGAGCCAGTTACTTCATCTGTGTCTCCGGTGGGGAAGGAGCGTCCCAAGGGCTTGAGCCATCCTCCATTGCTTAAGCAGGGAGCTGGAAGGGAAGTGCAGCAGCCAGGACACAAATCAGCACCCATATGTGATGCCAGCACTGGCTCTAAAATTAATTTTTTGTTTGGTAGAGTAAAAGGCAGGAGGTCTCCCACCTGCTGGTTTACTTCTAAGTTTAATAGTGGGGCTGCACAAGGCAAAACCAGGAGCCAGGAACTTAGTCTAGGTTCTCCAGGTGGGCAGCAGCGACCAAGTCCTTGGGCCATAACCACTGACTGCTAGGGTACACATTAGCAGGATGCTGGAGTTGGGAGTGGAGCTGGGACTTGAATACAGGTACTCTGATGTGAAGTACTGGAATCCCAAGTGGTATTCTAGCCATTTCCCAAAGGCCTTTACATTTACCAATGGTAAATCTTTCCCTTTTGGCCATGAAAAAGCTTTTTTTTTCTTTTTAGTTTAAAGTTAGCACTTTTTTCTTTTAAAAAATTTCTTTTTACTCTTACTTATATGAAGCAGAAAGATCTCCATCCAGGAATTCACTCCCCAAATAGCCTCAGTGGCCTCTGGCTGTGTCTGAAGCTGGGACCCAAGAATTCTATCTAGGCATCCCACATGAGAGGCAGGAACCCCATCTCTGAGCCAACAAGGCCAACTTGCTTCAACGGGTGTGCTGCTTTATACCACGGAATATCACTTAGCAATAAGAAGGAATGAGGTAGGGCCCAGCGTGGTGGCCTAGCAGCTACAGTCCTCACCTTGAACGCGCTGGGATTCCATATGGACGCCGGTTCTAATTCCAGTGGCTCCACTTTCCATCCAGCTCCGTGCTTGTGGCCTGGGAAAGCAGACGAGGACTACCCTGCACCCATGTGGGAGACCTGGAGGAAGTTCCTGGCTCCTGGCTTGGGATCCGTTTAGCTCTGGCCGTTGCGCTCAGATGGATGATCTTCCTCACTGTCTCTCTTCCTCTCTGTATGTATGACTTTCCAATAAAAATAAATAAATATTAAAAAAAGACGAAGGAATGAGGTATTGATTCCCACTACTACAGTGGTGGAAAGGGTTCATTAGGATTAATGACCAGGCCATTGGCTGAAGGACTTCCTATGGCCTGCTGTGAAGGTCCGTGGTTGGTGAGGGGCTTGGCCAGCAGACTGGACACTTACACGCTCCAGGAAAGATCTAATGGGTGAGATACCAGTTCTTGACCTCGTGGTGTCAGTGCGACCTCAGTTAAAATTTACACAGTTCCCAACAGTGACTTTGGCTGTAAGTCAATTTACAAAAAAGAAAAAAAAATCAATCCAGTGAAAGTAACTTCACTGGCTCTTAAAATTGCCCGGCTCAAAGTGACCAAAGCAAACACTCTACTAAGCCCTGGAGCCATCTCCGGACAGCGGCGGCGGCCACACCCACCTCGCCCCAGCTGCTTGCCACGCGTGTTCGCGAGTCGTGGAGCCCTTGGCGTGGACAGTCTTCCTTGGAGCTGGCCTCTGCCGGCCGGTCGGCGTCTCCGGGTCCCAGGGTCTCCGCAGTGCTGGACCGACCCGTTTCTGCCGCCTATACCGGCCGGTCCCGCTAGGGCTGTTGCTCACGTCACCGCGCGGTTCCCTCGTTGCCATGGCATCGAAAGTGACGCAGCCCGGAGGAGGGCGGGGCGCTCCGGCACGGAGAGCAGCCCCGCAGCATTCTGGGGATCGTAGTGTGGGGCGGGGGAGCGCTTCGCGCAGGCGCAGTCCTGCCGGCCGCCATCGCACCACCCAGGGCTCGGACAGCTGGCAGCCGCCTGACGTCGCCGTGTCTCGGTGTGTCGGGCTCCGAGTTCCCTTCCTGAGCCGTTGGTAACGGTCAGAGCTCCGTGCACTGGGCCGGCAGCGCGGGAGCGAGGGCGGGAAGCGACCCCGGGCGGGAGCGACGAAGGCGCCTCCGGGGAGCGGGAGTCCGGGGGCCCTCGCGGTGGGCGTCCTGGCGAGTGGGCACCGGGGACAGGGCCTCGGGGGAGTGGGCCCGGGAAGACAGGGCCCTGGAGGAGTGGGCCCCGGGGAGTGGACCCCGGAGGACAGGGCCCCGGAGGAGTGGGCCCCGGGAGGACAGGGCCCCGGGGGAGTGGGCCCCGGAGGACAGGGCCCCGGGGGAGTGGGCCCCGGGAGGACAGGGCCCCGGAGGAGTGGGCTCCGGAGGAGTGGGCCCCGGGAGGACAGGGCCCTGGAGGACAGGGCCTCGGGGGAGTGGGCCCGGGAAGACAGGGCCCTGGAGGAGTGGACCTCGGGGGAGTGGGCCCTGGAGGACAGGGCCCCGGGGGAGTGGGCCCCGGGAGGACAGGGCCTTGGGGGAGTGGGCCCCGGGAAGACAGGGCCCTGGAGGAGTGGGCCTCGGGGGAGTGGGCCCCCGGAGGACAGGGCCTCGGGGGAGTGGGCCCGGGAAGACAGGGCCCTGGAGGAGTGGGCCTCGGGGGAGTGGGCCCCCGGAGGACAGGGCCTTGGGGGAGTGGGCCCCGGGAGGACAGGGCCCCGGAGGAGTGGGCCCCGGGAGGACAGGGCCTCGGGGTGTGGGCCCGGGAAGACAGGGCCTTGGGGGAGTGGGCCCCGGGAGGACAGGGCCTTGGGGGAGTGGGCCCCGGGAGGACAGGGCCTCGGGGTGTGGGCCCGGGAAGACAGGGCCTTGGGGGAGTGGGCCCCGGGAGGACAGGGCCCCGGAGGAGTGGGCCCCGGGAGGACACGGCCTCGGGGTGTGGGCCCGGGAAGACAGGGCCTTGGGCCCCGCGGGCGGGTGAGGGGCCCCTGGGCGCTTCGCGGGGAGCGGAAGGCCGTGAGGCGCCGCCTTGGGGGCCTCCGGTGTTCTGGGCAAGGGTCTGAGGGGGAAGCCTGGGGCTTCTGGAGGGGCTGCAGAGTCCGGGGCAGCCTTCCGAGGGGGAGCAGAGGGATCCTGGCGGGGCACTCGCGGCGTCCCTGCCCCGGCAGTCTCTTGCGGCGGGGTCGGCTGTAGTTAGGAGCTTGTCCAGGGGAGGGGGGCCTTCCCTGAGCTAGGATGTCGGGAGTGGGGTGGGGCGTGGCGGCTTTTGGTGGCATCGGTGCCTGGGCAGCCAAGGGAGCAGGATCCTTGGGGAAGGAATGTCCGTGTTTATTCTTTCCAAGTTTCCAGATGCCCAGGGAAGCTCCCAGCAAGGCTTACGGCCTACCCTTTGCCCTTACTCACCTGTTGTGCTCTAGTCAAGTCTCCCCTTGCCCTGACCTCCCTCCTACCTGTCACTGGGCCACCCCCGCTGCTCGCAGGCCCAATTGTCACAGTGTCCTTACCCGTGGTCACCTCCCGACTCCCCACCAGGAGTCAGGTCCTGTTGAACTTTCTTGCCCTGCTTTGGCACTACGGCACTGGGTCACTGTTGTGTTGATGCCCCCTTGGTCTGTGCTTCCTTAGGAAGCCAAGGCCACTTGTTCTGGATGTTCCTCTGGCTCCATGGGTCTTCGTGAGTAGACCCTGAGTGCCCATTCTTGGCAGCACAGAAGGCAGCTGGGGTTTGGGGGGGTAAGCGTTTGCTCATGTCTGCATTCTTTTAAAGGACCCGCCCCCTTTTATGGTGAACAGGTACTTGAGGGTGAGGCTGGGGGTACCACTTGACACTGTGAGGTAGCACCCTGAGTGACTCAGCATCTTGTGGGAGAGTTGGGGTCCTTGCTGATGGGTGGGTAAGGGGGGAGCTAAATACCAGCAGTCGGGACCCTTCAGGTGATGAGTGAGGTTCCTGGAGGAGGAACCTGGGAATCAGGGCTGGACCGGCACGAACTCTACCCAGCCATGGGGTCCTACTGTGGAGTGAATACTGTCCAAATGTTTATGCAGGCAGTGGACACCAAGCCAGATGCTTCCCAGGCCCTGGGGTTTCCTTTGAGGAGCCCCTGCTCTTCTGGGGCTCATGTTCAGTTGGGGAAGCAGGCAATAGGCAGGTAAAAGATGGCTGGAGAAGGGTGTGTGTGTGTGTGTGTGTGTGTATGTGTGTGTGTGTGTGTAGTTGGGGAGAGGCCTGTAGGCAGCTCTGAGTTGGAATTCAGCTGGGATAGAGGAAAGGTTGGTGGAACCAAACTCCCCTGTCCACAGCAGTCTCCTCCAATTCCTGTTGTCCTCCTCTGTGGCCTCCTCTTACATGCCTTTCCTACCTGGCGTGGGGGCTGGGCCATCCAGGCCTGCAGTTTTCTTTAGAAATAGGTGGAAGTCATCCGTGGATTTCCATAGTGGGTGACTTACTCCCTATATTTTTATCTAAAACCATGTTTTGTTTCAGGGCTTCTGTTGTTTTAATAGAACAATCAAACACTAGTCCTTTTGATGCCCCCATAATGTTTATTTTTGAAGCTTAAACAGATCTTGTATTAAAACTGGGACAAATGCTACCTACATCACGTATATAACACATGTGACTGGGCTGAGTTTAATGTAAGATTTTTGTGTCTGGGCTTATAATTGAGACTATTGTGTAACCTTTCACCCTACGCATTATTGGTATTTTCTTGGTAATACCATTCTAACAAAATAAGTTGTCCTTGTGCTTTTTATGATAAGTTTTATGTCCACAAGTGTGCGGTTGTGGTTCTACTGATGCTTAACTAGTAGATTTCTTGGAAGTCATTCTTCAGTAGATCTGAGTGTCTTGGGTACACAGTTGAGGTCAGAAGCCCTGGCCATGTGCCATTGACCGGTCACCTTCTCTGTCTTGTTCATTCTCTGCAGATACTGATACTGGCCAAATTCTCCAGGTGTTCTGTGATCCCTGGCATCTCTACTGTGTCTCTGGTGCAGTTCTAGAAAAATGCTGCCTTTGGAGAGGGCGTTTGCCTCCCCGAGGAACTCCCCGTCCCGCCCTGAACTGCCCACAGTGGGGTCAGCAGCCAGAGTCCGGCGGGAAGGGCCCATGAACATCCCTGAGAGGACCGCCGCTGACCTGGAGTTCTCCCGCCTGCGCTTCCGGGAATTTGTCTACCAGGAAGCAGCTGGGCCCCACCAGACCCTGGCCCGCCTGCACGAGCTGTGCCGCCAGTGGCTGCGCCCTGAGGCCTGCTCCAAGGAGCAGATTCTGGAGCTGCTGGTGCTGGAGCAGTTCCTAGGCATCTTGCCCGACAGGGTCCGGCCCTGGGTGGTGGCCCAGTATCCTGAGAGCTGCAGGAAGGCAGCTTCCCTGGTGGAGGGCCTTGCTGATGTGCTGGAGGAGCCTGGTAAGGCTGCTGCACTGAGCAGCAGGGATAGAGAGAAGCAGGGCTTGTGCAGAAAGGTCAGGATCCACAGCTAGAGCTCAGGGGCAATGCCTGAGGCTTGAGTTGTGAGACACAGAAATGGCCTGTCCTGAGCTGTTGAGGTAGCTCCTCAGCATGGATCAAGGCTACTGCTGCCTCCCTGCCCCCAGAGCCATCACGCTTCTGACCAGGACAGCTGCACACAGCTCCTGTCCCTTACCTCTGATATGAGGAAGTGGGAGACATGGAGGAGGGCAGGGTAACGCAAGGTGCAGCTTCTTTGAAATTGAATACATATTCTGCATGCATTACTGGCTGGAGGTGTGAGGGATAGGTGGTGATAGGACTCAGGAGTCCAGAGGTCAGGGTCAGAACCCTGGAGCCATGCTTACGTAGTGCTTGTTAGCGCATATCTCACCCTCCTGGGGTCACTTCTGGTTGTCCACAGGAATGCCATTGTACTCCCCAGCTCGTGCGTCTTCACCCTTGAACGAGGGAGTGTATGAGCGGCTGCTGTTGCCAGGTGGGCCAGCGAGCCCCAACGGAGACCCTGGGTCTGTGGAGGTCCTGGCATCTCCCGAGACTCGTGAGTGAACAGCCTCTGTATGGGTGGGCGGGTGGGTGTGTGATGGCTACAGGATGGGAACTGATGCTGTAGATATAGAAGCCCAACGTGCTGAGTACATGCTGTTAAGACTTCCTATAGGTTCTCATGAATGTAACAGATACTACATTCTATTAAACATTTGTGCCAGTCGTATGTGTTGATCATAAATGGCCAAGAAGCATTAATACATAAAGGAAAAAATGATTGTCCCATCCCCCTGAATATCCTGGAACGTGAAATCAAGTGTCCTGAGTGTCCTGCATGTCACACATGCGCTTGGGGAAGGAATGAGCAGGTCTTCCTGGACTACCATGTACTTGGGGCTCCTATGGGCAGTCCTGGCTGTTGTGGTCCAGAGCCTGGCTTGTAGGATTCAGCTTTACCCAAGCTTGGCCTGCCTGTATGCTTGAGTTGGACTTTACTTCCACTTCAGTGTCTTCTGCTTTGAAAAGGCTACGTGTGCCTGTAGGTGAGCTCTTTCATGTATCAGGGGACATTGCTCAGGACCACTGGGCAAACAAGGCATTTGAATCTTTATACTCAGACACAACAGAAACTTCCATGTGACTTTCCAGAAATTCTGTGGTACATGCAGTCTATATTGCCAGCGCTGTATGTTGTTAAGATTGGGCATTGTCTCCTTGGCACGAGTGGGCTGTTGTGAGGCCACTGCTGAGCTTGCCTACTTTGTTTTTTTCTGGCCACTCTGTGAGTTGAGGCTGGATGTGTGGCCAGTCGAGGTTTGGAGCTTGTCTTGTTTTCCTGGGACCTGCGCACACCGAGTGTGGGTCTGATGATGGACTGGGCACCCAGCTCTGCCTTCTCCTTCCCAGCCTGGCCTGCTGTGCATCCTGTGCTTCTGGAACAGGGAAGTAGCAGGGAAGAAAGGGCTGAAGTGGCCAGTGCTGCAAGAGCTGAGCTGAAGGTAAGTGGAGGAAAGGGGCAGAGAAGCCTGCTCCAACAGTCACTCCAGGGTGGAAGGCCACAGGGCAGTGTGTGAACGAAGTGGGGAGGATGGGCCCTGTCCTCGAGGAGGGGTTCTCTTCCACCCTGAGTTACTGGCATCTCTCCTGCCCTGTCAGTAATATTCTGCCACAGCCAGCGAAGTGTTGCTGTGAATATCCTTAGGCTGGGGTAGAGAAACCTGCTCCAGCAGTCACTCCAGGATGAAAGGCCTCCACGCAGTGTGTGGGCAGAGCCTGTGGGCCCCACACCAGCATGGTCTCGGAGCCACGGGTCTTTCAGGGAGGGTATGTGGTGTGGCTGAGGTACTTTGTTTCAGAAGCCAAAGGCATTTCCAGAGGAACCTCTGCACATGGGAGAATGGGGCCACCTGGACCCATCAGAAGAGAACCTGAAGAGCTACAGGAAGCTGCTGCTGTGGGGTAAGACTGGCTTCTGGTGGAAATACAAATAAAGACCTTTGGGCATGGATGGTTCATCAGGTCCCCACTCTTCTGGCCTGCACCTTCTTGCTTGCCTGGGACCTGGGCTCCTGAGTTTACAGCCCTTGAGATGCAGACAGGCTTCCGACCCCAGGGCATAGCGTTTCTGTCCCCAGTGTGGAAGGGCCTCCGCACCTTGTGACCTCATGGAGTGTTTTCTCATAGATGATCTTCCTAGAAAAATCTGTGGCGTACCTCCACATAGGCTCCTGAGCCTTTTATAGTTTGAGGTTTGTTCTTACATCTAACTGTGTTCCCCAAGACACCTTCTCTTCCCACCTGTCCCACGGGCCACTTCACTGGGAGATTGTCTTCCTGGTCTTCTTAAGAGCTTCCCAAGGATTCCTGCTGGGCAGCAGCTAATTGTGGAGAGCGGGTCTGCTCTCCTGGCCAGGGGCAGCCCACAAGATCTGAGGTCCATCTGCTGCTTTCTGTTTGAGCACCTCTGAGTGTTGTTTGTGTTTTAACCCCACGCAGGTTATCAGCTTTCTCAGCCAGATGCAACCTCTGGGCTGGAGACAGAAGAACCTCCTTTACTGGAAGGAGAATTGCCAGGAGGCAGCCTGTCAGGTAAGGCCAAGTTAGAGAGTGATGATCAGGGCTGGAGTTGGGGGGGCAGGGTTGGGAGGCACACCCTTCTTTCCAAGTGTGGCGGGGCTCCTCATAGTTCCATCAGTGTCAATGGAGACCTCAGCTTTTATTTCATACATCATTCTCCCATCCAGCAGATACTAGAGATGAGTCCAGTTATCATCTCTTGACAGCTGAACAAATCACCCCAAAATGTGTTACCTAAAACAGCAGTGTAAGTTCCTGGGATCCTCTGGGTTGGCTCTTCTGCCCCATTTTATGACT
Organism: Ochotona princeps; assembly: GCF_030435755.1. Classification (NCBI taxonomy): domain Eukaryota; kingdom Metazoa; phylum Chordata; class Mammalia; order Lagomorpha; family Ochotonidae; genus Ochotona; species Ochotona princeps. The sequence continues at coordinate 57,986,678 of NC_080847.1, read as the reverse complement.
GCGTAGTACACACACACACACCTGCATCATTTAGAAGATTGACAATAGTTAGAATGTTCCAGAGCTGGTAGTTGGCACTGGCTCTCAATGGGAGCTTGGCTGAGGCTGTTTACCTGAGAGGTCCTTAACATGGCCTCTTAAGGGCTGGCTTGGGCTTCCTCAGAGTATGGCAGCTGGGTTCTAAAAGAGAACATTCCAAGCAGGAAAGCATATATCAGGCCAGTATCCCATGGGTTACATGGCCAAGTCACTGAAGTCAGGAATGACCACCCAAGGGCAAGATTTCTGGGTGACAGACTGAGGCACAGCTCTGTCTTTGTGGTCCATGTTGCCATGGTCCCAGGCTAGGTTGCTGCTCTGGATCACATCTCTGCCACAGGAAGTGGTGTGTGTGTGTGTGTGTGTGTGTGTGTGTGTGTGTGTGTGAGCGAGCTGGTGATTCCATGAGCCAGAACTTGTCACACTGTCACCCTAGCAGCAGCAGCAGCAGCCATGAGCTCAGCTAACGTTTCAGTAGCTGTCAAGGGAAGGAAAGCAGATGGGGGACAAGATGGGCAGTCTTCTGAGATCCAGGAATTCTGTGGCGTCACACTTAATGGCTGCATCCATTGCCCTTGAAGTGATCGAAAGTGTCAGCTGAGGCCATGCACACCGAGCACCTCTCAACTGGCAGTCCGCTTTCTCCTTGCTCGGGTCCTATGGCTTATACCAGTCATTTCTTAGCTCTGCTGTTTGTGAAGCAGTTTCCATGTGTGAGCTGTGGCAGTTGGAACTGCTTACGTTCTGACCTTGTTTCAGGCCACAGGAGGCCATGGGGAAGCCAAGGGGACGTGCAGAGGCTTGGAGGGGACCTTCCTGTTGACCCCTCATCGGGCTCCACCCAGGAGGAGGAAGAGCAGCTGCCCTGGAAAGTTTCTGATCCCCTGGATGGGGAGCTGAGCCCAGTCACTGGTGCCCAGAGGCAGTCAGTCATCCGGAAGCCTGCCCAGGACTGGGGCGCAGCAATGCCGGAAACCCCACTACAGGGCCCTGGCACAAAGAGGCCCCACCCAGAGGAAGGGGATGAGGAGGGCCCTGAGTGTGTTTCTGGTGTGAGCATGAGGAAGAAACCCAGTGGAGCTGGCCGTAGTGCAGGGTTCGTGGCTAGTCAGGACCCAGGTCCATCTGGCCCAGGCCTGCCTGTGGCTGATGAGCCTGGAGCATGCAGAGGGAAGCCGTATACCTGCAGTGAGTGCAAGGAGGCCTTTGCCTGGATCTCCCTTCTCACGGAGCATTACAAGAGCCACAAGAGCAGAAAGTGCTACACGTGCCAGGGCTGCTGTAGAACCTACCACTTCAGCTGGAACCCGGCTGAGTACCAGAAGACCCCTGAGGAGGAGGCACAGGCCCAGGGCCCCCGCCCTGCCATTTGTGAAGCTCACGCTGGGGGGAGGCTCCACAGGTTCCCAGAGTGTGTGGAAGATGATCTTTTACCTGTAGAGCCTGAGGTGTAGACATGGTTTGCTGTCCCGTGAGCATCCTGCCAGATGAGTTGTCTGGCTGAGAATCCCGAGTAGTGTATCAGGCTCCTTGGAAGCTGTTAGATGGTGGCTTCTCGCTGTATCTGTGGATAAAGTCTGCTTGTTTCAAGTGAGCTTATGTGGCTTGAGCACCTAGAAGCAGAAGGCCCATAGTGAACACACTCTGGGCAGATGCTAACATGAGTATAGTCATTGGGTGTGGATGAAGATTCTGCTTTCTTCAGCCATTTGGCACCACCCTCATGCTGGATTGTTTGATATTGTGCAAAGTGTAGAATTGCCTTAAAGTGTGTGATCTGTCAGCGCTTTCTTGAATTCATCCTTACCTCAATTCCTCCTGTTTGAGCTCCCCAAGATTGTTCAAGCAGAATTGCCAGCTGTGCTTGCTTATACCCGATGTCAGATTCGCTTTTGAAGCCTGAAAAGCAGATGCTGTTTTCTTAGTTCAGCTTAATGTCTTTTACCTGTATGGAGTGGCTTATAAAGATAGCAGAAAAGCCTTGAGCCTAATAATGTAGGGTTTTCAGGCTGGATCCCAACCCATTAGTGAGTTGTGAGATCAGATTAGTGGGTGACCATCAGCCTTGTGAAACGATGAGGTAGAATAAACTAGGTCAGAGTGTATCATGTAGCAAAGGCAAATATTGTTTTGTGAAACTTCCAGCCATAGATGAAAGGATAAGAAGTAGCTGTAATGTGAAATGTGTTTCTTACTGGGGTTGTCATCGAAGTAGCTTGAAAATGCTCATGAAGGTTGATGGAGGAATCTCCGCCTGAGCAAAGGAGACCACACTTCCCAGGCTACATAAGGTGTCTGGATTTTGCATTCAGTCTCAGATCACAGCATCATTTTCATTGTCTGAGTGTAAGATTAACTGCTCACTGTAGATATAGTGCCTCTTTGACTGTGTTTGGGAAGGCAATCTGTCTGTAACAACCCCAAATCATAGAAGGTTAACAATAAAGATTTTATTTCTTCACTCATATCATAGTCCATTGTCTTGGAGTTTGTTCACGTGAAGTAGGATGGCACCCTGCTCCAATCTGGATCAGGCATCCAACTCTATCCTTAATATAGGTTCACTCTCCACTGGTCCCTTGGAATGTGGGGAAGGCTACATTACATTACATGGTAATCAATATACATGCTTTCCAACTGTGTGTCCTTAGAAATCGCCCCATCACCTGGTCACTTGAGCATTAGCAGGAAGCTGGTTCTGAAATGGAGCAAGACTTGATCCCAGGCACTCTGGTGTGGGATGAAGGTGTTCCAGACCATAGTTTAACCTGCATTGTACTACAACACCAGCCCTGTGTTATTTTTGAAAGTAAATATTACTTATCAACCATGGTGACATTGGGTTGGCTTTCAGTTTCCTGTGTAGTGACTTTTCCTAAGGAATTAGTGAAAATGAAGAAAGCTACTACAAAGGCTGAAATACTTTCTGGACATAGGGAGGATGTTAAATACACAGGGGAGTAGGAAGCCCATTTTCCTGAATGTAAATATCCAGGCAATGATAATTGAGACTAGTAACATGGACAATATTAATGTTCAAGAAGTAGGATACAAACAACTTACCATAACTGTCTAAAATGTGGACATGGTCAAATCCTAGTAGAGAAAGTGGAAAAATGAGATTATGTGTGCTAGAGTGATAGGATTATAGGGACATTTAAAGGGGGCTTCCAAAACTTCACGGAAAACATATCTCTCGATTCCATTTGTCCAAACTTTTTGTAGTCTGCCTTGAGGAAGAGTTTATGGGTTTGAGAGGGGAGGACTCATGGGTGTTGACCAGTTAATGGGTAAGGAATTGGGTCCTTAAAGACACAGAAAGGGCCTTCCTAGAGCCCTGAAAATGGTGGTAAATCCAGTGTGTTGGGCCATGACCCTGATTCTGCAGAGGACTTGAGGATCAGCTGCCTCATAACCACCTAAAGGTTTAAACATGTTCTGGACACCGGACCAACATTTACAGTCAGCATCTCCTTTGGGTGATGAACTTGATGGGTCCCTTGGTGACATACTGGTTTAGAAAAGCAAGCAAGGTGCTGGCTGAGACCTGGGAGATGGGGTGCAGACGTCAAAACTTGTCTCTAGGGTGGGGAGCTTCTCGTATCTGGAGACTAGTAGGAAACCCCTGGACGGGGTGAGGCAAGAGTGACCCAACTGTATTTGTCTTCAGGTATCCTGAGAGTGTAATATTAATGCATCATAAGCCATCCCAAGCTTGAAGCACAACCATTTTATTTTGCTCAGATTGAGTGGGTCAGTAGTGTGGAAGGGGTACATGGGAAGAACTTGAGTCTGTCCCAGCACATGTGGATAGTGTAAAAGTACATAGGATTGGCTTGGGTCTGTCCCATCATGTGTGTGGGGGTGGGGAGCTTAGCTGGTCATATGAATGGTACACAGAAAGCTTGGGTCTGTTCTACCATGTATGGGGCCTCAGCTGGGAATGTAAAAGCTGCCATAATTCAAAGCTTAAAGGCTCATGCCACTGAAATCTTCACTTACCTGCCTGACAAGGTTGAGAGGAGTTACAGTACCAGCACGGTGGCTAGAGACCCTGGTGGAGCTCATGGGACTTGGGCATCCTTGCAGTGTGGTAGTCTAATGGTATGCAGGCTGCGTGCACAACTGCCTACACCAGCAAGATGAAAGCTACACGACCTTTGCGGCCTAGCCTTACTGTTCATCCCCGCTTGTCACTTAGGTTTGCAATCAGACCTTCAGCTTTGCTAGGTAATCTTTCTTACTTGTGCTGGTCATTGAAACAAGGCACTTGCCCCTGACACTTAGACACATCAGGGAGGAGAATCACATTCCTTCCATGGTTTTGAGGAAGGTGTCTCTGTGGTTCCCAGTTCTCTGCTGTTCTGTCTGTATCAGCACAGGGAATTACAGCATTGAGGAGCTGACTGGGAAGGTGGGAGCTTGCGGGAGCTGGGATTACTAAGTTCTTCAGTGAGGACACTGGGCTGAGCTAGAACAGGGGAGCACTCACGTTGTTTATAACCTGGAGTATGCACAACAAAGCCTGTGTATTTCTACACTGGATTTGTGAGCAGGAGCCTGTTGTGTTAAAGAAGCTGAACTTCTAGCACGTGGTTTCTTTGAGGGTGAGGAGCTGCATAGAGAGAACATCAAAGGGATGAGGGAGGTCGCATGTCACAAAGGGAAGGAGAACAAAACGACCCCAGGACTGTGGCCCTTGAGCAGCACTGTCCAGTGTGGCCAGCAGCTGGCTATATACAAGATAAATGTTTGGACTGTGGTATGTGCAGCAAGTATACCACACTGCCTTCAAAAGATGGAGTACATGGAAAGATGGGAAATATCGCTAGCTCTGCTCTCTATGCTGACCTGTTGAAATGGTAACAGTTACATTGGGTCAATATTACTTAATTCACCTGTTCTTTCTTTTTAAGTTGACAGCTGGTATATTTAATCTTACTAACGGGGCTTAATTTTCTTTTGTGGGTAGTCAGTGCTGTTTGTAAAAACTATTCCAGATTTCTGAATTGACTTTTAGATGGTACAGAAATTAATTCCAAAATGAGGGCTGTTGTCCAAAAGAGAAATGTATGTCTTAGCACTGAGATGTAAAAAAAAATCAAACTGATGTGGTCTAACAGCTGCCAGTATAATTCGATTCCGAAGGCAGAAAGGCACCATTTAAAGACAATGTCAGAAGGGGTATTTATAGATTGTGCTGAATGAAATAACATGGGCTTTCATGTTTAATATTACCCAAACAAAACCACTAAGCACTTGGAAGAATCAATGAAAAATAGTTCTGTAAGGGATTAACATGTAATTTTCTCAAAAGAGGGACATCTTATAAATCATGGTTATGACAAAAGTTGATATCACTTGAAGATCATGGCTTAACAAAGGAAATTATATTTCCCCCTTTTTAAAAAAATAGAAACATCTGCGTTTCTAATGACTGCGAGTCCTGCAGAAAGAAACTGCAGCAGGAACAGCAGCCGGCTTCCTTGTGATCTGTGAGACTCCATGGAAATAGCTTCATACACACAGCTTTACATTTTTGAGTCTTCCCATACAAAGTTGTGACATATAAAGATGAAGAATTTAAAATCTGTTTTTAGTAACTTGACAGTCTATCAAATGGGATCCAAAGCCAGGAGACCAGCTTCCAAGTATCCTGATTAAACCATTCACACATAATCGGGAGACTTCCTTTTGAGATAGCCTAGAATCCATAGTTACTCCATACACTTGTGAGATGCTGCTATTTTTTTTTTAATATCACAGTCAACTTGTACCATTCTAAACACCCGACCCACCCCCAAAAGTGTAAGGTGCAATAATGGAAGCAAATTCTAACTAGTGTAGTTTTTAATATGCAAATAGGCATTGGTTGGGTTTCTCACCACTCTGAATTCTCTGGATTTAGAACACTTGGTAAACCCTTGGGCAGAAACCCTTCCCCTTTCTCCTTTGTGAGTTCTCTAATGTTATGATAATGGACATTCGGGTTTTGAGAGTCCTGTGTTTGCTTTCTCCACATTTCTCTAGTGTTTAGATCTGAGCAGTCATTTGTCAGGGTAAATTCTGAGGCTGTCTAAGGAGTGTTATGTGTGAAGGCAGTGTGAAAATGTGTGTGCTTTCTTGTGAGCCTGACTAGGTCTCATCAAAGAGGAACTAGGGCTTAAGGCCTTGCAGTGTCCCCAGCACATGTGGAGGGGTCTACCCATCTACCCAGTATGAATTCTCTGGTGCTTGGTCAGAGAAGAGCTGTGGGTAAAGGCCTTGCCACAGTGCTTGCACTTGTAGGGCCTCTCCCCGGTGTGGATCCTCTGGTGCTGCGTCAGGTGGGTGCTCTGCCGGAAGGACTTGCCACAGTCCTGACATGCATAGGGCTTCTCCCCCGTGTGTGTGCGCTCATGCTGGCTCAATGACGAGCTGTGACTGAAGGATTTCCCACATTCCTTGCACCCGTAGGGCCTTTCCTTGGTGTGAATCCGCTGGTGTTCGATGAGAAGGGAGCTCTGGCTGAAGGCCCGACCACACTCAGCACATTCATAGGGCTTCTCTCCTGTGTGGATTCTGTGGTGCTGAATGAGGGGAGCCAGCTGGCTGAAGGCCCGACCACACACCAGGCATGCGTAGGGCTTCTCCCCTGTGTGGATGCGCTGGTGTTTAGTCAGGGAGGAGCTGTGGCTGAAGGCCTTACCACAGTCTCTGCATGTGTAGGGCTTCTCCCCAGTGTGGATTCTCTGGTGCTGTGTTAGGTGTGTGCTCTGCCGAAAGGCCTTGCCACACTGGCGGCACTCGTAGGGCTTTTCCCCAGTGTGTGTCCGCTCGTGCTGGCTCAGGGAGGAACTGTGACTGAAGGTTTTTCCGCACTCATTGCACCCGTAGGGCTTCTCCCCGGTGTGAATCCTGCGGTGTTCTGTCAGCAGAGTGCTCTGGCTGAAGGCTTTCCCACACTCGCTGCACTCGTAAGGCTTATCTCCCGTGTGGGTCCTCTGGTGCTGGATCAGTGGTGTGATTTGCGTGAAGGCTTTTCCACACTCATGGCACACGTAGGGCTTCTCCCCCGTGTGGATGCGCTGGTGCTTGGTCAGCGATGAACTGTGGCTGAAGGCCTTGCCGCATTCTCCACACTGATAGGGCTTCTCCCCTGTGTGGATGCGCTGGTGCTGCGTGAGGTGAATGCTCTGCCGGAAGGCTTTCCCACATGTACCACACTCATAGGGTTTCTCGCCAGTGTGAGTCCGCTCGTGCTGGCTGAAGGAAGACCTGAAGCTGAAGGATTTCCCACATTCACTGCACTCGTAGGGCTTCTCCCCAGTGTGAGTTCTCTGGTGCTGGATTAGTGGTGCAATCTGGTTGAACGTCCTGCCACACTGAGGGCATTGGTAGGGTTTCTCCCCAGTGTGGATCCTCTGGTGTTTGGTGAATGCCGAGCTGTTGCCGAACCCTTTCCCACAGTCATGGCATTTGTAGGGTCTCTCTCCTGTGTGCGTCCGCTGGTGTTCAAGGAGTGTTGAGCTGTGACAAAAGGCCTTCTCACATTGCTGACATTTGTAGAGTTTCTGTTTTGCATAGGTTTTCTGTGGAGCATTTGACTTTGAGATGGGTTTCTCTCTCTTCCTGTGTGTTTCCCATGTACGGGGACCTTGTCTTTCTGGAGTCATTGGCCGAGTTGGGAAATGGGGGCTCAGACCCACATTCTGCCCACCACTGCTTCTGTGTGAGTGCCGACAGCAGCACGCAGTTCTGCAGGCTCTCACAGCTGCAGCCTCAGTGGCCCTCTATCCTCACTCCAGGGGTGCCACGGACTGTCCCTTTAGAAACTTTCTGCTGGGATGACTGCTGGGTATTTCCTTAGAGGTGCTTTACTTTGGAGGTGACTTGTTTTGGATCTATGTTCCAAGTCTGAGAGAAACAAAATAAGGACATGCCCCTTTAATGCCCAATCGAAGAGAAAAGCTTTTGTGATGGGAAAGGGGATGGAAGAATAAAACTGATGCTTTTGACCTTGCCAATTTAAGGATACAGTCTATAAACTAGGGAAGTAACAGGCAAAGGAGTTGGTATACTGGGTATGGATAGTTTGACAGGGAAGAACAGAGAATGAGTTTGGGGAGGGGATGCTGGTACAGTGTAAGAAGCAGCATGGCCTCCATGGTGATACATGATGACAGAGAAGTGCCACATGAGGAAGGACCATGAGCCAGCCCTCTCATGGCTGAGACTCGATTTCTTCTTGGTTGCATATTTCCATCGGCCACCTCACCCTAGATGAGAAGAAACCCATCAGCTCTCCCAACCCAGAAAGAGCTGTAGTGTCCACCACCAAGAGGACCTGGGATCCAGGAAAGTTACTTGAAGTCCAGCTGGTTTCACCTAACAGGGATCTTCTAAGAGCTGATGATTCAATATACCCATCACCAACACACCTGAGGGCCACAGCAAGAGGCAAATGGGCATTTTGAAGGAACAACAAACATGCGTTCCCTCCTCCGTGTTCTTGGCAGCAATGCCTTTAGGCCCTGGCACCAGCCCTCTCCACACAGCCGTGGCCTCAGTGCATGCTGTCCCCCACCCCAGTACTGGATTGACCTCAGGAGAAAGCAGAAGCACTTTTCCCATATTATGTTTTGTATCAGTGAAATTTAAAAAAAAAAAAAAAAGGAAAAGAAAAGAAAAGAAAGGGGCCAGGCATGGTAAACTAGTGGCTGAAGTCCTTGCCTTGCACACGCTGGGATCCCATATGGGCTCCCGTTTGTGTCCTGGTGGCCTCACTTCCCATCCAGCTCCCTGCTTGTGCCCTGGGAAAGCAGTTGATGATGTCTCAAAGCCTTGGGAACCTGCACCTGCATGGGAGACCCAAAAGAGGCTCCTGGCTCCTGGCTTCAGATCAACTCAACTCTGGCCGTTTTGGCCACTTGTGGAGTGAATCAATGGATAGAAGATCTTCTCTCTGTCTGTCCTCCTTTCTGTATATCTGACTTTCCAGTTTAAAAAAATATTTAAAATAAAAAAAAATTAAGGCTGCCTATCATTTGACATTAACTCAGAGTTATTCAGAGTCCTTAAAACGGGAAGAGAGATGGAAGGGGGCAGGTCAGTTAAGTGAAGTGTGAACATGACCATCCACTGCTAACTTTGAAGGGCATGTGGGGTGGCATCCAGCGCTGGAAAACGCAAGGGATGGGTTCCTTTCTGGAGCCTCCATTAAAAACATTGCTGCCTATGACTCACCAAGACCAGAACTGTGAGATAGGTGCTTGGTTTAAGTTGTTGGAGCAATAATGGGGAGCTAATGCAGTCTAACGGGGAGGGATCTGACTGTACCCCTGTTCCCACTGGCCATCCCTGTGGACCGTGGTGGAGGGCTAGCATTCAGAGTAAGGACCTAATGCCAGTAGCAAATGGTCTGTTGTGGGGCTGGGATGCTGCTTTGTTCAGAGTTGTTGGCTGGTCCCCATAACTGAGTAAGAGCCAAGAAGAACAGAACCCCTTGGTTGACCCAGACACACAGCAGAACCCAGCATGGATCCACCAACTACTGAGGGCCCAGTGTACCTGAGAGCTAACTGTTGTGTCACGCGGTGCCTTTGCACTTGCTGTTCCCACTGACTGGACTACTGCTGTCCTCTCAGGTGGTCTCACTCCTCTGGGTGCAAGTCAGCCTTGTACCACCAGGACAGGACACCTGAGACAGTAGCCTTACACAGACTATAGTTCGCTTTTAGAAGTCCAGAGTCCATGACTGGGTATCCCATTGGTTTGGCCTCTTGCAAGGGCAGCTGATGGTAGCACATAATGGCAGAAGCCCATGTATATGGAGGAATTGTGTCTCTGGAAGGGGAGCCAGAGACAGAGGTCCCCGGGGTCCCAAGGGAAGCTCCCTGCTGTGACTTAAAGGTCTGCTTCTAAGCCCTGTGTCACCTAAAGGTCCCGCTACCTCCTGGGAGTGCCACTCTGGAGATGACACCAGTAACCATGGGCCTTTTGTCCAAACCAGTATCCAAGCCATTACACTGTGGCTTTGGCTCACATTAGAAGTCTGGCTGTCTTCTCTCTGCTAAAATTTCTCCACCCTTATCCATTTTTGTTTGTCAGCATTTATCCTCACCAGCAGTTCCCTCACTCATCATCCTTCTTACCACCTATTTATTAACGTCCTTCCTTAACCAATATTGTGAATTCAGCAAACCTGGTGTCTACTGAATGTTCATGGCAAGACCGAGTAATCACTTTTCTGTGGAGAATTAGAGAGGAATTCAAAAAGAGTAAGGATGGATGGGTCCTCCACAGGGCTACTGTCTTGCCTCGGCACACTCGGTGCAGACTGGGATCCACTGCTCAAGGTCCTGCCTCATTTCCAGCTGGAAAAGGCCATCTGGCTTTGGAAACCAACATCCTGCTGAGGAAGGAGATCCTCGGAGTAACTGTTCACATCCCAGGATTCTCCCTGATCCCCTGGCAATTTGATCTTTGTATTTTATTTCCCAGGTGGCTGTGCATGTGTACCAGTCCTCAGTGACTCGTTCCCATAGATTAGTTCTTGGCCAGCACATGTTGCTCAGGCAATACCACCTCCCCTGCTGCCTGGCAACAACACGCATTGTGAAGGTAACCTGGCAGTCAAACCAAGCCACCTCACAGGCCTTTGGTAAAATACCCAGGACACAGACCTTATCTTTTCTGCTGGACTTAGACACTGGAAAGGCACCCTGGCAGCTGTCTGCTCACCTCCAGAGAGGCCCAGCTGAAAATGGAGCAGGAAGGAGGGTGCTGTGGCCTGAGTGCCAGGACCTCTATGATTCATGTGCTAGAAACCAATACCCAGTGTGCTGGTGTCAAGAGGTGGGACATGTGTGACGGAGGACCTGACCCTCACAAACAGGGCCAGTGCCTTCATAAAAGAGGCTCCAGAGTACTCTGAAAGGACATAGCAGGAAGAGATTGTGAGGACCGGCCCTCAGCTGCCACGGAATCACTGGCACCTTGACTCATGCAAGCATTTCGTATTGTAGTCCACATGGGCTAAGATGGACGTGTAGATGGTGGGGGTGAGTAGTGAGGAGACAGCACCATAGGAAAACCTGGATCTGCCCTAGGGATCTAGGGATCTGCACTTATGTGACCCTGGGTCTCTGTCACTCACTGCTTTGTTTCTGCTATTCTCAGCTTGGATCTGTGACTTGCTAGCTGTATTACTGATCTTATTTGATACTTCCCAAACTGAAGCAATCAGGTTATTGAAACTCAAGCTTTTGAGTTTAAAGATGCAGTTCTTCCCATTTTTAACTTAGAATCGGTGGTGCATTTGCTTGTCAGCCTTTTGGTTAAGATCAAGTGTGGCATTTGTGCTGCGGGCAGGCCATTATGGACAGTTTTTTTTTAGATTTATTCATTTTTATTTGAAAGGCAGATTTACAGAGAGGAGAGACACAGATCTTTCATCTGATGGTTCATTCCCCAGATGGTTGCAATGGCTGATGTTGAGCTGATCCAAAGCCCAGGAGTTTGTTTCCGTAGGTGCAAATGACCAAGGACCTGAAACATCCTCTACTGCCTTCCCAGGTCATGAGCAGGGAGCTGGATCTGAAGTGGAGCAGCTGGGACTCAAACCAGAGCCCATATGGGATGCTGATGCTGCAGGTGGAGTACTAGCCTGTTTTGTCATCATGCTAGCCCCAAGCAGTTGTGAGCTTGCCCAGAGAGATCAGAAGTCTCAAGGTCTCCAGCATCACAGCACGGAGCAGTGCTCTCTGGGTAGGCTCCATCTGCCCCTACTTCCTCCTGGGTGAAGCCCATGACCATACCTTCTATGGTCACTTGCCCCTGAAACATCACGCATGTCTTCAGCCAAGTCAAGCCTGGTGCTGGTCTTTGGTGAGGGCAGCTGGTGAGCAGAGACATCAGCCAGACCACATGTGACAAAGTTTACTGGTTCAAGGACTTGAGGAGCCTGTCGTAGTGTGTGAGGGGATGGAGGGCAGCATTTCCCAGTGTCAGGAGCCACATCCCTGTCTGACAGTCAGTGGGACAGAGAAGTCTGTTGAAATAAGAAACAGTGCTGGGTGTCATCAGGAAAGGGGTGATCACGATGTGTTGGAACTGTGCCCTGCTGTATCAGGGCACTGGGGGAGGGACTATCTGGAGAACCACCAGGTTATATTTCATCCTCACCTTGGTGGCCAAAATTAACAGGGTGATTAATTCTCATCTAAAAGGCCTAGGGACACATGGATTTCAGATTTTGAATTTTTTTTTACACTTATTTTTGTAATGTTTGCTTATACTTTATAGGTGGAGCATTTTTCATCTGAAATCCAAAAGGCTCTGAAACCTGAAACTTCTGGAGTAGAGCTTTAGGTCTCTGATTAGGGGTTTTCAATTTGTACATGCACAGCAAACAAAACAAAGACCTTGAGAAAAAGCGTCTTGGGATAGAGATAAATCTTTCTAATCATGACACAAAACCTGAGGCTCCACTCCACCCATGTGGGTGGTCTAAGGCTGTGTAGAATTTACCCATTTTTCATCTTTTAGCTGATGGGTCAGAACTCCAGCACAGTGTGGCCGACTTCTCTGCTTATGGGCTTCCAGGGCTAGAATCAAGGTGTTGTCCATGGGGCTCTGAGGAAGATCTTTCCTAAGCCTCCATCTCTGACATTTCAGGATGGAGTGAAACGCTGTCTTCAGACTGGATCCTTGGAGGAGTTGGGTTAGGGCCGTGAACATCTCCCAGGATTACTGCACTTCTGAGTTTTGTATAATTTCCACACAAGGCTGGTTTCTTCAGGTTCGTGGGACTAACAGCCCAGAAAGGGCAACTTCCACTCCCTTTTGTCTTTGCCTTTCTGCCTCACAAAGGCCTCCACTGCATCCAGAGGTGCCATCTCACATCACAGCCATCAAACCAGGGGCTGGCACCATGGAGCAGCTGCCACCTGTGAGGCCAGCATCCTGTCTGGGTGCCAGTTCATATCCTGGCTGCTCCCCTTCCAACCCAGCTCCAGGCTGATGAGTCCGGAAACGCAGCAGAGGACGGCTCAAGTGTGTGGGCCCTGCCATCCATGTGTGAGACCCAGATGAAGCTCCTGGTTTGGCCTCCCAATCCTGGTCACTGCAGCCATTTGGGTAGTGAATCAGCAGCTGGAAGATCTGTCTCCCTCTCTATAGTGATGAGTTTAATATAAATAAATACATCTTAAAAACAAAAACAACCCCCCCAAAAAGATCACCAAACCTGCTAATGTGTTGGATTTAGGGTTCCCCATCTCTAGGACTGTGAGTCCATAAGTGTGATCCTTGTCAGTTCTCCATCCTCAGGGGTGCTGTTACAAAGATGAAATGGCTGCGAGACCTAAAGGTGGACAAAGAGAGCTGCCTGAAGTGCACTTGTGACTGAGGAAGACTGAGGACAGAATGGGCCAAGTGGGGATACTCAGCTCAGGGCCTGGGAGGGAGGGGTGAGGAGGCAGGGACTCAGCTCACGGCCTCCTATGGTGGAGAAGTTGTTATACACTTACCAGGGTCTGGCTGTTGGGTTCCCCAGAGTCATTTCCTGATGTGGCCTCTTGTGGAACAGCCAGCTGCAGTTCTGGGGGAGGAGGGTACAGGAGAAGCTGGGCTGGTCTCTATGGTAGCCAGAGATGCCAAGCCCTGGGACTCTGGGTGGAGGGTAGAATGGCAGCAGCTGGGGCTTGGGAGCAGCAAGTGTAAACCTACAGAAATGAAACTGGCTTGGCATTTTCTAAGTGCAGCCTGCCACATGCCATGGTTGAACAATCTCACATTTTCCTACTCTGTCTGAGAAGGGGAAACAGGCCAGGACAGGTTCAATGTGCCGATCCCACTGGTGGTTTCCCGGGTAAGTGGGAGGACACTTCAAAATTCATGGAAAATCTGTTTTAACAGGTAAGATTATTTTAGTGCAAAATATATTGCAGTTCATGCATGGCCATATCTGTTGTTAGGATGGGGAGCTAGGCACCAAGTGGTACATCCCATTTCCTCTCTTCCCTCAGATGAGGGCGATGACCCAGCACCTGCCCCCTCCATGGCAAGGGCTAATTAAAGTATACTAAAGGCTGACATGGGTCCATGCACTATGGTGACTGTTGCTTCTGGGAGCATCCATTTAGCTCGCACTACCCGCAGGGCCAGTGGTGTCTCCAGAATGAACTTCTGAAGCCACTGTCTGGACCTCCGTCCAGCCGCCCTCCCCGTGACCATTTTTACCCCCATGGTTCCTCCTGGGCTTCACCACCGTTCCCAGGATCCAGGGGACCCTGCTCTGCTGTGTATTTACACCTCCCTAAGCACCCTGCCGCCGGAGCCAGGAGTGGGAGGCAACGCTGGGGTCCCCACACAGCCCCTGGGTCCAGGATGGAGCTGGCTTCAGGACATGCAAACTTACATGTTGGCCGTGAATGGGGGCCACAGTGGCACCAATAATAAACAGCTGTTTTCTGGCTCCTTAGGCTGTTGGGGTTAAAATCCCGAGTTTTCGGGAGCTCCCAGCCCTTACCATGCCATCCTAGGGACTGAAATCGCAAGGAAGGCGCAAGCTCCGCAGATGACCCCAAGGTGGAGACCCTGGCCTGTCGCACCCACGGCAGGGAGGAGCGACACGGGTCAGGCTCGCTCCCGTCTCCAAAGGGCCGAGCCTGCGCCCCTACGACCCCCGACCGCATCTTCCCACAGCAGGACTCTGGAACCTTGTCTCCAAGCTGACCCTGTCTCCCGCACCCCCACCACCTGCGGGACCATTCTCCTCGGGTTCAAAGCAGCAAGAGGGGGTTCGATGCTGCCTGACGAGCGGACAGGTGTCTGTTCCGACCAGGGCCCGGCCCGGTTCGGCCTCCCCCTCCCCAACTCTCCTGGATCTCACTTACCCACCTCAAGACAAAAGACCTGGCCGCATCAGTCCGGACTGCGCCCCTGCCCGCGAGTGCCGGACTACAACTCCCAGAGGGCCGCGCGGGGCATTCGGCCAGCCGAGGCCGCGCCTGCGCAGGCGGCAACGAAGCCTCGACTCCCAGAGGTCCTCCCGCGTGTTGGCCTTTCAGAGGTTGACGCCTGCAGGCGGCTGAAACCCAGACCTGCACCTGGAGCCCGTGCCTGGTGACAGCGAGACCAAAGACAGAGAGATCCACGAGCGGGAACCGCGGGAAGACCTTGGGGCGCAGTCTTCCAGAGGAGGACAGGGCAGAGGCCTGCATGAGGCCCTGGGGAGCGAGTCCTCACGTGCTACACTCCCCTGTGTCTGCGCTGCCTAGTGGGAACCGTGCCGTGAACTTCAGGGTTGTGAAATACCGGCGTGACTTTGACAACACACGCAGAAAATGTGGAAGCGAAGCACCACCCAGATCCCACCTGAGCAGTCCTGGACAGTGCTGAGTGTTACACAGTTCTGACTGTTAGTGGTTCTCGGAGTATATTGTTATACAGTTCTGAGGTGCATCTTCTGAGGACAGTTTTGGAATATACATTTATTTGACACCATCTGAATCAATCAGGAATCAGGAGGCTCTTCCACACTCCCACGTGACTACATGGTCCCATGGACTTAGGCTATCCTATGGTGCTTTCCCAGGCCATAAGCAGGGAGCAGCTTGAGAAGTGCAGCAGCCAGGACTGGAACTGACATCCATATGGGATGGCAGTGCCACAAGTGGAAGCTTAGCCTATGGCACCAATCATGTCAGTCCTGAAGACTTCAGATTCATTAAGCTTTGGCACAGTAGTGTTCCCACGTAGGTGCTGGTTTGTACCCCAACAGCTCTACTTCCCATCCAGCTCCCTGCTTATGGCCTGGGAAAGCAGTAGAAGATAGCCCAAAGCCTTGGGACCCTGCACCCATGTGGGAGACCCACAAGAAGCTCCTGGACCCTGGATTCAGATCGGCTCAGCTCCAGCCATTGCGACCATTTGGGGAGTGGATCAACAGATGGAAGTGCTTTCTCTCTATCTCTCCATCTCTTTGTAAATGTAATCTGCCTTTCCAATAAAAATAAATCTTTGGGGAGAAGAACAAAACCACAGTAGTGATTATGAAAAGATATGATGGCTCAAAGTCACAGTTCCCGGACATACCAAGCCAAGGGACAGTGGAGAGATCTCCCATGCATTGTGTTCTGGCACTTGTTCAGCATGTGCATTTGAAAGTTGCTGCAGTTGTACAGCTCAGTCGGCATACAGCATTAAGCTTGTTTTTCATTAATAATTTTATTGATATAAAATAATTATATATGACATATGCCACATACGATTACAATATAATATACATATATTGCATAATGTATTACATATAATAAATATTCAATTAATGTATTCACAAGTCATGTGGAAAAGAAAAATTGCAATAATCAAAATAGAAAACACCTTTTTCTACTATTTATGCAATTATGGCAAACTTGAATTGCAGGTGCACATGCCCCTTGTGTGTCTTGCTATTACAAAATAGCTGTGTGCAGATCCTTCTTCACACTGAAAGTGGAAATCCAAACTGAGAAGCAGAGTAGGCACAGAAACAAGCCAAGGAGAATTGAAGATAATGATGTTCTAATTATGCAAATGGTCAATACTTTTCCTTTACCAGTGCCCATCTGAAGTTTATATCTCTCTGGCTCTATTTTTTTTCTTTTTCTGGGAGGGGGGAGGCAAGGAGGAAGAGGGAGGAAGAGGTGAGAGGAAGGATGGAAGGAGAAGAGAGCTCTGGCTCTATTTGCTTAAACACCAAGTCATAGTACCATATTAATCTCTTTGCTTTGGCCATGTAATGCTTAGTTGATTCCTGCTGCTGTAATAGAATATATTATAATGGAAAATTTATAAAGAATTGAGGTTTCTGTTTCATAATTTCTCAAACTTTTAAATTATTATTATCATTTTATGATACAGTTTCATAGGCCTTAGCATTCACATCACCCCCTCCCCAAATTCCCTACCCACCCCCTGAGTTCCCATATATTATTACTATAGTATAGTTCTGCATAAATACTCATATGTCCATCATTGTGGGCATGGACAATGGCAGAGACAGCATTCTTTTGTCAAGATATAGTTAACAGTTTCATTGGAAGTCCAACTTTGATCTGGAAGTAGAGATGCATACTGCAATGTATCCTCACATCTGGATGTGACAGTCTCCATTACACTTTTACTATTCATCCCCTTAAATAAAAAGCCACAATACAAAATCAACACAAGAAGAAAAATAGAAATTTGCAATCCCATGAAGCTAAGTAACATGCTATTGGATATGATAGTCTCCATTACACAGTTACTGTACATTCCTTCAAATGAAAAGACACAAAACAGAATCCACAACAGGAAGAAAAGAAGAAGTTAAAAATGTCATGAAATTAAATACCATGCTACTGAATGACTGAAGTGTCATTGAAGAAATGGAAAAGAAAAGCAAGAACGTTTTTGAAGAAATTGATGCTACTGTCTGACCTATGAGTCAGTGAAGAATTTAATAAGAAAGTGTTTAAAAGAGATTAAACTAAAAAACTTAAAAAAAAATCCATGATATAGTTTCTGCTGATCTTTGTTGGTGAGATATGTCTTCTGTAGGCAACAAATCAATGGGTTTTGTTTTTTTGATCCAGTGCACGAATCTGTTTGATTGATGAGTTTACTCTATTTGCAGTCACGGTTAATATGAACGGGGTCGCAATTTGGTCGTGTCTTTTTAGTAATGGGTTGTAATTGATTTAGTCTTCCGTTGTTATTTTACTGGGATGTTCTTCACATTAGCCTTTGGTTTTGGTGGGCGCCATGGCTCTGCTCTAAGAGAACATCTATAAGTATCCTTTGTTGGGCAGATTTGGAAGAAGTATATATATATATTTTTAAAGATTTATTTATTTATATTGGAAAGTCAGATATACAGAGAGGAGGAGAGACAGAAAGATCTTCTGTCTGATGATTCATTTCCCAGGCGACCACAACGGCTGGAGCTGAGCTGATCCAAAGCCAGGAACCAGGAGTCAGGAGCTTCTTACGGGTCTCCCACGTAGGTGCAGGGTTCCAAGGCTTTGGGTCATCCTCGACTGCTTTCCCAGGCTGCAAGCAGGGAGCTGGATGGGAAGTGGAGCAGCCGGGGTATGAAATTAAAAGTACAGCGGAGAGTCCCCAAAATAGAATCAAGGGGGCAGAACAAAGTAAGGCCATGTCCAGCCCTCTTCCGCTTGTGATGGGAAAAAATGGGCCTGGAAGCCTCTGAGAGCATCCAGAATGGGGCAACAGTTTCTCTGTCACAGGGTAGAGTCATGATGGGAGGTACCGGGGTTTTCCAGATGGCAGCAGGAGACCCCACAGGGAGAGCCCGTGATGGGGAGACGTGAGGAGCGCCGCAGGTGCTTGGCATGCTGCTGGTGTGAGGGTAACTGCCACAGTTACCCCATGGGGAGAACAGTGGTGGCCCTTAGATCCTGGGATGCAGCTGGGATTCATATGTGTTTCTGCGGGATGTCTGAGCCATGTCCACCTCCAGGACTGTACAGTGAGCTCTGTCCCAGGGCTCAAGTTCTAGGGACAGAGGATTGGGAGGGATTTGTAGATGACACTGAGAGTTAATGATCTGGCACTAGACACGTCCTTAGTTATTGAGAGAGGAGGTGTGTGTGTGTTGGAGGTAGCAGCAGAGTCTGAGGGCAGCAGAAAAGGTGGGAGCTCCACAGTGAAGTGGTAAGTGCATGGGCTGGACAGTGTGCAAAGGGCTGCAGCCTGGGAATGTGGATGAGTGGTCAGCTGGCAAAGAGGTTGTGGGGTGCCAGTCAGGTTGGGGCAGGGAAGAACATGGATCTGAGTGGAGGGACAGGGGTAGAGGCCCTTTCTGCTCCAGACTAGTGGGGGAGGGGTTGCAAATTAGGTTCCAAGGCCTTGAGGGCAAAGGTGATTTCAGACACCTCTTCAGGTCAGCCTGGGTACATGAGATCGCCAGTGCACACTCCACCCTGCATCCCCAGTACGCACTCATCTCTTCCCTCAGCCTGGGTAGGCTAATGAATCAGGGGAAGTGATGATGCTAGAGGACAAGTATACCAGCAGACCATAATGGCCAGTGAATGACTGGCCAACACCCAAGCCAGCACCCCGGGGCTCCTGGCTCCTGTGGGTACAAGGTGTGCCCATCAGTAACCCTCTGGGATTGGAATGACCTTGGCCATTGGACCTGTAGCTGACAAGCTGGGTGGGTGGTGAGCTGGGTGGGTGGTGAGCAGGCTTGCCCGCTGTCTGCTAGGCAGCTTCTACTGTGTGGTTACACGGTGGTTACACATTCTCTCCCAAATGTAGAAACCCCACATCAACAGGGAACTAATCTATTTTTTGTTACTATAGCTTCATTGGAAATTAAAGATGTACTAATTAATGTCACCAAGACCCCTGATAACAGCAGAAATCATCGTTAAGATCCCGTAGAATGATGTCAGTCATCTGTTCATCTCTCTGTGACCAATCAGTTGAAGCCACAACCCCCATAATGACCACCATCGTTGTTGGTATCTTCATCATCTCCAGCATCATCGTCATTGTCATCCCTTCATCATCAGCATCACCATCATCACCACCACCAGTGATGGAAAAGTAAATAACGCTGTGATGAACATCATTGCCCAGCACAAGCAGGTTTTTTTTTGTTGTTGTTTGTTTGTTTGTTTTTTGGTTTTCTACATGTCTGTGTTTTTTCCCCAAGAGCCTTTCTAAATACAGAAAAGCTTGGGAGATTTACAAATGACCTTATTTGAAACTCGAGGGAGAAAACAAAGATCCAACAGAGAATGAAAACCAAAATTCAGTAGAGTTTGCTTATAAAAACAAAGAGATTTTCTTAGAAATAGAAAGAAATCTTTATAAAGATTTTAACTTCTCTCTCATTTTTAGAACACTGGGCTGTTGGAAATTTCTGAGTTGACAGTGAATTAGATGAAAGAAGAATTTGTGTGATACAAGATGATTAGGGGGCAACTGGGTGCACTGGGAACTGTGGTGAATCCGAGAACGCAGCCACAGTTCAGCTGCAACACAGCACCAGCTTGTGTTTGGCTGCATAGGCTCCCGCTTGATGCTGCAGGGTCCTCTGAGCTGGATTCTTTACTGCGTCGCCTGTGAACTGGGCTGGTTCTCTCCCACCTGTCATGGGACATTGGCAGAGTCTAGAAATGTTTTGTTGGTCACATTGTGGGAAGAGGGATGTCACTGTGGTGTGCACCTACTGGGCCAGAGATGCTACTAAAATTGAACAGTGCAACATTCCCAACTGCCAAGAATTATCCAGTGTGAAATGTCAGTAGGCTCAAGGTGGAGAAACCCTGCAGTTTATTGTTTGTAAAGAATACCCTCTCAACCAAGCTAGGCTCTCCAGGGGACCCATCCTGTCCTCTGCAGTGATGGCCATGTTGTCCTCATATATGTGAGGGTTACCAGGACGGGTGAGCAGATGTGTAGCAAACCTCGTGAGGGTCGCCTCTACAGCTGGTTGCTCCTCAGAGTTCTTCTAGGGTGCTGTTCTCTCCAATTCATAAGCCTTGAAATGGCTCCCTGCGGTCTGATTTAATCTTTCTACTGCTTTTTAAAAGTAGCTTGATTGGGCCCGGCGGCGTGGCCTAGCGGCTAAAGTCCTCGCCTTAAACGCCCCGGGATCCCATATGGGCTCCGGTTCTAATCCCGGCAGCTCCACTTCCCATCCAGCTCCCTGTTTGTGGTCTGGGAAAGCAGTGGAGGATGGCCCAAAGCTTTGGGACCCTGTACCCGCTTTGGGACCCTGCACCCGCGTGAGAGACCTGGAAGAGGTTCCTGGTCCCGGCATCGGATTGGCACGCACCAGCCCGTTGCGGCTCAGTTGGGGAGTGCAACATCGGATGGAAGATCTTCCTCTCTGTCTCTCCTCCTCTCTGTATATCCGGCTTTCCAATAACAATAAAATCTTTAAAAAAAAAAAGTAGCTTGATTGAGATACAACGTACAGATATTTAGTTCCTTCTTTAAAATCTGCAATTCAGTGTTTTAGTATCCTCACAAAGTTGTGTGGTCATCAGTATCTAAAGTATCAGTATCTAAACCTAGCACACGTCTCCTCACTCAATAAAAACATTGATGTCTGGGCCCGGTGTTATAGCCTAGTGGATAAATCGTTGTTTGGCATGTGTCCGGATCCCATATGGGCACTGGTTCACTTCCTGGTGCTCCACTTCCCACCCAACTCCCTGCCTGTGGCCTGGGAAAGCAGTAGAGGATGGCCCAAAGCCTTGGGACCCTGCACCCACGTGGGAGACCTGGAGGAGGCTCCTGGTTTTAGATCGACTCAGTTTTAGCTGTTGTGGCCAGATGGGAGTGGAGCAGCAGAGGAAGGATCTTCCTCTCTGTATCTCCTTGTCTCTGTATTTCTGCTTTTCCAATAAAAATAAATAAATCGTTAAAAAAAAAAAAACAGGACCAATGTCCATGGGCTGTCACACCCATTATTGCTTCTGGCAAACCCTTGGCCAAGATTAAAAATCTGTATACACTGACTATTCTCAACAATTCATATGAATGGAAGCTTACCATAATGTGACCTTTTGTGTCTTATTTCTTTCACATAATGTGCTATTTTCAAAATTCAGCTACACTGATGCACGTATCATAAGTTCATTGATTTTTATGGCTGAATCATATGCCACTCTGTGGATATATACATACATACACACTTACATATATACAATATATATATGTGTATATTTATGTGTTTATATGTATCTCTTCACGTGCCCTTTATGCATTCATCCATTGATGGACATTGCGGGTTGTTTCCACTTTTCATTAGCGTGCAAGTTTGTCTGTGGTCATAGACTGCTATTTCTCTGGAGTATGTACCAAGGGTAGAATTGGAGAGTCATGTGGTGACTCTGAGTTTAAGGCTTTGAGCACCTGCCAGACAATTTTAAAAGTGGTTATGCCATGTGCATCTGACTAGCAATGAACAAGGTCCCAGTTTCTCTACAACCACACCACAGGGTCAACCTGCACCATTCCCTAAGCCCTTCGTGGGGCTGAACATGCCTGGGAGCCTCCAGTCAGTGGCCCTGGTGCAGGAAGTGTTGGTCCAGGGCCACCTGGATCTCTGAGCCATCCCACCTGTGCACTTGTTGCTGTGAGAGGCCTGAGGGTGTTGCAGGAGGATGGGCTGTGGGCGGTGGCTCTTGGCTTCCTGAAGCCTCCCAGGGGCTCTTTGCAGAACAAGAACCCGGGGACTGTGGGCATAGCTGCCCCTGGGTTTCCCCAGCACTCAGAGCTGTTGTCCTTGGTTTGAGGGACCCCAGGGGAGTGAAGTAGCACTTTTAATGGTCCTGGGACTTGGTGGCCTCTCAGTCCCAGGTCTCTGATCAAGGAGGAGCTCCAGATAAAAGCCCTGTCGCTGGCAGGCTCAGCCTCACACAGCTGCTCTGCTCCTGTCCAGGCATGTGGCCGAGCCCTCTGCTCCCTGCCCTCGTGGGAGTGCTTTGTGAAGCAGCCCTTCCTGGGCCAACAGGCTGGCGGTTGCCAGGCAAGAGCCCCCGCTTTGACCGTCCTGGAGACGTGGTAGTTGGGGGGAGCTTCTCCATCTTTTCCTTCAACAATGTCACCCTGTTTGATTTCACTGCCCCGCCAGCAGGGTTGCCATCTTCAGAGTAAGTGGCTGCCCAGCTGCTTTGTGGGGAGCCCCCTGGGGGCCGAGGGTGGTGGCTGATTCTCAGAACCCCAACTCGGCCCAGGTTGGTCCCATCTGACCAGCGTCTGTATTGGTCGCCATATGATGCGAGGACAGCTTCTTTCTCCCTGTCTGTGCTGCATGCACCCTAGAGGCAGGCAGGGCTTCCTGTCTCTTGCCCACTGCTAGCTCTCTGTTTAGAATAGTGCCAGACACATGGCTGGAGCATTTGCTGAATGAGTAAATGTTGTGGAGTGACTAGATTTCTTCCTGAGTTGACCAAGCCCTGGGGTCCATGAAGACGGACGTTCTGGACACAGTGCTTTTGGTTGAATTGCTATGCTTGTGGTTGTCTTTAGTAAGACATTTCCAAAGTGTGTCCCCAAGTGCCTGTGTCATTTTACCTGCTCAGCAGAAGGGGCAGAGGACTTTTCTCTCGTAGTCATTTGATGCTGTCAGGTTGTTACAGAAGTTGGTGTGCAGTGATTGTATGCGTTCATAGGCTGCAGTGTGGTGTTTTATATATGTGCACGCTACGGAGCTATTAGGTGAAGCTGCCCTGTCTATAGTCACCGTGCTGTGCAGTAGGTGTGGACACGTATCCCTTCTCTCTGAGGGTGAGTTTTCTTCCCCCTGGACCAACACCTCTCATTCCCATGTCCTCTTTGGCTTATTCTGTGTGCATGTGTGGGCAGGTTTCTGGGGCAAGTCTGTGGACACTTCTGCTGACAATGTGTGTACCTAGGAAGTGCCACCTGCATTCATCCTGCGGCCCCTGTGGCCTTCTCTTTCCCTCAGGGTTTCCAGGTGGGGCTACCGTGTGGCCCAGGGTTTTGTCTTTGCCATTGAGGAGATCAACAGGGACACCCACCTGCTGCCCAACCTCACATTGGGCTTCTCCATCCGCAACTCTGGGGATTCGGTGCATGGAGGCATGTATGAGATGCTGGGCTTCCTCTCTGGACAGGAGGTGCCGATCCCCAACTATGTGTGTGGGTCCAGCCCTCCCAGGGTTGCCCTGATTGGAGATACACGCTCAGCGTTATCAGTCTCCATGGCCAGGCTGCTGGGGCTCTACAAGTTTCCCCAGGTGAGTCATCTGGAAGCATTTTCCCCTGACTGGGGAAAGTGCTTGTAGCCAGGACAATGGTAGTGCCACCTTGGGGCCAGGCTCCCTGCCAAAGCCTGTCCCTTCGCTTCTGCCATGAGATTGTTCTGAAAGAACTGTGGTGCCCACTGTGTCGATGAGCACGTTTTGTCCACTACTGTGGAACATGCGTGAACTGGGATTTAACTGAGGTCACAGGACTCATGCCACCAGCTCTTCACCCTGCTTGGCAGGTGGTCTCTGGAATTTGTCTGCCACTGTCATTTCCATAACCAAGGCCCTGTCCATGTGCCAACTTTTGGTTTTGGCTAATTTTAAAAATATGTATCTATATTTTAATTGGAAAGGCAGACTTACAGAGAGGAGAGAGGAAAATCTTCCATCCACTGGTTTACTCCTCAAATGGTCCCAACAGCTGGAACTGAGCTGATGCAAATCCAGGAGCTTCTTGGGTCTCTCACGTGGGTGCAGGGACCCAAGGCCTTGAGCCATCCTTTGCTGCTCTCCCAGGCCACAAACAGGAAGTGGAACAATTGTGACATTATGTGGCACCCCTTCCCTCCCAGGTCAGTTACTCGTCCACACTGCCCAGCCTCAGCGACAAGACCCAGTTCCCGTCCTTCCTGCGGACCCTGGCCAGTGACATCGCGTCTTCCCACGCCATAAGCCAGCTGGTACTTCACTTTCGGTGGTCCTGGGTGGGCATCCTGGCACAGGACGATGACTTTGGGCAGCAGGCCGGCTCTTTGGTCTCCCAGGAGCTGGGCCAGGCTGGTGTCTGCATTGAGTTCTACCTCCACGTACCCTCCCAGCAGTCGCTGGAGAAGGCAGATGCCATTGTGCGGAAGATGGCCAGTAGCACGGCCACTGTCATCCTGGTCTTCCTGAGCAACTCCAAGTTCCAGCTGCTGCTGCAGGGCTTGCAGCGTGTCGGCATCTCGGGCCAGGTGTGGGTCAGCAAGGGCACACTGCATCTGGGCCTGGCGCTGGCTATGCCGGGGGCCTCCCACGTATTGCACAGCTCCTTTGGCCTCCTGCAGCGGGTCAGCTGTGCATCCGGCTTCCCCGAGTTCTTTGCTCGCTTGAACCCCCGCCGGACCCCAGAGGATGGGTTCTTGGAGAGGTTCTGGGAGGTCACTTTTGGATGCAAGTGGCCGCCTCGGAGCTGGGGACAGGTGGGGAAGAGTGCTGTGTTGGGAGGTGCTCGGTTCTGCTCTGGGAATGAGAGCCTGCGAGAGAAGGCGTACCCCTTCCAGGAAGTGAGCAAAGTGGATGCAGCATACAGTGCGGTCTACAGCATTGCCCATGCGCTGCAGGCCCTGAGGGACTGTGCGCACACGGAGGGGGCGTGTGCTGACCCTCTGCACCTCCAGCCCTGGCAGGTGAGAGCAGGTGGGGAGTGGGTCACTCACTGTCCAGGCTGCAAAGGGAGACAGTGCTGGTCAGCAGGGAGGCCTCCTGGGCATCCCAGCAGGAGCACTGGGCAAGGAATCTGGGGAAAGTGCGGGCTGTGTGACCCCATGTGAGTCATGCTAACGTGGGCTTGCTCTACTCGGCGAATGCAGGATGCCTACTTCAATGGGATTTTCAACTAAACAACACAGAATTCTCAGTAGAAGTGCATCCAAATGTTTCTTGGTATCTACTTATACTAAAAAGGGCCATCTTTCATCTGAATTTCAAATTTAATTAAGCCTACTGTAATCTATCTGGTGACCCTACTTCCATGTGTGAATTCCACTAAAGTCACCTCAGAGTACGGCAAAATGATATAAAGGTCTTAGTAATAGAAGGTGACCTTGTAAGCTTGCTGGACTGCTGTTGTCCTCCATTTGGTGAGCAGTTGCTGCTGACTGGGAAATGGTCAGGCTTGCATCTCCACTGTAAAGCAGTGCTACGGTTCATTCTACCTCGTTGCATCATTGTGAATATTCATGAGCTCATACAGCTAAAGCGCTTAGATGAGAGGCTGGAGCATAGTAAGCGCTGTGTACCACTCCACGCAGTGGAGAGCGGGATTTTAGGGGAGAGGACAGAAGTTCGGGGAAAGACAAGGTTAGACTGAGCAGCCGGGGTGGAGAGGAAGCAGAGGGAAGTCTGCCAGCGAGCTGAATGAGGGCACATTTCTCAGCTTTGCCCAGCAGCCAAGACACTGATGCTGAAGTGTCCTCAGGGCCACCAGGATGCTACTGTGGCACATGAGGGAGGAGAGGGCTAGAATATACCTCGGGGTATGCGTGAGCTTGTTCCCATGATTTTTTTGTTTCAGAGTGCGAGGCATAAAAAGGCTGTATCTATGCTGTGTTGTGAAGGAATGTAAAAGTGAATGAATTGATGGGGAGTGGATGAAGAGAACGAGCAAGTCAGGGGAAGGCATGGTGAGGAAGATTCTGGGAAGAGCTGAAAGATGAGCAGGAATTAGCCTGAGGATAGGGTGGTGGTGCCAGGTTGCAGGAACGGCACCCATGACAAGAGCTGTGTGACGGGGCAGAGCGATGTGCGGTCTGCACGTGTAAGTGGGCAGGGGCGTTTCTGGGTTGGCCCTGTCAGGTCTGGATGCTACTCTGCATGTGCACAGCTGAATGGTCGCTGGAGCCAGGGCTGCCTTGTGAGTTTTGTGGGTCCCTTTCTTGCACCAGAAAAACACTAGAAGTTTAATTTCATGCCTCTCCTGATAGAATGATAACTACAATCTGGGATGTCTTCATTACTATAGATTATTATTACATGATCAAGCTTTTGTTCTGATTTTGCAAGAAGTTAAAATGAGAGCCGCTTCATGAGGCTGTGCACACATCACAAGCCTGCTGCATCCCGTCATTGAGCCGGCGCTTCTGGGGGCATCTGCTGCTCACTGCAGTGGTCGGTGGCCTGAGCCAGCTGGGAGGGATCCCAGAGACTGGCCCAGGCAGTTCTACGACGTCACTCTTCCTTCTCCCAGCTTCTTCACCCCCTCAGAAAGGTGCATTTCTGGACCCCAGATGGGGAAGAGATCAAGTTTGATGCCAACGGAGATTTACTTACCAAATTTGACATCCACTATGGGCAGAAGACTGCTAACGGCCTCTTCCACTTTGTCCACATAGGCGTGATGGACCCAAGAGCCCCTCCGGGGAATAGGGTGACGGTCCACCTGAGGAAGGAGAATCTGCAAGTAAGCAATCCATGTGCCTGTCCAACCCCGAGCCATAGTGTGTCAGAGTCAGGGAAGAGCTCAGTGCCATCGCTGTGTCCCCTCAAGCACAGAGTGGACGTGACTCTCACTGGGGCCAGGCATCCCCCAGACATGGTGTGTCAGGGACAGCGGAAAACCTGGGGTCAGTGCTCTGTGTCCCGTTATGCACAGAGTCGATGTGGCTCTCCCTGGGACCAGGCATGTCAGCTGTGCTGTGGAGGTTTCCCCTTTGCTTACCACTAGATAGAAGCTTCTCAAAGGCATGGAATTACATTAGAGCCTAAGTCAGAATTTCCTCCAGAGTGTTCTCCATGTCTTATTCAGGGACCTGTTCAATGAAGAATGGACAATAGCACCAGGTGTATCCCTCTGGGTGTCAGGAGTGTGAGCAGAACAGGTGTTACCATTGCGCTTCTTAACAGATGTAGTTGCTGTGTGGGTGTTTTTCTGGCTGCTAGCATCAGCCTCTGGTCACATAGTCTCTCCTCGAAGAACTCTCATCCGAGGTGACCTCAGAGCTTTCCCAAGAGCCAACATTCTTTACTTCTCAAAGACCTTCTGTCCTTCTGCTTCCTCCCTGCGATGCAGCCTGGAGGTGGGGATAGGCTGAGGGAGGCAGAACCCTCCCTTTCCAGGTCTTGTGTCGACAGGAGTACCTTGCAGTTGTGATGTAGGAGTCTCAGACTGGAAAGGCACCAGTTGGTGCGGGGTAACTGAGCGCTGCCGCTGTGAGCCACGTGAGTTGGGGGGAGCCCCTCCTCTGTTGGCCTCCTCTGATCCGGCTGAGGCGACCTTCCTCCCCAGGGAGCCTCCATCGGGGTGGGGAAGGAGATGAGGCTGCTCCACCGAGCTGCGCCCTGCAGCCCTGACCATGCCCCTGCTTCTCCATCCTCAGGTCCCCAGCTCTGTCTGCAGCAGCAGTTGTGCTCCAGGGTTCAGCCAGGTCCCCCAGCAGGGAGCTCCCCAGTGCTGTTTTGACTGCAGCCCTTGCCCTGAGGGACAGTTCGCAGACCAAAGAGGTGAGGGTCCAGCCAGGTGCCTTGAACTTGTCCATCTCTCAGTGCAAGAAGGTGTTGAACAGCCTCTGCTTTGACATTTAGACATGGGGATGCAGGCTAGGAATTGCTGTACACGATTATAATGGTTACAAGTATTCTTGGGTAACTGTTCACTGAACTATCCCATACAGACAGATGCATGGATCATAAAATGAGTGTACAGCCTGAATAATTCTCACCTCCCTAATCAGGAAACAGAGACATACCTTCCATCCCCAAACACCTCACCTCCACTGTGGCCCTTGTCTCACCTAGGGAACCACCATACTGATTTCCGTGGGTGTCTAGGGGTTTGCCTGTTGTGTCAACATCCTGTAGATGGAGCTGCAGTGGCTGTTCTTTTGCATCTGATTTTTCCTCCATGTTGAGTTTCTGAGGTTCATCCCAAGATGCGTGTGTGTGGAGGCGTGTGAGTGTGGGGGTGGGTGGGTGTGCATATGTGTACATGTGTGGGAGGGTGCATGTGTGGGTGTAGGGTGTGTGTAGAGTGCACATGTGCGTACATGTGTGGGAATGGTGTGTGTACTTGTGTGGCTGTAGGCTGCATGTGTGTCCATGTGTCTGTCCACACGTGTACATAGGTGTGGGGATGCTTGTGTGGGGTGGTGTGTGTGTGTGTGTGTGGTGGGTTGTGTGTATACGTGTGGGTGTGCATGTGTGGGTGTGTGTTTATGGCAGTGGGTGTGCATGTATGGGCATGTGCGCACTCATGTGTATACAGGTATGGGGTGTGTGCATGTATGTGTGTGTGTGGTTGCAGCCCTCTTCCTATAGCAGGTAACTGCCTTCATCCATTTGCTCAGCATGTGGAATTTGAGTTTTGTTCAGGTCTGTAATAGGCAGTGCTCTTGTGTCTGCTGTCTTGTTCTCTTTATAGCACTGCACACCCACAAGAACTTAGGAGTATAAGGTCCCTGCTCCCGCACAGCTTCTACCATGCCATTCCAGAGTGGGGACAAAAACTCTTGTGTGTAAACTCAGCTCATAGCAATTGCTAATAAGGACAGTTACTGCCACTACTTGACAAAGCAAAACAAACAAAAACTACAAGTACATGAATGTGGTGTGTGCATTTTTCCTCTTGTATTGGGCTCTACTGTGGGGCACCTCAGCAATGGTAGCTGAGAGCTTCGTACGTGTGTCAGTATGCTTGGTGTGGAGGGGGCTTGCCTCCAACAGGGCTGGGGTCATGGCTGCCACATGGCTGACCTGGGGCTGGTGTGTGTCTCCCACAGACATGAAGAGCTGCCTTCCGTGTCCCAAGGAGCAGTATTCGAGCCACACCAGAGACCGCTGCCTGCCCAAGACAGAGACCTTCCTGGCCTTTGGTGAGCCCCTGGGACTCACACTGGCCTCTGTGGCACTCATGCTGGCTGGCTTGGCTGTGCTGGTCCTTGGGGTATTCCTGAAGCATTGGGACACTCCTGTGGTCAGAGCCAACAACAGGGCCCTCAGCTGCACACTCCTCACCTCTCTGGCGCTCTGTGCCCTCTGTCCACTGCTCTTCCTTGGCCGTCCGACCACTGCCACCTGCCTCCTCCGCCAGAGCACCTTTGCTGTTGTGTTCACGGTGGCTGTCTCCTCCATCCTGGCCAAGACCCTCACTGTGGTCCTGGCATTCAGGGTCACCCGGCCAGGAGGCCAGGCCCAGGTATGCCTGGGACCAAGTTCCTCCTCCTCCGTGGTCCTCCTGGCCTCCTTGATGCAGGTTGTTCTCTGTGGTGCCTGGCTGGGCACCTCCCCACCATTCCCAGACCAAGACATGGCCTCTGAGCTCAGCCAGGTTGTCCTCTATTGCCAGGAGGGTTCTGGGCTCGCCTTCTCCTGCATCCTGGCCTATCTGGGTGTCCTGGCAGCGGGCACCTTCTGTGTGGCATTTCTGGGCAGGGACTTGCCCGATGCCTTTAATGAGACAAGGTTCCTCACCTTCAGCATGCTACTGTTCTGCAGCATCTGGACAGCCTTCCTGCCCCTGTACCATAGCGCCCGGGGCAAGCATACTGTGGCCGTGGAGGTCTTCTCCATCTTGGCCTCTACTGCAGGGCTGCTGGGTGGCATCTTCCTCCCCAAGTGTTACATCATCTTGCTGAGGCCCGAGAGGAACACTTTGGCTTGGGTGAAGCATGGGCGTCAGGCTCAGCAGGAATGAAGCAGAGCCAGGAGCTGCCAGCTGGTGGTCTCCCCAGGCCTGGGGAGCCATTCCTTGGGGAAGACCTTGGGGCCACAGACCTTGGGTCCATTATTCTTATGGGGTCAAAAGAGACTCTACGCATGCCCTAGACGGAAACAGAAGAGCACATAGATAATTTTAGTGAAAGTCAGACTGTTGGATTACTTTTCTTTCATTCTTTCTCTCTCTTTTGTTTTAACTGTCAAAATTGCTTTGCTTTCACAACAAACTAAAAAAGACACACCAGTGTCAGTGTGACTTTGTAGAAGTGGGTGTGTGGCAGAGGGCATTTGGTGTGGCCACTTGGGATGCTGGCATTCCATATCAAGAGTACCTGGGTTTGCATTCTGGATTCTCTTCTGATGCCAGCTTCCTGCTAACTCACAGCTTGGGAGGCGGCAAGTGATGGCTCGAAACATGAGCCCCTGTCTTCCATACAGGAGCGCTGGATTGTGTTCCAGGCTCCTTGCTCTAGCCTGGTCCAGCCCTGGCTGCTAGGAGCAATTAGGGAAAGAACCAGCAAATGGAAGATATGTTTCTCTGTGTGTCTGTGCCTTTGAAATAAAATGAAACAATCATTTGAAAAGGAGCAAGCATTGTGGTGTATCAGTCAGCATACTGTTTGGGATGCCTACCTGCCAAGTAGAAGGGCTGGGGACTGAGTCCAACCCAGATTTCTGTTCTGTGGTAAGTTACGGCTCTTGTAGCTGGGTTCCTGCCACCCACATGGGAGGTGAGGATGAGCTCCAAGATCCTGCTTTGGTTTGGACCATCCTTTGTTGCTGGCATTTGGGGAGCAAACCAGCAGGCAGAAAATCTGTCTCTATCACTCTTTCAAATAAGAAACTCTTTCAAAAAATGGGCTCTATGTTGTAGCAGAAAGGAGGAAGGGAAACAAACATGGTGGTCAACAAATGAGTTCGAGAAAGAAATTGTCCAAGTAGAAGGAAGGCTGTAATAAAGATGAAAGCAGAAAACACATGGTAAAAGATAAGCGACTGGGAAAACCAAATTCCAAGCTAACATAAGGACTAAGTAGTAATTTGCAGCATTGAAAAGAAAAAGGGAAATAAAAAGTACAATATCAATGATTTGTACATTTTGTAGTAATACATTTAGATAGAATGGCAGTTTTCTTGGAAAATGTCCTGGCATAAATCTTTAAAAACGTAATATTGAACGGCGAAGACACAAAAAAGCTAAATAGACCAAAAATTTCAGATTACACTTAATAAGTCCTGAAAGAATTACATCAGAAATAGTCCCAAACCCAAACTCCAATTTGGGGTGCTTCCGGCCGAACCGGACGTTTGACGTCCGGAACTACTACTCCCAGCAGACCTCGCGACGCGCCCTGGTCGCTGCCGGGGGAGCGACCGCCATTGTCCGCGGCCGATGTGAGGTCTTCGCGGGGCTGCGGGGCGGCTGCTGCGGCTGCCCCGCCGCGGAGAGGCCGGCGGCTCGCGAGGGCGGCCAGGGTCGGCGGGGCGCCGGGCAGGCCGGGGCGCGTCGGCCTGGCGCGGGGCCCTCGGCCGTCCCAGCTCCGGCGCCAGGCGCGTCGGCTCGTGCGGGCCCCGGGGAGCCCCTCGCGGGGAGCCTGGCCTGAGGGGGTCTTTGTCCGATCCGCGCACGGCCAGGCCGGACTTGGGCGCAGCACAGCAAGGCCAAGCGGAGAGACCCCCGAGCGTGCCGAGCCGCCTGCCGCGCGGGTGGGGACCGACTAGGTAAGGCCCGCAGCCTGCTTGCTCGCCGGGGCTGCGGTGCGTGGCGGACCGGGCGTGAGGCCGCTGCGGGGACCGGACCCCGAGTTCTCCTCCGGCGCGGGGAGGGCTGGGGCGGCCCCGAGAGGTCCCGGCAAGTAGCGCTTTTGCATGGGGCGGGTAGGCGGGGCCGTGCCATGGACGCAGCGGCGGGCAGCTGGCGGAGACCTAGAGCTGGGCGCCTGGGGCCGGCTCCCGCCCTGACTGCACACCGGGACGCGCCGGCCGGCCTGGCGGGACTTGCAGGTGGGCTGTGGAGGGCGGGGCAGGAAGGTAAAACGCTCCGAACATTCCCTGCTCTGCCCCGTGGCTTTGCATGCTCGTTAAGTGGTACAACCAGTGTCACTTTCTAATTCTGAAAGTTTTCATCACCCCTTCCTGCAAGAGCACCCCCCCCGCACCCCTACACACATGCGTGCACACATGCACACACATGGAGCCCTGTGCAGCCACTGACGGGCGAGGAGTGCAGGTGCATTTGACAGTCCATTGGTCAGATCAATAGGTAAGGTCTGTCTCTTGGTCTGGGTCTCCTTGGAAAGCTCACCGGCTTAATCTGTCCAATCCAAAATCACGCTGTCAGTTTATCCAAGTTATCCTTCACTCTTTGTAGGAATTGTGTCGTGTTGTTAACGAGTAAATCACGTTCTTTGGGCTATCTGTTGCGCCTGTGTCCTTCCTGAGAACCCGGATGTGTCTGTTTCCTCATTTGCTCAGGGCTTGTCCAGCTCCTTCTGTGTCCCCACTATGGCGGCCATCAACCCATGGGCTTCCTGGGGTGAGTATTGGGACCTTTCCAGCTGTGGAGCTGTGCTGGCCGCAGTCGCAGCTGGGAAGGAACTGGGTGTTTTGGGGGAGGGGTCCTGTGTGAGTGCCGTTAGCTAGTTGGTAAAGGAGGAAAACTGTGGCAAAAAAAGTCGGTATTGCTTCTGTATAAAATACGGTGACTCCTGAGTTGGGTTAGGTCACTGGTGATAGGATTTTCTGGTGGCTTGTGTGGCTTTTTAAAAACTATCACATATGTGCAACCAAATTGCTGTAGATCTGTAATTTAAAAGCCATGTCAAATAATAGTATACAGGGCTTTGTTCGAAAGTGAAATTTCATTCACTAAAGATGTAAGGGAGTATCTGTTAAGATTTAAAAAAAAAATTAGATAATAAATAAATTACCTTTATCAGTTATCTCCAGCTGTTTAAAGAGCTGTGTTCCTAGTTGTCCTGTGGCCACACCACATCAGTAAATCTCCTGACATGACCACCTGTGCCTTCTCCAGAGCTGATGCTGAGCTTTTGTACATGCCCGTATGTCAGATAATCTGCTTGTCCGTTGTGTCCTCTGCATTTACTGTATTGGGTAACAGTCCTAACCTGACCCTCCCATGCAGGTACCTTTACAGAGCAGAGCTGGGGCATGGCAGCTGCTGACCCGTGGGCCTCCTGGGGTGAGTCCAGGATTATGTTCTCCTCCCAGTCGTTGGCTGCCGTGTGGTGTTCCGCCCTTGCTGTCATCCGCCAGTGCTGAAGACAGTTGGGCGTCAGGACAGAGGAGTCATGGGCAGGGAAGGGGAGTAAGGAGGGCAAAGCCGCAGTGACATCTCCAGGACAGGACGCCTGAGTATTGGCCTGGCCCAGAAGCTGTGAGCAGATTTTGCCTCCCAGAGAGCTGTCTTGTAGCCTAGGCACTCTGTCCTCCAGCACATTCCTCCTCTCTGAGCCACAGGGCAGCTGTAAGAACCAGTGGACGCTTGTCCTGGCCTGGGGGTAGGGACAGGGCTCCCTCCTAGTTCTCTAGGATGATCTGTGGGTTTCCCTCTGGCTGGGAGAGCCATCTGCATCATTCCTTTCTCTTTCCCTAGCGCTGTGTCCGCAGGACTCCGCCTGGCCTATGGAGGGGAGCCATGGGGAGGAGCGGATGGCTGCCAGGCTCCCAGCAGCCCCTGTCC